>NW_025333860.1:2400000-3000000 GCF_019186645.2 Phyllostomus hastatus | reverse complement strand
CCACTCCCCTGTTGCTAACCCTTCATGTGATCTCCATTTCTGTGGTTCTGTTCCTCTTCTAGTTGTTTGCTTAGTTTCTTTTGGCTTTGCTTTAGGTGTGGTTGTTAATAATTGTGAGTTTGCTGTCCTTTTACTATACATGTTTTTTTAAATCTTCTTTTCTTAGATAAGTCCCTTTAACATTTCATAAAATAAGGGCTTGGTGATGATGAACTCCTTTAACTTGACCTTATCTGAGAAGTACTTGATCTGCCCTTCCATTCTAAATGAAAGCTTTGCCGGACAGAGCAATCTGGGATATAGGTCATTGTCTTTCATGACTTGGAATACTTCTTTCCAGCCCCTTCTTGCCTGTAAGGTCTCTTTTGAGAAATCAGCTGACAGTGTGATGGGAACTCCTCTGTAGGTTACTGTCCCCTTATCTCTTGCTGCTTCTAGGATTCTCTCCTTCATTTTTACCTTGGCTAATGTAATTATGATGTGCCTTGGTGTGTTTCTTCTTGGGTCCAACTTTTTTGGGACTTCTGAGCTTCCTGGACTTCCTGGAAGTCTATTTCCTTTGCCAGAATGGGGAAGTTCTCCTTTGTTATTTGTTCAAATATGCTTTTAATCTGTTGCTCTTCCTCTTCCCCTTCTGGTACCCCTATAATTCGGATGTTGGAATGTTTAAAGATGTCCTGGAGGTTCCTAAGCTTCTCCTTGTTTTTTTGAATTCTTATTTCTCCATTCTTTCCTGTTTGGTTGTTTCTTTCTTCCTTTTGATCCACTCCATTGATGTGAGTCCCAGTTTCCTTCCCATCACTATCGGTTCCCTGTGCATTTTCCTTCATTTCTTTTATCATAACCTGCATTTTTTTCATCTAATTTGTGCCCAGAATCAACCAATTTTGTGAGCTTCCTGATCACAAATGTTTTGAACTGTGCATCTGATAGGTTGGCTATCTCTCAGTTGCTTAAAAGGATGAGTTCTGGGGCATTGATTTGTTCTTCTGTTTGAACCATCTCTCTCTCTCTCTCTTTTTTTTTTTTGGTCTGGTCACTCCTATTACGCTGAGGAGCAGAGCCTTAGGTGTTCACCAGGGCTGGGCACCCCAGTCACCATTATATGGGGGGAGTTGAGAGGGAACAATGGCAGTTGCTCCGTTCTCTGTGGGACCTCAGTTCCTTCTCTGGGATCCTGGGGTGCGCGCTCTGCCCTGCTCCACAATCGCCTGCTCCACAATCGCCGTTCTCACTGGGTCTGCCAGCTGCCGCTTGCCTACTCAGGGTCCACCCGCTATGATCTTGCACCCCCAGATGCCTTATGCACCCCTGGATACCTTATGCACCCAACTCTCTCTGCTCTCTGCACTGCAACCTGCGCCTGGCTGCTTGTCTCCGCCCCTCCTACTGGTCTGGATGAATGGGTCCATTTCAACTTCTTGGCTGTTTGACTTCCATTCAGATAAATTTTCTGTCAGCTCTGGATGTTATTCTGCCTCTAAATTGTTGTTCCAACCTTGGTTGTGTGTGGAGGTATGGTGTGTCCACCTATGCCTCCATCTTGGCCGGAAGTCCCACATTGTCCTTCTTAAAAGTTCAGTCTCATCAGATTTACTCCTGCCTTAAGGATTTTGCTATTCCTGCTTACTGCTTCCTTTGCCTAGGTGGTTATTCTCATGGACCTCAGAAAGGCTGACTTCCTGTCAATTATATCTTTAGCTCAAATCTCAACCACCCTTTTCAGAGTCTTCCCATTCTTATATGCTCAATAAATACTTGCTGGATCAATCAATTGAAGTTGCCAATACATTTGACTTCTATATAGGCAAGCATTCTGCTTCTGTTGACATTGATGGTGTCATCTTATGCACATTTCCGCTGAAAACACTGGTCCAAATTTTCTGGTTGGGGGAAGGAGAAAGGCCACTGAGATGGTCTGCAGATTTGGATTGTCCCGGGCTCTCTCAGGTCCTGAATTTGCTCTGCTGTTCATTTCATGGGAGGCTCCAGCTGCATGTGTGGTGTGCAGGTCTGATAAAGAGATGTGTAAAGTGGCAGAATCATTTTTTTTAAATATAACTGGCACCTGATCAATCATGGCTAGATCAGGAAGAGTCAGTGAAGCTTCAGTAATGCTAAGATAACAAATCTTTCTCTCTGTGTAGTTTTCATAGTCATATAGTTTTACATTTCCCATCAACTTGTAGGAAGAAGATGTTCATGGGGCCGACAGGTAGTCTATCATGACATCCTTTTTGATGCCCTATTTAAGGTTGTGGAACAACACTTAACTTACACCTTTTTGATTCAAGAAGAAAATACCACATATTTTATATATGCAAAACATATTTTCTGCTACTAACAATCTACCATGTTCACCAGTAGTGCTTGGAATGTGAAAATAACACACACACACAAACTTTTCTTTATTATCCTTTCAGGTATGGCATATCTAGTTTCTTCTGCAAGTGCACAAGCTTGAGAACTGATACCTCCATAAGTTTTTGCCTCTTCACCCCTAGTCTTGGGTATGGGAGTGAGGAAGCTGATCAAGATGGCCACAAACTTAGAATAGGTTTTAGGTACATCATCACTGACATAATAAAAATCTTCTTTCCTCACTTCCATGAGATAATTCTTTTAATCCAGCCCAAAATAGAACTGGCCTTTTCTTTCTTGTTTCCTTGTCAACAGCTATTTTTGCAAGGTTTTCATTACTTCTTAATTGTTCAAACTTCCTACCTTCATTTTTCTTGTTAAGGACCGATTTTACAAATGAGTTCATTATCTCTACCATTTTAGACTCATCATTAATTTCGTGCTTCTCGTTTATTAGTGGACCTATTTTCTCTATGGTACTTCTTTTCTCACTGCAGTGTTTATAAAATGCCCTTGCTTTCTTTGAGTCCCCTTTTCTAACTTTTTACATCCTTTGTATGTTACTGGTATCTTTTCTATGTTTAATTGATGTATCTCCCTTTTTATTCCAAATAACAATTTTTCTTCATTGACTTTAATATATGACATGTTAAAAGACATTTATGTTTACATTTCATATTTACACACCACATTCTTCAAACACATTTTACATCTCCTCTAGTCTACTATCAATAGAAGCAGCATTGGCAGAAAGAAAATTAAGACAGTTTCATATCTTATAAATGCATTTCTGTATACAATAAATTTCTTAATCCTTAATTAGTAAAGAGATTCATTTTATCTGATAGGCTGATACAGAGTGTTATTTAACAATGTTGTTGTCCAGGGTACAAAATAAATTCGAGGTATAGAATTTCACTTGCTAAACTTGTGGGCATTTGGAAGAAAGAATGCGTAGGGTAGAGGTAAATAACATGGACCAAGATACAGAAAACCTGTTCTAGACTATGAACATCCTGAATAACTTTAACCAATTCCCTTGCTCTTTTTCTCTGCTAGAGTCTCTTCATTTTGATTTTCACCTCTTTGTGTTTCTTAGGAATATGGAGGTAGGGGTGGGAAAGGCAGAGGCATGTATTTGCATATAGAGCACCTTGGCAGAATATAGGCAGCAAAAAATACTGTAATCCATGATTCCTACTGTGATACAACAGAGCACTGGATTAGGAAACAGGCGGCCTGGGGTTTTATTGCTGGTTTCCTCTTAGTTGACTTCTTGGCAAATGAGCTTTCTCATTTGTAAAATGTGGGAATTGAATTGGGTGATAGTCAAAATTCTTCCTATTTCCAAGTATTCTGCATGATTCTTAAAATTCTTACTGTTTCTAAGTGTTCCATATGATTCTTCAAATTCAGACTCTAGTAAGTCATTCACAAGGAGGTTTATTTATGTTCCCCAATCATTAGGCTCTTATTAAATACTGTAGTCTCCTCCTTGGAACTCTAAGGGACTCTGAACATGCCAGACACCACACACATGCCAGCCCACAAAAACAAGTCCTGGACACCAGCCTGTGTTTGAAGTTAATACCCAGGGTTTCTGTTTGCCTAATTTCCCACTGATTTTGTTTTTATTCCAATTTCACTTAGCTTTGAACTCTTGCTATTGAGGTCCCAACCTTGAGCTAACCTTTAACCCATGCAGAGCTGGTGCTCATTAAGACTCTCTGTGGCATATGGCCTCCGTGTGAGCCTTAGATGAACTAGGATACATCTTTGACTCGAATGCTAGCCTTCTACATGTCAGGGAACTCTCAGCCATAGCTGTAGATCTAAACAACCTGACCAGTTTGAACACGTTAGTCCCTGCCCCTTATTCACCTAGGTATGGTTGGGAGGCTGCATCTGATAATTGTTTGTTAAATATTTTGTCCTTGGGAAAAATTGTCTCTGAGTCATACATAGCTCTGCCATTTGTGAAAACTGCTAACTTACTGCATCAAAACTGCTATGAAAATCAAACAAAATGATTTCTGTAAAATATCTCTGTAGAAAAAAATTTGTTTTAATTTGGTAGACTCCTACTCATTCCTCAAGACTCAGCTCAAAGTTTATCTCCTATGCAAAGCCTTCCTGTCGCTTCCACGCAGAGAAAAGCAGGGACAGCTAGTGCTCCTCCATGCTCTCCTTGTGCTTTGCTTACTACATCTTGGTCACAGTTACAGCAGAAGCAGCAGCATTCCCCTAGGTAACAGGTTTTGAGCACTTCCTGTGTGATTACATCACACATGCCTTATCTGATTTCATCCTGAAACAATATCTAGTAATCAGTAACTTTATTAAGTTCATCATTTTGGTGGGAAGCTGGAGCCAAATCACTTGCTAAGGATCTTCCAATTAGAAAGGGTCTGAAGCTAGGTGGGAACCAGAGCCTTAGTCTTCTCACTCTACCTTATGACCTCCCAAAGCGTCCTCACAAGGCAATTTGTGGAATCCACTAGGGCTGTGACTCTGCCCTCATCCAGAGTCTTACTCTGTTTTCACTATAGTGGTTTGCAGTGCTAGATTGCCCTGCTCTGTGCTTTCAACATTCTACTATTTGCTATTCCACTTTTTAGGGTTCTTGCTTTCTTTTAATGGATAGGACTTTTAAATAATATTCACATTAAAGCTCTCAGTTTTTCTGTTTGGAATGCCTCCAAGTTTTCACCATGTTCAGAGTTATTTTTTTTTTCTTTTTCCTCTTATTTCCAAGGAGGCTTGCCTTCCCTGTAAAACATTTCCCTTTATATCTGCACATCTTGATTGGACCACTATTGGTCTAATTTAGTTCAGCACTGTGTGTGTATATATCTCTAAGCTCCAATATGGTAGAAGGGTCCAATAGAGTCCTCTGGGTTTGGGGCAGAGAGAAAGCAACTTCCAGGTTAATATTTACCCTCCAAAAGAGGTGTTCTGCACAAAAGTCCTAGATGTTCCACTACATCCTGTGAGGTACAGTGGTATTATGAAACAATATCATTCTACCTATTGTTCCCAGTTAGAGCCATGAGAATATTGACTATTAAATCATTTTATATCCACAGTGTGAGGGCTCTACCTAAATATGAATATTTTATTCCCATAACTTTTGTACATTTAGATTTTGTCTCCATTTAATGCCAAGGAGCTTCAATGTTCAAAGCATCCAGTGGGCCTCCTAAGGTGTTGCCTGGCTCCCACGGACTGGTTTATCAGGAGAGAGTGAGCCCATTACTAATCTCTGAGAACAGTCCACAGCAAATCTTCACCAAGTAGATAACACAACTCTATTATTTATATAAGATATACACCAAGGAAAAGGGTGAAAAGCCATTAATGAACTTATACAAAAAATAAACTTATACAGACATCACAAAATCCATTACTTGCAGCAAACATATTACAATCTTTTTAATGTTGTATACCTATTGGAATTTATAGTGATCCTAGGTATTCACAATAACAATTCCATAATTTTCAGTTATCCAAGCAAAATGCATTTCTGATCCCCATGGTATTAAAAAAAGAGGAACCATGTATTTGAGAAAGATTTTCAATAATAAGAATTAAAATAAAAAGAGGTGTCTGTTTCATTACAGAATTAAATTAGCCAGAACATCCCATTCTTCAAGCATTTATGTTCATCAAGTTTTTACCATACTTTTAGGTAAGATTTCTACTCAAGACTATCTGAGAAGTCAGTGTATTAGAATGTTACTTACCAAAGATTTCAAATATGCTTTTCAGAGCTGTTATACCATGATTCTAAGAAAATTTCTTTGGTCAAAAGATGACTTGCCTGCAGAATGTCACACAGTGGCTTAAACAAGTGTTACTAAAAATCTCATTTCCCTCTCAGACAGAAATGGCATGGTTTCTACAATTTGTGTATTTAGATAAATATAAAGGCACAATAACATGCAGAAATGTTTGATATATTCTAGGCATTGCTTGAAAAATGAAGAGACCTTCCTGGAATCAAGATAGCCTTGTTTACCGAATCCAATTGCTCTTTAGACGCTTGAGCAATTTAGGCAGAGATGCAGTTTTTGGATCCTTTTGTTTTAAATTGTATCATCTATTACCTAAATGTATTTTTACCCAGCAAGAAGTGGCAGAGCCCAGGATTTATCACATCAACACTCTTGGAGTCAGAAAAAAATGGTGATTCAAATATCATGGTTGTCGAAAAGCTGTTATTAACATGCTTACACATGTCTGTCCTCCCCACACCTCTCCAACAATCCCCCCAAAATGATATGAATGTTTTACAGTGATATTTAGTAACGAGCACCCAATCCAACCTTAAAATGACTCCTCTTTTAATTAGTACGTGAGTCGCTCAGTAAAAATTGAGTTGGATTAATTATTCAAATAGAATTCAGCAGAGATTCCAGAGCAAAACTAAGAGACAGCAGAAAGAAGAAGCAAGGCTGCCTAGTTGTTTTTCCACACACGTGAAGGTTAAAGAGGGATCCTGCAAAGCTAAGGAGCGGAAGTCATGAGGGCCATTTGTTAGAAGAAGAAGCCCTAGAAGTAATCTAAAGCTGCCAGTATGAGAGGATGACCTTGAAGCACTGATAAACACCAAGCAAAGGAGGGAAAATCACATTGGTGAAGTAATGCTTCTTTATCTTTTGTTTTCATAGCTTAAATTAAACCCCAAAGAATACTGCTGTGTACATTGTGGGACGAACTCTCACTAGGCGTTCACCTACTGCCTAAGATACTTTTGACTGCAAAGAAACATTTATGTTGAAGTTTTGTTGCCTCGGGATAATTCTGTAATTTAGTGCAGAGAAATGGTCCGATTAGCAGTTGGGACCAGCAGGGGGAAGCTAACTGGAGTGAAGAGGTGAGAGAAAGAGAAAGTCAGAACTTTTATTCTTTAGGCAAAAAATTACTCAAGGGAAGAAGAGGAAGTGGGGAAAAGCAGGAGGAAGTAGAATTCAGTGGCAGTGGCAGTGATAATTGGAAACAAAAATGATTTTTAAAATACTGCCAGGCCACCCAAGTCTGTAAAAACAACAAGCAGGGGGGAAAAAATCCCTCAAGGATTGAGATTTTCTTATGAAATTGTTCAGGAGCATGGACAATAAACAAAACACAAATCCTGCAAGATCCCTCATGCATAGATTTGGTTGAAGACAAGAAATAATATGGTTGAGAGGAAAGTATCCATGAAAGTCAGACTGGCTCTCCAGGTAATTTATCTGCAAAAGACATTTGCTTGAACTATTTGTTTTTGGTTGCTATTCTCTTTCCATTTCATGTTGCTTTAGTCAGAGAAAAACACTTGAAGGCAGGAAGCCTGCTGGGTTGTACTTTTTTCACGCTGAGTGAGTCATTTCCCTGGGCTCAGTAGGAACTATTTGACTTTAGCCTGATGTGCACCTTAAGGAGGGATCTGGACTTCAAGGGCCTGAGAGTTCTTCAGTGGACATTTTGAGGAGGGTGGTTATTTTATGACATCCTTAGCTGGCTACAAATCATTTGGAAGAAATTGGTGCTCAGGAACCATTACCTAGTGGCCAAAATTCCCATCAGACTCTGAGAACTGGCCCTGATTTATTTCCACCCTCACAATGAACGTTTGGTCATTCATTTACCTACAATGCCCAGGTAAGCTGTCAGACCCGAGTTTAATCTACAGGCTTAGCTGAGAAGTAATTATCATTTGACTCAACCATCTCTGCTTTCTACTGATCATTTTTTAATTTTTTTTTTTGTAATTGTTTGACCCCAGAATAGCTTGAATCAAAAAAATCTGTTCCTGCCTACAGGATATTTTTGGAGAGCTGGCAAAATGTTACACAGACTAGGGGTCTCTCCCACTGGGCCATCGCAGGAGGTGAATTCTATTTCCAGCTCCAGCCTATGAGGGACATATGGAGACGAGTTCACTTTAGCTGGAATTATATTGCCTTTTAACTTGTTTACTTGATCCATGCTAATGTGTGCCAATGTGTTTGTTGCTACCCTTGTTACCCATCAAAATGTTAAGCAGCCCTGAGAGAATGGGAAATGAGATTGGGTATTTGTCATCCTGTGTGTACCCTGTACATAGTTAAACAACAAAGTGTCTAAAATTAAAATAAAGGGTAAAAGTTTTTCTCCCATTCTCTAGAGGTAATCACTGTTAATATTTCTGGTAGCTACTCTCTCTACTTCTGTTTCCTGGCTGACTTCAGGCAATCATGACCTCCTAGAAATACAAAGATGTGGACATTATAACCCTACGTCTCACCTCCGATTTTTATTAACTACATTATTATTGTTTCATTATCAAGTTATATCAAATTTATATTCTGACCTACAGACAGTTTGCATGTTTTCTTTACCCACAGGTTAAGTCGAACAGCTTAAACAGAATAAAGCAATATTTTCAGTTTGTTATTATATAAATGTGATTTAGTCTAGATCCATGTGAACTAATGAAGCAGGAAATGTAATTCTGTGATTACATGTCTGCTCAAGTGGCATTTCACGTGTGAAGGTCCAGTGGATTTCCTTCCATGTTTGTTGTGTCCAGGCCATTCTCTGCTGCCTTCGTCACTCTTGTGTCACGTCACCCTTCTTCTTATGTCACTCTTCTGCTGCTTTGGAATGGTGCCTTGAGAAGCCATATAATTTATGAGTCCATGCATGTCTAAAAATATCTTTATTTTGCCCTCATATTGGCTGTGGAGTTCTTTTTAACTAGAATTCTTTTACATTTTAACTTGTTTACTTGATTCTTACTAGTGTGTTCATGGCTCCTCATGTCACCTAGCAGGATGTAGGCAACCCTGTGGAACTGGAACATGAGACTATGCAAATATTTGGGGGAGGGGAGAAGATTAATTTGAACGTGGTTAAAAATGAAAGCATATAACACCGGTACAGATTTCGTAAAGGGTCAGAGAGTAAATACTTCAGGTTTTGGAGGCTATACAGTCTCTGTCGCAGCTAGCCAAAAGTGATATACAAATGAGCAAAGTTTTATTCATATACAATGAAATTTGATTTTCACATAGTTTTCATGTGCTATGAAAGTGATATTTAAAAAGTAATTTAAAAGTGTTAAAACCATTCTTAATTCACAGGCCATACAAAAACAGGCAGCATGACCTAAAATTAAAATAAAAAGGTTTTTTTCACTCCCCATTATGATTATAAAAAAATATATGAAAGAAATTTGAATTATTTTTTTCTTCATACTTTGAAAACTTCATTCTGTTGTTTACTAGTACCCAAATTTGTTAATGAGTGGTCTGGTGATGGTATAATTCTTATCGCTTCATGGGGAACCTACCCCCTCACACTCTCAAAAGATTTAGTATTTTCTCTTCATCTTTGAATTTTAAATTTCACCCAGATTAGTTTAAGTGTGGATCTTTAAAGTGTCTCCTGCTTGATAAGTGGTGGTTTTGTTGAATCAGAAGGTTATTACTGTTTTTCAGCTCAGGAAAATATTTTGTATTTATGTGATTTTATTGCTTTTTTTCTCTCCCTTGTTTTTTCCTCTTTTTCTATAATTCTTAGTAAAATAATACATTTTCTGTATTTATCATTTATAAATCTTTATTTTTTTCTTACTCATTCTCTTTTACACTTTATTCTGAGATATTTTATTAATTTAATCTTTTAAGTTAGCAACCTCTTGTTGCTCTTCCCATTTAACTACTTTGTCTAGTCATCCTTACATGCTTAATATACAAGAATTATTATTCACCCATGGTGAATTGTTATTGTTTATTTTGTTGATTTGAGTTTTGGAGCTTTTTCAGGGCTCCAGGATGACCCACTTGTTAGTGTAGGTAGCTAAATATTAATAAAGGAATAGAGCAAAAAGAATCATACATTAAGAAGCCTAATAAACTGGGAAGCTGAATCAGATCATCAGCCTGCTTTGCTAGGAAATTGCAGCATTCATAGGCACTCCAGGGGATTGCAGCATTTCCCCAACGACAAAGAGAATAGCACCCCTCCCTCCCAGTGCAGGAAGGAAAAAAAAATCTCCTCAATCTCCCTGGGGGTCTGCAGGCTAAAGTAACCGGATTACTGGGAAGGAAGAGAGGGAATTCCTCCCCAGGGCAGCACTGCCTAATAGAAGTCCAGACAGTGAGGAGGTGTTTCTACTGTGAGGCATGCTCAGCAGAAGCCTAGGTGGCCACCCCAGGGGCCTGTCAGTCTAGCCTGGGAAAGGATTGGACAAGATAAGGGACACAAAACCCCTGGAAGACGTGGGAAATGGGTTGTTTAGGAGGAGCATACAGTGCAAGCCTGGGAAGAATTGGAAAACTGATTGATTCATTTGAAAGGGCAACCGGTCCTTGTTCCCAAACCTGAGGTAATATAACTGAAGCTTAACGCCTCCCCCCCCGCCCCCCTCCACACACATCCGCTCGCCCAGTTCCTGTTCGCCTTTGCTCTCTGTGCTAGCCTTCTGGGTCCAGCAGCAGTGCAGACTTCAATGTGGGCCTCGCCACAGACACCCGGAGCACAGCCCAAGACACACACTCTGCTGGCTGGCGGAGGACAGATAGGAACTAAACCAGTGCTGTAAAATGTCCGGACTCTGGCCCTATTTCTGGGCCTGATGAAGACAAGAGTGGACTTCTTCCACAGAGGAAAGAGCTAAACCTGGGACAGCCCTTTGTGTTTACCCCAACTTCGGTTGACCTTACTATGCCAAGATCTCCAGTACCTGGGTTCCTGGAGGTGCTTCCCTTGCGACTCTCCATGAGAGAGCACCATTTCCACCAGCAACATAGTCATATGTCAATGGTCTTCCCCAGTGGTGTCTGCTTTTTCTTCATCCATCCATTGCCTCTCTACCATCTTTTACAAGTGGTTCACTTATGGTTTCTTTTTATTCTTTCCTCTCACTCCTCCACTCACATTCCTCCTTTACAGATCTGTTACGGTTTCTTTTTATTTGTAAATACTGCTCCTGTGATTTTTTTTCCTGAGGTGAAAGGAAGTAAATAAAAGTCCTCAGTCCCTGGCTGGTGTAGCGCAGTGGATTGAGTGTGGGCTGCGAAGCAAAGTGTCGCAGTTTCGATTCCCAGTCAGGGCACATGCCTGGGTTGCAGGCCATGACCCCCAGCAACCGCACATTGATGTTTCTCTCTCTCTTTCTCCCTCCCTTCCCTCTCTAAAACTAAATAAATAAAATCTTAAAAAAAAAAGTCCTCAGTCTGTTATCTTGAGCAGGTAGATAGGATGAGGGCAGTGTAAAAGTTAATGGGAGTGTGAGTAAAAAATAAAAGTATTTGTTTGAATTGCCGTGGTAACTCACTGGGATAAAATGGGAGGAACTGAGTACACTGTAGGAAGAAGGGAACTAAATCAAACTTCAATCCTCCCTTTGACAATTTTGGCAAGAAGGCAGAAATGACAATACCATTCTAAACAGAAGCTATGAAATGTCAACCTACATTATGTAGCTCATAGATCCAGATGTTAAGGTGGAGCTTTACGAGTTAAGGTGGGACCATTGATTTGTTATTAAAATGTTGCAAACATTTGTACACCAACTGGTGAATTAAGCAAGCCATGGATAGGAAAAAGATGCCAAACTCCACTAAAGTCTTCTCTTCTATATGATAAACTAATTAATGTCTATTTAAGTGTGCTATCAAGTCTCCCCAGTATCAATGCCTGTGATTTCTCAATTATTAGGCAGGTCTACCCATTTCAGGGTTTTCTTGTCGTTGAAAGCATTTTAATTTTTATCATCTTAGCGTCATAGGTACCTCGCAATGAAACCACATTTTGGTGTCAAAATATTTGTGATAGTGGCTCGGTGTAGTCATGGTTTAATCATGTTCCCCTACTTCCTTCACGTCATTAATAGCTGCCCTCAGAGTGCAGTTTCCTGGTAATTTTGTATCATCTTTACGTTCTCTCTTTTGAATGGTCCACAGTTTGCATAAATGAGGCCCAGAAGTGCACTCTGTCTGAGTTCTAATGATGCTCATGAACAGAGTGAAACTTGGGAAAAAAAAGAAAAAGACCATTAAAAGCCTATCCAACCTAAAACACAGAGCTATTTCCAAACAAAGTGTACAGACTGTGGATGTTCATTTTGTGTGCAAATGAAATCTAAGTTTTTCTCCTCTTTCTCTTGCTTTATAATGCATAGCAGCTGTAGCAGTTTGGTCTTTTCCTCTGAGCTGTCTATTGCTGAGTAGAATAGTAACTTGCAAACTGATCTGAAGCCCAGGGAAGAAAAACAGAAATTAATTCCTCATCTCCTACTCTTTATACCATATGTGTGACCATTAATTACATTCGCAGGGTCCCATTTAGGAATGGTGATGCAGGCCTAGGAGACAAGGGAGCTACCAGACAAATCAGACAAAAATGATAACCTTGCAAAGCTTTTGTTTGTGAGCTAATACTGTGCTGAGTTATAAGTTTTACAAAGAAAGAATATATGAGAATAATAGGGCTTTGCAAATCAATTTGGTCTTGAGAGTTTCCATTTGGGATTTACTTATAAAAATAAAAGCAATAATACTAGACTTATTTCAACTTTTTAATTAGTGCTGAATTTAAATAGTATTATATGTATAACAAAAAGCATTGTGTTATCTTCTTACACCAATCTTATCTCTCAGGATGAGGTCATACGTAAACCTCAAAAACCAGCTATTGATTTTTAGGGCCACTGTGTTAATATACACGTGTCCAGCATTTTTTAAAAATTGGTATGTATGTTAAAGTATTGTAAATAGCACTATTTGGAAATATACATCAATCTGTTGTACCAAATTCATACTACACAACATTTCAGATTTTCATGTGTTGAAAACTTTAATAACACATATATATAGAAAGGAAAAATGGCAAAGGTAGTGACTCACTGATCATTAAGGTCTTTGATATGGTCTCATATTATTCTTGTCGGTATAATTAAATAAGGTTGTCTACTACCACTTTCCCATAGTACCTTGGCCGATATCTGACTAGCATATAACAGTCACAGATTAAAATGTATTATAACATCACTTTACCTTCTATACCTCATTTTTCTTACCTACAAAATGAAGAAGTTGGAATAGTTTATCTCTAACTTCTCACTTGGAACTTAGGATCTTTAGTGGTGCAATTAGACTCCTTCCTCTCAACCTACCAGCTGGCACAATTCACAGCAAACTTTCCTTGTCTCATTTGAAATTGTAAGATGGGAAAATCAAAATTGACCTTGGAATGGTCAGGAAGGGGACCTATCCTAGTGTGATCCCAAGATGACTGGTTTTATGTATAGTGCAAAATTAAAATGCTTAAATGGTATGTGTATTGTATATTTCTCTTATAACATATGCCCTCCACAGTTCAGAAATCATTATGCTTGCCTACTGTATGCTTGAGTCTCCAGGCATATTTCCCATCTGCTTCCTAAATCCAGACACCATATTAAAGGAATTAAAGCCCACTGTTCTATAATTAGAGGCAAGGTTTACAAAGCAACTATTCCAGAGGGAAACCATTTATTCAAATTTAGGGTGGACTGTAAAGTTAAAAAAAGTGTTGCTGAGGACACGTGGTTTATTTCTTACAATGTTATTGAGGTGTAGGTAGCATAAAATATGATTTGTATACAATGTGATGAGTTTGATGTATGTATATACTTTTGAAACCACCACCACAATTAACAGTGAACATTTCTATTGCTACCAAAAGTTGCTTTGTGGCCCTTTTTAATCCAAGCCTCTCTCACCTGCCCAACTATCCCCAGGATACCATATCTGCTTTCTATCACCATGGGTGATCTTATATTATGTAGAATTTGATATAAATAAAATCATACTATAAGCCTTTTTAACTAGCTGCTTTCACTCTGTATAATTATTTGAAGATGCAGTCTATGCCATGTGTATTGATAGTGTATTCCCTATTATGGCTGAAATGCCATTGCATGTGTGTATCACAAGTGGTTATCCATTCACCAGGTGATGAAGATTTAAGTTCTTTCCAGTTTGGAGATATTGCAAATAAAGCTTCTATAAATATGCACACATAAGTTTTTTTGAGGTTATATGCCTCCTTTTTTCTTGAATAAATACCTAAGAGTGAAGTGGCTGGATCTTATAGTAGGTATATGTTTAACTTTTTAAGAAACCAAATTGTTTTCAAAGCAGTTGTACCATTTAAAATTCCAACAAACAGCATGTGAGAGTTCTAATTGCTCAACATCAAGAATCAGCAAACTGTCCCATTGTCCAAATTTGGCCCACCATCTGTTTCTGTATGAGCTTGTATTGGTTTTATGTTTTCAAGAGTTTGGAAAAAAAAACAAAATAACACTAACATTATGTAAAATGTAAGAATTATGTGATGTTTGGATTTTGATGTCCATAAATAGTTTTATGAAATACATATTTCTCCCTCTTCAATTTTGAAAAGAATTTGCATATAAGTGTTATCACTACTACTTTATTATTTTCCTTTTTATTGGATTTATTAGGGTGACACCGGTTAACAAAATTTTATGGGTTTCAGATGCACAATTCCATAACACACCATCTGTACACTGTATTGTGTTGACCACCCTAAGTCAAGTCTCCTTCCATCACCATTTACCCCCCTTATAGCCTCCTCCACCTCCCTTCAGCCTCCTCCCCCAGCAATCACCACACTGTTATCCATGTCCATGAGTTCTTTTGTCTCTCATTTTTCTTTTTACTATTTCTTTAGATTCATTAGGGAATCCATCTGGGTTTTTACTTTTCTTTTTTAAAAGACATCTAGCAAGAAATTTAATTTTTCTAGTAGATAAATATTCACAGTTATCTATTTCTTCTTGAGTGTGCTTTGGTAGTTTATCTTAAATTCTTCCATTTTATTTAATCACATTTACTAGTAAATGTTGCTCAAAATATTCCTTTGTCATCTACTTAACATCTATAATATCTGTATTGATAGTTTTTCTATCATTCAGATATTAATAATTTATTATTTTCCCTGTTCAGTATGGCTAAAGGTTTATTATTTTTAATTTTAAAAAAGTTTTCTCTCTCCTAGTTTTTTTTATTTAATTGATTTCTGCTTTTAGCTACATTCCTTTTAATGTTACTTTGGGTTTTATTTGCTTATCTTCCTCTAGTTCCTTAAGGCAGAAACTCAGCATATTTTTCATCTAAAAAGTATGATTTTGGTATCTATATATCTGTATGTGTATATGTATGTACGTATGCATTTATGTCTATAAGTGTGTGTATGTCTTCTTTGTCCTGCTTACTTTCTTCTGCTTTCTTGAACACATGCAGTATAATTCTAAATGAAATAAGCCAGTCAGAGAAAGAAAAGGGCCATATGATTTCACCAATACATGGAATCTAATGAACAAACTTAACTAACAAGCAAAAGAGAGACAGACGTAGAGAGCAGACTGACAGCTCTGGAGAAGGGGTTGGGGGTTGGGGTAGAGGGATCAAGCAAAAGGAAAAAGGACTCATGGACATGGACAACAGTGTGGGGATTGCTGGGGGTAGGGGGTAAATACAAGGTGGATAAACAGTAATGGAAAAAATACAATAAAAATATCACATTAAAACAAAAAAATGACAAAGAAAGAAAGAAGTGATATTGGGATATATTCCCCCACAAATTCAATCATCCTAGTCCTTTTTAGGACTGTCATTGCTGATTGGTTTTTCTTTTTATTTTGGGTCCTATTTTTCTGCTTCTTCACATGGATAATACTTTTTTATTAGATACCAGACATTGTGTAGTTTGATTTTTGAATCCTGGACATTCTGTTGTATTCCTTTAAATATATTGGGAGTTCATCCTATAATGCATTTCTTTGGGAACAGTTTGATCCTTCCAAGGTGTGCTTTCAGGCTTTGTTAGGCAGATACAGAAGAGCCCTTAGTCTAGGACTAATTTGCCCTAATACTGAGGCATTACCAGTTTGAGAACTCTATCTAATTCTCTATATGTTGAGAAGCCTTTTCATCCTACTATTTGCAAATCAAACTATTTCCACTCCTGTGGGGTCTCTAATGTTTGCTCCACCTGCTCCTCTCCGGCAGTTCTTTCTCCAGTGTGGTTAGTTCCCCGTGTGTTCACATTCCCTGAATGTGTTGATGAGCACTCAGCTGAAGGCACCAAGGGCTCTATAGATTTCCAGAGCTTGCTTTCTTTCACTGCACAGCTCTCTTCCTCTGGTTCTCTGTCTTGTGAATTCTAGCCTCTTGGCCTCTTTAAACCCTGAACTCTTGTGCACCCAGTGACATCAGGACCCTAGGTCACACCTGAAAACTGCCCTCCATGAAAGAGGCAGAAAGAGTGGGAGGGCTCCACTCATTGGTTCCCCATCCTTCGGGGATCATGTCCTGCCTGCCTATTGCCCAGTTTCTGGAAACTATTACATATATTTTGTCTGATTTTTTTAACCTGTATCAAAGAATACAAAGTTATAAACTATACCTGCTGACATGCATACCTGCAGCTTATATCTGAATCCAAGTTATTTGAAACTTTTCTGAGAATGTCATCTTTCTGACCTAATCTCTTCTAAAGTTATGCCTGAAATTGATGACTGGGAAGGTCAAGGTGTCTATATTAAAATGGGGCAAAAGAGAGATATGAATGGGAACATGAGGTATACAAAATTACCTCCCACTTTACTTCTAGGGTTTTCTACTCAAGTCTGCTGGTGCCAGGTGCTCTAGCTTGTTTGACAGATGAGAACTTACAATAGTACAATTCCATCCCTCAGCTCTTCAACTTGGCATCCTCTGCTATCTCTGATGTGAAAGTCAGTGACAATACACATAAATGCTAGCAGCTTTATCACCAGGATATGAGACTCCTACTCCATTATGGATTAAACATTTGTATTTATTTCTTATTTTTATTCATAGGCCCTCAAGTAGGTGTTAAATGACACAAAAGGAATGGTGGGGATTTTTATCTTGGTGTGTCAATCACAGCCAGAAAAAGCCAAAGTTCAGTACCATAGAACATGCCTTTGATTTTCATATCTATTCCACTGTAAAATTGTGTAAAAAAAAAAAAAACAGGTTTGCTATTCCTAGATTCTTTTACAGAATTTTTACCATATGCTCATCTCAAAGAGAAAAATAACGTGCCTCAGCATTGCTCGATTTTATATGTCAGTTCCAAGAGGACATACGTTTGCACCATTGTGAGTAGAGGATAAAAATGGTCACCCTGGTACCACTGCCTAGGCTCCCTCATTGTTATGTAATCATCCAAAAGTTTATATTTAATTTTTGCTCTTCTAAGGATAGATGAAATTTCTGCACCCTGGAAACATAAAGTGAATATGTCAACTATCTATATGGGTGGAAAGCTAGAAGTATTTATAAAAGATCAAATTTTAAAAAATGAAACTAGTAAGTTTGTGTTTAAGAGGCAGTACTTACAAATATTTAAGAAACAGAAATTGTTGAATTTTGAAAATATTTGTGACAAATCATGCTCTCTTTAATTTGTGCAATATTACCTATCTTTGGGAGGTAATATATTATTCACCAATATACAACAAAATTGGGACATTCTTTCCAGATTCCTATTCATATGAAAATGAAATTCTGAGTGAGTAAAAGTTGACTCTACTTAGGAATCTCTTATATTTAGATAAGGACATTTCATTATACTTAAATTCAAAATCATAGTCTTTGATTGGCTAAACTATTGATAGTTCTGGAAATACTCAATAATTCTAAATTCAATAAAAAAGTCAATAATCCCACAACCATTTCACTGTCCTTCACCTGCTTTAAATTCTACCTATCTTCCTTGCTCAGGGCAAATGTTTTTACTGTCTAGCATGCAGCTTCAACTCCACTTTGGCCACCCTGGGTTCATCAGGTTCACCTGACAAAACCCCTGCCTTTCTTGAATGTGAATCCGATATTTCTATTCTTGAACAAGTATAAGCCAATGTGTCTAGAAAAAAAAATACATGACATTAATTGACCTATCTCTTAAATTCATGATGACTAATCTCAAATAATCTTTTGGTACTTTCCAAACATATTATACCCAATATGCCATTATTATTTTTAAGTTTATAAATCACTTCCCATTTCTAAGAAAATTGAAACAATCAGGAAAACATTTCCATCATTTTTCACTACCGCATTCACCACATGCCCACAGCTTTAGCCCTATACTTTTTCTGCTTGCCTCATGTTCTGGATAAAGTATCCATGCTTTTGTCTGAGTCCAACTCCTCTACTTGTCCATTAGGTCCCATCCCTTTACCTTAATCGTAACATCAATTCTGTGCTTCCTTTCTGCACCATTACTTTTTCTCCCTTTACCAGATCATTTCTGTCAGCAGTTAAAAGTGCTGAAATTTATTCTGACAAAAAAAAAAACCCTGATCTTAAGTCCCCATGTTTTTAAGTATATTTTATTGATTGTGCTATTAAAGTTGTCCCAGTTTTTTCCGTTTTGTTCCCCTCTACCTGGTCCCCCCCCACACCCCTCCAGTAAACCCCCCACCCCTTATTTCATGTCCATGGGTCATGCACATAAGCTCTTTGGCTTCTCCATTTCTTATACTATTTTTAACATCCCCCTGTCTATTTTGTACCTACCAATTATGCTTCTTAACCCTTGTACCTTCTCCCCCATTCTCCCCCTTCCCTCTCCCTGTTGATAACCCTCCATATGATCTCCACAGCTATGATTCTGTTCCTGTTATAGTTGTTTGCTTAGTTTGTTTTTGTTTTTTTAAATTCAGTTGTTGATAGTTGTGAGTTTGTTGTTATTTTACTGTTCATAGTTTTGATCTTCTTGTTTATTTCACTTAGTGTAGCCTTCATTTCTTCTCTTATGTGTTTGCCTTGCTCAAGGAGTTCTCAGAGCATCCTTATCACCAGTGTTTTGAGCTCTGCATCTGATAGGTCACCTATCTCCATTTTGCCTAGTTCTTTTTCTGGAACTTTGATCTGTTCTTTCATTTTGGCCACAGTTCTTTGTCTCCTCAATTTGGTAGCCTCCCTGTGTTTGTTTCTGTGTATCAGGCAGAGCTGCTTTGACTTTCTGTCTTGGCACACCTGTTACATTGTAAGGGGCAGAGCCTTAAGTGTTTGCCAGGGCAGGGCAACCCATTTTGTAACTGTAATACTGTATGTGGGGGAGGGTTCAGGAGGGGCCAATGTCACTTGCTCAGCACCCCATTTCTAGTCACTTCACCCACTTCCCCTATGCCACTGATGCCCCTCTAGCTGTTGTCCTGGTGCTGGTTGCAGAGTGGGTGGGTTTGTGAACGTCCTAGGACTGTGGGGGTCCTTTAAACAAATTCTCCTGAGAGACCAGCAGTTTCTTCCAGTACCCCAACCCACGCTGGTTTTTATAGCCAGAAGTTTTGAGGCTTTATTTCCTGGGCTTCGAGGTCTGTCCTGGGGCTGGGATCACTTGGTTCCCAGGTGTTCCTCCTGGTTTTTACCTGACACATGTGAATGTAGGACCACCTGTTCTGCTTGCCGCTGCCACCACTGTCTCACCACTGCTGCCTTGCCACTGACACACTGCATTCTCTCTGTCCTGGCTCCCTGGCTCCACCGCCCCCCACCTATCTGGATGAATATTTCTTCTTTAAATCCTCAGTTGTTGGACTTCCATACAGTTTGATTTTCTGTTAGTTCTTGTTGATTTTTGTTTTGAGATTAGTTGTGATCCTTCTTATGGTTGTGCGAAGAGGTGAAGTGTGTCTACCTATGCCTCCATCTTGGCTGGAACCCCACACCACAATTTAAGTCCCCCTTAAGCTAATACTTTACTTCTTTTCTCCTGGTTACAGTGAAACTCCTCAAAAGAACTGTCTACATAAGGATCTCCAATTATTTTCCCTTCATATTATATTGAATCAATACCTGTAAGTGTACCTCTCTACATGAGTCAAATTTACCAATAATTTCTATGTTGCTGAATCCAATAGTTAACTCTCAGACCCCATTTGAAATCACCTCTCAGTACCTTTTCAAAGAGTTGATCTTTTTTTTCTCTTTAAACCACTTTTTCCACATGGTTTCAGGATGCCACCTACTTGGGATCTTCCTAGCTCACCATCAATATTCCTCAGTCTCCCACTAAACTTTATAGGGGTCTGGAGTTCAGTCTCTCAGACTCTACCTGTACTCATCCATAGACAAACAATTTCAAAATGAGTATCTCCACTCTGGACTTAACTCCAGATTTATATATCTAGCTGCTTATTAAATATCACCATTTGGATGTCTAGTAAGCATTCAGATTTTATAGGTCCAAAACTAAACTCCTGATCCTAATCTCCAATCTACAGTCTTAGCCATCTTTGTAAATGAAAAATCCATTCCTTGGCTCAGATCAGAAAAGTGGGAGTAACTTTTAAAATCACTCTTTGATACATACCTTATATTCATTCCCTTAGCAAATCCTGTTGGCCTGAAGTTCAGATATGTCCATACTCCAACAGATTATCTACCACCACAACCATGCTACCCAATACACAGCAGCACCACTGCTCTCTCAAATGGCGATAGTCTTCTTACTTTCCCCACCATGTCTCCTCTTGCCCTCCCATGGTAAGTTCTGTGCAGTCGTTAAAGTGGTCCTTTTAAAACCTAAATTAGATCATGTTCCCCCCTTTGCTCAGAACCCACTGATGGCCTGCCCTTTCACTCAGAGTAAAAGCCGGAGTCCTTACAATCATCTCAGATCTCCCCATGGCAGTTTTCATTACATCCTTCCACTTTCTTCAGATACTTACACCACAGTGAGGCCTGTGCTAACCACTCAGTTCAAAATCCTAAACCATCCTGTAAGTCCTGGCACTGCCCACTTTCCTCCAGTCTTTATTTTTTCCCAAAGAACTTACAACATCATTGCATAATATATATTTTATCTGTTTGTTTTTTATTGTCCATCTGTCCTTTGAATAAAAGGTGAACTGACTGAGAGCTGCCTTTTTCCTTTTTCAGTTTGTTCCATGTTGTAATCTTAGCACCTGGAACAGTATTTGGTGCTTAATCAAATATTTCTTGAAAGGATGAAAGAAATGAGGCTTTTATAGAAACTGAACAATATATTAGTTTCCAAAAATACCTTTATAATAAATAATGTGATAAGCTGTGTAAATATCATATTTTTATTCACACTCCTAAATAGCCATTTATTGTTAACCAAATTAAAGCATCAATATCGACTTCAATAGTATGGTTGATAGAGGTAATAAGTTGATGTGTGTGTTTTTGTTTGTATATATGTGTTCTTCATTCACCTCCCCTGCCCACCATGTATCACTGCTTTGCTTCAAGATTCCTAGTGGCTCCAAACTTACACACACACACACACAAACACATACATGCACATACACATATATACACACATTTCCAGACGTAGGCACAACTACCTGTTTAATATAGTTCATAGTACTTCTCAGTGAGGACCCACCTTTTCTGCAACTCTTTCCTATCTCTTAGAACATTGTGCTGTCTTTCCCCCTAAGCCATCGCCTATGAATTTCCCTCCCTGCAGATGCCCTGACATTTCCCATCTCTCTTACAAAATGCTCACTTTTCTTTTTGACAAATGCAGCCAATACTATTGGGCATGATTGCTTGTATCATTCAGGTAACATTTATCTTAGTTTGCTTTACATGGAGGCACACATGTAATACGGCTGTATTGTCCTGAAACATCTGCCTGGAAAAGCTAATTCATGATATCCAACTTTGACTGGGCTGCCATTGATTTCCTAATTAGTTCTCACTCCCATTTCTTTGCAACAGCTATTTTCAACATTTTCCCTTCTTAAAACTATGTTCCTGCCAGTTTTCTTCTCACCCCTCAGCATATGTCCTAGCCTCCTACTTCAAGGAAAAAATAGAAGCCTATAACAACTTCTCTAACTTCATACAGCCATAGCAGCTTATTGGCACCTGTAGTCATCATTTCCTTTCTTTCTCTCTCATTTCAGTGTGTGAATTAATAGTCCAGTGCCAATCTCTCTTGTGCTTTCAATCTTCTTGCTTCTCACCTTTTCAGAATTCTCACACTGTGAAAGGGGCAGAATTCCTTCTCCTACATCTTCAACTCTACCATGATTTTTGGCTCCCTTTCCATCAGTGCTAAACATGCTCAAGTGTCACCTAATTTTAGAACAACCTCCTCTGGATACCATGTTAGTCTCCAGCCACCACTTTCTTTCCCATTTTTCTTTCATAGAAAAAGAATTGAAAGAACATCTTTGTGGTTATTTTTCTCTTCCCACTCATTCCTCAAACTACTGTATTCTTTCTGCCACTACCACTATATTGAAACTGTTACTCTAAATCGTAGAATGAAGTCTTCTTTATTGAATTTATTGGGGTGACATTGGTTAATAAACTTTTATAGGGTCCAGGTGTACAATTCTATAATACATCATCTGTATATTGAACTGTGTGTTCACCACCCCAAGTCGAATCCCCTTCCATCACCAATTATCCCTCCTTCACCCTCTCCTACCTCTCCCATCCCCCTTTCACTCTTGCAATCACCATAACTATTTTCTGTCTGAGTTGTTGGGAGTTTTTGCTTAATCCCTTCACATTTTCCACCCAGCCTCCAAACTCCCTTATCTCTGACAGCTGTTGGTCTCTTCTCTGTATCTGTGAGACTGTTTCTGCTTAGTTTGTTAGTATATTTAGTTCATCAGATTTCACATGTAAGTGAAATCATATGGCACTTGCCTTTCTTTGACTGGATTTCACTTAGCATAATATCCAGGTCCATCCTTCTTTTTCACAGCCAAGTAGTATTCCATTGTGTAAATTTACCACATTGTTTTTATCCACTCTACTACTGATGGACATGTGGGCTGCTTCCAAATCTTGGCTATGGTAAATAATACTGCAGTGAATACAGGGTGTATATTATTTTTCAAATTTGTATTTTGGGCTTCTTTGGATATATTCCCAGAAGAGGAATCACTGGGTCATAGGGCAGTTTCACCATGGCAGCACCAGTTTGCATTCTCCCCAATAATCCATTGAGGGTTCCGTTTTTTCCACATCCTTGCCAGCCCTAGTTTGTTGCTTTATTAATAATGGCCATTCTGACAGGTGTGAGATGGTATCTCATTGTGGTTTTAATTTGCATTTCTCTGACGATTAATGATGTTGACCATCTTTCCCTTTCTGGAGAAGTGTCAGTTCAGGTCCTGTGCCCATTTTTAAATTGGATTGTTTAGGGATTTTTTGGTGTTGGGTTATATAAGTTCTTTATAAATTTTGGATATTAATACCTTATCAGGTATTTCATTGGTATATGTTCTCTCATCCATTGGGCTGTCTTTTTATTGGGTAATGGTGTCCTTTGCTTTACAAAAGCTTTTTAGTTTGATGAGTCCCATTTGTTTATTTGTTCTTTTGTTTCTTTTGCCCAAGGAGATATGTCAGAAAAACTATTACTACAAAATATGTCTGAGATGTTACTACCTATGTTTTTATCTATACTTTCTATGGTTTCTAGTCTATTTATTTATTTTTTTAAAATAAATTTTATTGATTATGCTATTACAGTTGTTCCATTTTTCCCCTTTAATCCCTTCCACCATGCACCCCTCCCCACCTGCAATCCCCCTACCTTAGTTCATATCCATGGATCATATATATACATTCTTTGGCATCTCTATTTCCTATACTATTCTTAACATCCCCCTGTCTATTTTGTAGCTAATTTATGCTTCTTATTTTCTGTCCATTTCCCCAATTCTCCCCATTTTACCTCCCCACTAATAACCCTCCATGAGATCTCCATTTCTGTGATTCTGTTTCTGTTCTAGTAGTTTGCTTAGTTTTTTTTTTGTTTGTTTTTTGTTTTTTAGGTTCAGTTGTTGACAGTTGTGAATTTGTTATCATTTTACTGTCCGTAGTTTTGATCTTCATCTTTTCTTACATAAGCCCCTTTAACATTTCATAAAATAAGGGCTTGGTGATGATGAACTCCTTTAACTTGACCTGATCTGGGAAGCACTTTATCTGCCTTTTCACTCTAAATGATAGCTGTGCTGGGTAGAGTAATCTTGGATGTAAGTCCTTGCCTTTCATGACTTCAAGTACTTCTTTCCAGGCCCTTCCTTCCTATAAGGTTTCTTTGGAGAAATCAGCTGATAGTCTTATGGGAACTCCTTTGTAGATAACTGTCTCCTTTTCTTTTGCTGCTTTTAAGATTCTCTCCTTATCTTTAATCTTAGCTAATGTAATTATGATGTACCTTGGTGTGTGCTTCTTTGGGTCAAACTTCTTTGGGACTCTCTGGACTTCCTGGACTTCTTGGAAGTCTACTTCCTTTGCCAGATTAGGGTGGTTGTTCATTATTTGTTCAAATAAGTTTTTAAGTTCTTTCTCTTTTTCTTCTCCTTCTGGCACCCCTATGATTCTGATGTTTAAAGTTGCCTGTAATGTTTAAAGTTGCCCTGGAGGTCCTAAGCCTGTCCTCATTTTTTTGAATTCTTGTTTCTTCATTCTGTTCTGGTTGAATGTTTATTTCTTCCTTCTGCCCCAAACCATTGATTTGAGTCCTGGTTTCTTTCCCTTCACTGTTGGTTCCCTGTACATTTTCCTTTATTTCACTTTTCATAGCCTTCACTTTTTTCTCTGTTGTGTGACCATATTCAACCATTTCCATGAGCATCCTGATTACCAGTGTTTTGAACTTTGCATCTGATAGGTTGGTTATCTTTCCACTGCTTAGTTATATTTTTTCTGAAGCTTTGATCTGTTCTTGTTGGACTATTTTTTGTCTTGGCACACCTGTTGCATAGTAAGAGGTGGAGCCTTAGGTATTTGCCAGGTCAGGGTAACCCACATCACTGCATTGTGATGCTGTTTGTGGGGGAGGGGTCCAAGAGGGAACAATGCCACTTGCTTGGCTCTTGGCTGGCTTTCAGTCATTTCCCCCACTACCCACAAGCAAATTGGGCCCTTCTGGTGCTGATTCCTGGGTGGGTGGGTTGTGTATGTTCTAGGACCCTGTAGGTCTCTCCAACGAACTCTCCTGTGAGGCTGGGAGTTTCTCCTGCCATTGCAACTCCCATTGGTTTTTCAGTCAGAGGTTTTGAAGCTTTATTTCCCCACACTAGAACCCTGGGTCGCGTGGTCTGTGTTGCTCCCCAGTCATTTCTCCTGGTTCATCCACACACAAATGTGGGACTGCCCGCTCCACCAGCCACTGCCCTACTCACCCTCCAGCCGCCACCTTGCCATGCATCTTCTCTGCCCCAGCTGCCCATCTCTGCCCCTCCTACTGGTCTGGATGAATGTTTCTTCTTTAATTCCTTGGTTGTCAGACTTCTGTACAAGTCAATTTTCTGGCAGTTCTGGTTGTTTTTTGTTTTTAAATTTTTTGTTGTCCTTCTTGGTTGTATGAGGAGGCAGTGTATCTATCTATGCCTCCATCTTGGCCAGAAGTATGGTCTAATATTTAAGTCTCTCATTTATTTTGAGGTTATCCTTTTGTATGGTGTAAGAAAGTGGTCTAGTTTAATATTTTGCACCTGTGTCCAGTTTTCCCAATACAATTTATTGAATAGCCTATCTTTATCCTATTATATGTTTTTGCCTCCTCTGTCAAATATTAATTGGCCGTTCATGTGTGAGTTTATTTCTGGGCTCTGTATTCTGTTCCATTTATATATATATATTTTATGCCAGTTCCATGTTGTTTTGATCACTATGCCTTGTAATGTAGTTTGATATTAGGTAGCATGATTTTTCCAAATTTGTCCTTTATCTCAAATTGCTGTGGCTGTTCAGGGTCTTTTGTGATTCCATGTACATTTTTGGACTATGTGTTCTAGTACTGTAAAGATGCCATTGGTATTTTGATAGGAATTGCATTGAGCCTATAGATTGCTTTGCATTGTATGGACATTTAAAAAAATTTATCCTCACCTAAGGATAATTTTATTTTTCATTTTTCATTGCTATTAAAGAGAGAGAAGAGTTAAGGAGAGAGAAAAAATGTCAATGTGAGAGAGAAATATTGATTTAGTCACTTTCTTGGACATGCCCTGACCACAGAATGAACCCACCAGCTGGGTATGCACCCTACCTGGAATCTAACATATGACCCTTTAATTTACAGGATGATGCTCCAACCAACTGGGCCACACAGCTGAGTAGTATGGACAGTTTAATAATATTAATTCTTCCTATCCATGAACATGGTATATGCTTCTCTTTATTTGTATCTTCTTCCATTTCTTTCTCTAGTGTCATAATTTTCTAGGTATAGGTTTTTACATCCATAGTTAAATTTTTTCCTAAGTATTTTTATGCAGTTGTAAATGGGACTATTTTCTTAGTACTCTTTTGTGGCAGTTCATTATTGACATTTAACATTGCAATTAATTTCTGGATAGTTATTTTGTATCCTGGTGCTTTACTGAATTCATTTACCAGTTCTAGTAGCTTTTTGGTGGAATCTTTAGGGTTCTCTATAAACAGTATCATATCCTCTGGAAATAATGACAGTTTTACTTCTTCCTTTCCAACTTGGATGCCTTTTATTTCTTCATTTTGTCTGATATCTGTGGCTACAATTTCCATTACTGTGTTGTTTAAGAATGGTAAAAGCTGCCCTGGCTGGCGTAGCTCAATGGATTGAGCACAGGCTGCGAACCAAAGCATTGCGGGTTCGATTCCCAGTCAGGGCACATGCCTGGGTTACAGGCCACAACCCCCAGCAACTGCACATTGATGTTTCTCTCTCTCTCTCTCTCTTTCTTCCTCCCTTCCCTCTCTAAAAATAAATAAATAAAATCTTTAAAAAAAACTAAAACAAAAAAGAATGGTAAAAGTGGACATTCCCTGTCTTATTCCCAATCTTAAGGAAATGCTTTTAGTTTTGCCCATAGAGTATGATGTTAGCTGTCGGTTTGTCATATATGGCCTTTGTAACATTGAAGTGTGTTCCCTCTATTCTCATTTTGAGAATAAATGGCTGCTGGAACTTTTCAGATGCTTTTTCTGCATCTGCTGATATGATCGTGTGATTTTTATCATTCATTTTGTTTATGTGGTGTATCATATGTATTGATTTACAGATATTGTACCAACCTGGCCTCCCCAGAATAAATCTCACTTGATCATGGCTTATGATCTTTTGACTGTCTTGCTGGATTTATTTTGCTGATGTTTTGTTGAAGATTTTAACAACTGTGTTTATCAGGGATATTGGCCTATAATTTTCTTTCTTTGTAGTATCTTTGTCTGGTTTTGGAATTAGAACAATGCTGGCCTTGTAAAATAAGTGTGAAAGACTTCCCTTCTTTTTGAATTATTCAGGATAGTTTGAGAAGGAGAGGTGTTAGTTCTTCTTTCAATGTTTGGTAAAATTCTTCTCTGAAGCTATTTGGTCCAGGACTTTTGTTTGTTGGGAGAGTTATTTTTTTTCTGCTTTAATTTCATTTGTTGTAATTGGTCAGATCAGATATTCTGATTTTTCCTGATTCAGTCTTGGAACACTGCATGTTTCTATAAATTTATCTATTTCTTCCAGATTGTCCAATTTATTGGCATATAGTTGTTCATAATATTTTCTTATATTTTTTCAATTTCTTTGGTGTCAGTAGTTACACCTTCTATTTCATTTTTTATTTCATTTTTTTGGGTCCTCTCTCCTTTTTTTTTGGTGAGTCTTGTTAAAGGTTTGCCAATCTTGTTTATCTTTTCAAAGAATCAGCTCTTGGTTTCACTGATCTCTTGTAGTTTTATTTTTTAGACTCTATTTCATTTATTTCTGCTCTTATCTTTATTATTAACCTTTTTTACTCACTTTGAGCTTTGTTAGTTGTTCTTTTTCTAGTTTCTTTAAGTATAAATTTTGATTTTTTATTTGAGAATTTTCTTGTTCCTGAGGTAGGCTGTAATGCTATGAATTTCTCTCCTAAGGTTGCTTTTGCTGTGTCCCATCAATTTTGGGATGTTGTATTCTTATTTTTATTGTCCAAGGTATATTTTGATTTTTTATTTGATATCATTGTTAACTCATTCATTGTTTAGTAACATGTTATTTAGCCTCCATGTCTTTGTTTGTTTTTCAGTTTTTTCTCTTGTGATTGATCTTTAGTTTCTTACCATTATGGTCAAAGAAGATTCTTGATATGATTTTAATCTTAAATTTACTGGTACTTGTTCTGAGTCCTAACATGTGCTTTATCCTAGAAAATGTACTATTTTCCCTTGAAAAGAATGTTTATTAGTCTGGTTTTAGGGTAAAATGTTCTAAAGATATCAAGTAAATCCATCTGATCTAGTGTATCATTTAAGGCTGTTTTTCCTTGGTGATTTTGTCTGGAAAATCTAATTATTGATATCAATGAGGTGTTAAAATCCCTACTGTGACAGTATTACTGTCAGTCTCTCCCTTTACACCCATCGAGATTTGCTTTACATATTTATGTGCTCCTATGTTGCATGCATAAATGTTTACAAGGGTTATATCCTCTTGTTGATTGCTTTTTAAAAAATCATTAGGTAGTGTCTCTTATTATAGCTTTTATTTTAAAGTCTATTTTGTCATATATAAGTATTGCTACTCCAGCTTTTTTTTTTCATTTCCATTTGCATGAAATATCTTTTTCTATCCTTTTCCTTTTAGTCTGTGTGTATCTTTCATTCTGAGGTGGGTCTCTTGAATGCAGCATATATATGGGTCTTGTTTTCTTATCCATTTGGGTATCTTGTATCTTTTGATTGGAACATTTAAGTAATTTACATTTAAAGTGATTATTGTTAAGTGTGTATTTATTACCATTTTTTCATAACTATGATTCTGTTTTTTTTCTTCTTAAAGAAGACCAATTACCATTACTTATAATAATACTGGTTTGGTGGTAATGAACTCCTTTAGCTTTTTCTTGTCTGGAAAACTCTTCATTTCTTCTTCCATTTAAAATGATAGCCTTGCTGGGTGAAGTAATCTTGGTTGTATGTCCTTTCTTTTTATCACTTTGAATATTTAATGCCAGTCCTTTCTGGCCTGAAATGTTTCAGTTGAGAAGGCAGCTGACAGTCTTATGGGAGTTTCCTTGTAGGTAACTTTCTTTCTCTTGCTGCTTTTAGAATTCCCTCTTTATCTTTAACTTTTGCTGTTTTATTTATGATGTGTTCTGGTGTGGGCTTATTTGGGTTTATCTTCTTTGGAGCTCTCTGTGCTTCCTGGACTTATGTGTCACATGCTTTCACCAAGTTAGGGAAGTTTTCAGTCATTATTTTTTGAAATAGGTTCTCGAACCCTTGCTCTCTCTCTTTTCCTTCTGGAACCCCTATGATTTGGATGTTGGTAAGCTTCATGTTGTCCCAAAGTTTCTTTAAACAATTCTCATTTTCTTAAATTCTTTTTTCTTTTTGATGATTTTATTGGGTGCGTTCTGCTACCTTGTCTTTCAAATCACTGATTCTATCCTCTGCTTCATCCAATCTATTGTATATTCCTTCTAGTGTACTCATTTCATATATGCTATTCTTCACTTCTGACTGGTTCTTTTTTATACTTTCTATGTCCCTGTTCATGCTTCTATAATTCTCACAAAATTAATTTTAGTTCTAAGTTCTTTGAGCATCCTTATAACCATTCTTTTGAACCCTATATCTGGTCAATTGCTTGTCTGCATTTTATTTAGCTCTTTTCCTGGAGATTCCTTCTGTTATTTCATTTGGGGCATGTTTCTTTTTCTCCCCATTTTGATTGCATGTTTTTGTTTATATCTATGTAATTGAGGTCTGCTATGACTCTCAGTCTTGGTAGGGTGGCCTTATGTAGTAGGTGTCCTACAGAACCCAGTGGCACAGTCTTCTCGATCACCTGGAATGTCCTTTGTGTGATTTATGTGGACCCTCCTGTTGAGTCTTGATTGTTGTTGGCCCATTTATGCATCGAGTCAACCCTTAGTCTTAACCCTCAAGCTCACAGTGTACTAGGTGTTGTGGGGGTGCTGAACACATGAAGCACAATTCACCTCAGCAGGGCCTGGTACCTGCCTAGATCTCCCTTTGGATATGCCACTTGTGAAGCTAATTGGATACTGCTCAATGCTGTCTGAGGCTGACCAAGAGGTTCTGGGGCCTCTTGGGAGGGCCTCTGCTGCATGCAAATGTTAGATGCTGCCTGTGACTGGCCATGAACAATCTGTTTGGAGCTATAGAGTGATCACAGATTGTAAATACCTCTGCTAGGCCTGGATGTTCACTGAAAGGATCAAGCTGAGCATCAAGGCTGGCTTTTACCAGAACAGAACCTTGAGGCAGGTCAGCAAAAGTCCCAAGAACCCAAAATCTGCCTCCATTTATATTCACCTGCCAGCTTCCTCTGAGGTTCAGTCATTGAAAGAGCCTCTAACAATACTTGCGTTGCATGAGGTATGTTCTAAGTGAGTCACCAGGTAGGAGCAAACCAGGTAGGTAGACCTGGTTTTCACCTGATCTATACAGGTTCAAACTCAGTGCTAGTGCTGGGTTTGAGATCACTCAGCAGATATCCAAGGATGTAGAAAGTTTGCCTGCTTGAATACCTTTATGGTGGGGTGATGTCTCATGGAGTCTTCAGGGAGAGACCAGCAAAATTTGTCAAGTCCAAACAAACCAAGATTTGGCTATGTGAAGGGAGGATTCTGTACTCCTCTGGCATGAGAGGGGGAAATTTCCCCTGTTCAAGACCTGCAGAACTCAGTCTGTCCCAGATTCTTCCATGAGCCATATGTCAGCAGAGTGGGGCTGCAGGCAGTCAAGAGAGGGAGAGTTGCCAAACAGATTTGGAGGAAGGTGTGGGGAGAGTCCCTTGCCCCAGAGCTACACAACTCAGTCTGTACTGGCTCCTGTCAAGACCGTGGCAGGACAAGGCTACCAGGAGTAGGGAGAGTGGAGCTACTGGGAACACAGAGAGGGGGTTTAGTGGATCTCCTGTGAGGGAGAGGTACCAGGTTCATGAAAGAGTAGGGGCATGGCCCTGCCCCCACACCATACAAGTCAATCACTGATTCTACCCAGACACTGGGTAGACCCCCTGAGTCTACCCAGACCTCTATACCCTGGCCTAGGTAGCTGACTCCACAGCAGGGCATAAACCCACAGTGTAAGGCAACAGGTAGTCCAGAGGATGGGGCTATTGTATTTCCCCAGGCTGATGCCATATGGAGGGAGGTGTTCCTTCTAGCAGTGGCTGTCCCCTTAGTTTTCTCTCCAGAGCGACAAACCTCAGTCTGTCTTTACATAACTCTAGTCTGCTCTGCCCTCCTCTGCAGGAGCCCAGGATGAGTGGCTGTGAATGAGATTTTTTTGTGTTGGCACTTTAAGGAGGCACCTGTGGCTCTAGCAGACTCTTGTTCCTCTCTAGCAGGCAGAATCCCTGCTGATTCTCATAGCCAGATGTTACAAGGGAACCTCCTCCCAGCTCTGTTGCTTTGAGGTTGAGACCCTGGTGTGGGGTTGAAACCTTCTGCCCCTCAGGGAGAAACTTTGCAGCTGAGATATGCCTCCTAAATCTCAGCCAGAGCCCTCTTCACAGCTCTGCCCTTCCTACAAGTCTTGCTGCAGCTTCTTCTGTAAATCCTTGGTTATAAGACTTCTCTTCAGCTAGTCTTCAGTTGATTATTCAGGTTGATTGGTCTATATTTTAGTTGTTATTCCACTTTGGTCCTAGGAGGAGGTGAGTGTTTAGTGAAGAGTCAATTAGCAACATGATTAACCAAATTTAGAAACCTGTCTTTTGATCCCCACCCCCTGGTCATGCTTCCTTTAGTGTTCCCATTACCTCTCTTACTCTTTCCCTACACTATGCACCATAGCTTCTTATAAGTCTTATAATGTGTAATTATATGTCTCTCTTATGACCTTCAGATTTTAATGTCTTGTGACTTTGGCTGGTTGGATAGCATTTGTATATTCTCCAAGTCTTACTTGAAATATTACTTTAGCCAGAATACTTCTCTGACCTTAGTCTTCTCCTAAGTCTGAAGTAAAAGTGGTCCCTGTATATTTTCCCATAGCAACTTGTACTTGCCATTATGTTATAGCTGCTTGTTGGGAACCGCCCTGACTGGTATCAGAAGCTGAAACCCCTGCCTAGGCTAAGGCTAAGGGAACGCCCTGGGAACCGTAAGCCAGCAAGGAGACAAAAGCTTATCTTCCTGGCAGGAATGCTGCTTCTGCTGCTTTATTCATGACTGAACCCCAAAAAGCTTGGTCGGTTAGCCAAAGACGGGTAAGATTCCCCACGGGGGGAATGACCTAAGACAGGCACGATCACTTTGGGAGTCCCCCCAAAAGAAGGACTTGGGGGGCTACAGCAAAAGGGGGTGATGGACCCTCGCTCCTTGACTTTGACATAGCCTGAGATTTCATCGTCTGGGAGAAAAACCTCCTTGTCTCTCGGTTGCCTTAGTTCCCTTGCTCCACCTAAGCCTGAAACAATGACAGGGTGGTGCAGCTCTGTGCTGAGAAGGGCGGGTTCCCCGGGTGATCAGGCCTAAGAAAGAATATGTAAATTACTGTGAAACCTTCTTTGTTTAGAATGCTCTCAGTTGAATGAGAAGGGTCTTAGGAGGAAGTTAGTTTGTTCCTCAGTCTTACAGCTCTTTGACTCCGACTCAATAGACTGGCAGAGTTCTTTGTTTTCTATGGTTCCTTACTTCCCCCTAATGAGTACTGTACTTTGCCTGAATTATTATGCAAAATGAGCCTAATAAAAGCAGGTATGGATGGTAAATCAGCGCACTCCCCACTAGGGGGGGTGGCCATTTCATCCCTACTTCGTCACAGAAACTAGTCTGTCTCTGTGCGTGTGTGTTTTTTCTCGCGTGTTTTTCGTTGAGCCATCCACAGTGTTCCGTGATCACTGCTGGCCGGTGACCCAGGCGCAACAGCTGCTCATTTAATCATCTGTATCCCCCACTAAGTTGCAAATACATTATGTCATAAATCCATATCTCCCTGGTTGTTGTATCTTTGGTTACCTCGTGGGACTTCAGTGAACACACACACACAGATACATACGAATATACTATGGCTTCAGTCACTGTGGAATTTGTATGTTCTACAATCAATTCAAACATAGTTCTACCTCACTAGGATCTTAATTAGTAAAAACTTTGTTTTTTAAATATGATTATGATACTGCATTGCCCAAAATTTGCATTCAAATTTTTACTCTAAAACCATTTTATCTTTTTTGTTGCACTTAACAAGTAGTATTTAAAATAATGTTAGAAATTTCGCCTTCAAAGAAATAAAATTTTTCTTTTGAGAGTGAAAAGATAACAGAATTAAGAAGTAAAAATTTGGCAGTTACAAAATATTCACAGGGATTTAAAGTACAGTATAGGGATTATAGTCAATAACATTGTAATAAGTATGTATGGTGCCAGGTAGATACCAGGCATGTTAGGGAGATCACTGTATAAGTTATATAAATGTCTAACGGCTATGTTGTACACCTGAAACTAATATGATGTCAAATTCCAAATGCAATTGAAAAATAAAATATATTTCTTAAAAAAGCTTTATTTTGAACTAGGTGCATAAAGTAACCCAGACATTATTGAATTAGCTGATTTTCTTGTGCCTCCACAAGACACTATTCAAAAAACTCTGCAACTGTTGAACAATAAGAAAAATTGAAATAGAAGGTGAGTTGAAGTAATTTAAAATAAGGAACACATCTAAATGAAAAGTCATTCTTCACTTAGAAATCTGTAAACCCATATTTGACAGGGCACTTATAAAATCATCTGGGGGCACAATCTTCTTTAAGACACAACTAACTTGAAGTAGACACGGATACTTCTTCAATAGATTTTTGTCTTCTGTTTTTATGTGATACCTGTGGTATCATTAATACCACCTTGGAAGATGATAAATGTCAATCAGAGTTTGTGTAGTTTCCATACTTAACATCAACTTTCTTTAGAAATGGAAAATTCAGTATTCTTTTTTTATTATTAAATATGAATTTAGTGTTTTTTAGTTTCATGAAGCCAGAAAAGTTTACTACAAGCTACTACAAAAGCATTACAAAAATACACCCAAACATTTTTAGATTTATGCCATAGAATATATGACATATGATAATATAATATGTGATAAAAATAACTATAGCAAGAATGCTCAGTCTTTTCCATATAGGAGTAGTCCATTTCTAACTTCTCCTCATATCTTACAGTCCACTGTGAGCCAGTGGCAAAGATCCAGTGGCACAGTTGATGAGCATCCCAATTGGTCAACAGGAGTAATAGTGCTGAATACTTCTACTTATTAGAGAACGCAGGTGTTACCTTCATAAGGAGCATACTTTATTTTGTCAGAGGAGCACAGAGTCCTCTATTCTCTTTACCCATATCCAACCATCAACACATCCTATTTTCTTCTACCTTCCAAATATATCTAGAATCTTACTCTATCTATGATCTCCTTGATACCTCTCTGGTTCAAGTAACCATCATATTTAGCCTGGATTACTGCAATCGCCTCTTAACTGGTCTCCCTGCTCTAGTTTTGTCCCTCAAGAGTCTGTTCTCAATACAGCAACCAAGTGATATTTTTAAAATTTAAATTAGCACCTTTCATTCCTCTGTTAGAAACTCTGCAATGGCTCTCTAACTAGTTCAGAGTAACAGCCCAAATCTTTCCCTTGATCTTCAAAATCCTACCCTACCTGGCACATTCCACTCTGAACTCATCTCCCACTAGTCTCCTCCTTTCTCCCTTGCTCCAGCCATGGAAGACACCTTGATGGGCCCCAAATACTCTAAGCATTTCCTCACCTGAGGGTACTTCCTCTTGTTCATGCTTCTATCTGGAATGCTCCTTGTCCAGATATTCGCTTGGCAAAAATCCCTTCATCTTATTCCAAAATACAAATTCCAGTCTCATCCTTTCTGTGAGGTTTACCTAACTATTCTTTTTTCTGCTACTGTCTGTACATATCCCTACCTTATTACCACTCTCTGTACTCTGCTCCACTTTTCCCCCTTTTTCCACATAAATGACCACATATATGTACATAGATATGTACATGGATATAAATTACAGGTATTCTCAACTTAACCTGTCTACTACCATAATCTGGTAACAAAAGACCTCAATCACTTACAACATTTTATTTCCATGGACTGACCAAGGCTGTGCTTAGTGTCTTTTTCATTCTAAATATTCATGCTGAATTGCCTCTCTCGGTAGAGAGAGAAAGAAAAGACAACAGCCTTTGTTTGAAATAATACCCAATACCCCTACTGACATTTGATTAGGTAAATAAGTAATATGGCCAAGTTTGAGGTTGAAAATGTTGGAAGAAAAATCCCCCCACAGAAAGAAGCTTAACACTAGTTAATGTTTATTATTTACTTTCTGCTGCTTCTATTAGCACCCCAAAGGCAGTGCTCTTTTTTTTTAAACATATGGCATTTAACTTTTTTTTAGATTTTATTTATTTATTTTTAGAGAGGGAAGGGAGGGAGAAAGAGAGAGAGCAAGAAACATCAATGTGCAATTGCTGGGGGCTGTGGCCTGCATCCCAGGCATGTGCCCTGACTGGGAATCGAACCTGTGACACTTTGGTTCGCAGCCCGCGCTCAATCCACTGAGCTACTCCAGCCAGGTCGGCAGTTCTCTTATCTGTTGCTTTCATTGTTGTTTTTCCTTGATAATATTGAATTCCTGGAACAGAGATTAGCACATAGCAGCTGTTCAGTAAAACTTTATTGAATGAATGAATGAGCAAAAATACACGGTTTAGTATATAGTTTTGCATTTCATAACCATTAAGATTTTTTAGAACTGCCATGGTTAAGGTGATTGTTCTCTCTATTCTTAAAAAAATAATATAACAACTAATTTATTGTTGATAGTTAACTTCCAGTGAGGATATAAGAATATGGTGGAGGTTAGTGAATAATATTTCTAAGATCCAGAGATGAAGGATTCATAACTGGTTCTGTAGATTTGGAACTGACTGCTTGGCCTTGGATATGTTTCCTTTGCTATCAGAACCCATAATCACTGTGCCTAATCCAAAGGGGCATGTCATGATTAGTATAGCTCAATAATGGCACTTTTTCTCTTACCCCTTGCAGAGATTGTTCTGGATGATTCTCTAATGAAAAAAATCCTTTAGTTTTCCTAAATGGCATCTGGGAATTAACATCCTCTTTAATGAAATAAAGAGCTGTTTAAGGACAATTTCATTTTAAGCCCTCTTCACCCCCTGTTTTATCTTGGATGCTATTAGATGAATGTGAACATGACATACTTGGAGCTATGGCAGCCATTATGTGACTAATAGATGACAAACATGAGGATGAAAACAAACACATGGAGAATGAAGAATTAGAGCAATGGAAAGAGCCAGTGTCCTTTATCATATTGTTGAGCTGCCAAAGCAACCCTGCAGTTGCAAGCCTACAGAATTCTTGTTAAGTAAACAATGCATGAATAAGCAGTGGTTCAAGACACTCTAATTTAGTCTTTTGTTCTGGCAGCTAGGTTGAGACAGGTCATTTGGGTAAAAAAATCATAAACAAATATCATATCTCATAATATAGCAATATGTTTTAAAATCTGAAATAAAGAAAGGAATACAGATTAAAATGGTAACTTACCATATTGCCAGTATATTTGATATGGTCAAAATGCTAGAACATAAACTGATTTGACTAAATACAAATGGAGAAAACTTTAGAATATAATTTCATTGATTTTTATATATATTGACTCAGAGGAGTAATTTGAATATTTTTTATTTCTCAACCAGCTGTTTTGAAATCACACAGATTCAATTATAAATTGAAACATTCTATTCCAAGGTTTATCACCATCCTAATGCAGAAATACAATATACATACTAATTATTTTACTATTCATCTAGCATAGAAGCTTGACTTTCAAAGGGCATAATACTAATTTGGAGCTAAATGTGACTTTATAATTTTATAGACAACAAGACATACATTTGGAAGCTACTGGCAAATAGTATGGGACTTTGAGTATTAATGTATCATCTGTTAAAAAATGGAGGCCTTGACCCAGATTCAGGAAGACATCATGAGTTGCCAAAGAAAACATGAGAGCCTGGAGGAAGCTATGTGAGTCCCTATGGGAAGATAAGTCAGTGACACAAGTTAGGGAATAAATGGTATTCCTACTGAATTCAAGGTGTACTAGTTATGAATTCATTTGATAGCAAGTACCAGGAAATCCTATTACCATGCCTTAAACAAGGTTTTATTTTGCATGAAGCAGGAAGTTAAAAGTTGGAAATTCAGGACTGCCACCATAGTGGTTCAATGATGCCATGAGGAACAGAAGCTGTCTCTATCCTCAGCTCCTCCATTCTTATTATGCACTCTTAATCCTTACGTTTCTTGTCTCTGGATTGAGGAATGACAGTTCACCTTATGTTGGAACTTTTCCAGTTGGAACTAGGTTTTGCCTTTTGACTTGAGAAAGAAATACTCAGAACCTTCTGATGATGTCTCATTGTCCAGAATTCTGTCACAATCCTACCCCTGGCTGTAAGGTAGAGTGGGAAATTGAATATTTTAAATGACAAGACTTTATAATAGAATAATGCAAGGGTAGAAAGAATTACACATGATTTGTGGGCACTTAGTAAAGAGTGTGATGATATGGAAAATAATTATTATTGTTTATGCTCTCTCTTATCTGGAGATGAGAAAAATTATGAAGTTTAATAAATACAGAGGGAAGAAACATCTCTTTCTACCATGCCAGTCCCATTCTTCGTACCTGCGATCCACCCTCTCCCTCCAGTTCTCTGATACGAACATTATTCATCTTTAGAATCAACTATATAATTTGTGGTATCCCATGCAGAATGAAAAATGTGGGGCTCTGATTAAGGGTTGAAAAGTCAGTCTCCTATTCTGATGGGACCTCCACTCTAAGCCATCATGATGGGTGGCTCTCCAAGCAATTCCAACCTCACTACTTGGATCCACTTCAAACCTTGTTCAGGGGTGAGTGCAATGCCCTTACTGAGCAGCCCGTGGATGTGCCTTTCCTGACTCTTCCAAATCTTCTTTATCTCCAGATGGGCTCTGTATGCAACCATGATTTCCTTGTCTGATGGCGAGCTTCTTTGTTGGTTACAGATGTGCCTTACCCTGTTCTAAGCTTCACCCAGTACCGAACCTGTGGTAGATCCCTGACACATCGTTAAGCGTCCTTGTCTTTTTAAATACAGCAGAGGGACTTAATGGAGTCACAGTCCTGCTATCCAGTGGCCAGTGGTGAAGTCCTACTCTATACTGTAGAGAATTTTCTGAAGGTCTGCACCATGTTCCAGGTCAGTGGTCTCCCGGGGATGCTATGGCCAAAACTTCACAGGGTGCTTAAGGCTATACGAAGCATTCAAAATTCAAGAAAGACTGTAGAGATAGGACTCACTTCTCCCTCCTGGCTTTAGACCCCATTTCTTTAATTCCTATTATAAACTGGGGCCTGACATTGTCTATTCTCTGTGCAGTGTCACATTCATAGAGATAGCTCAACTATCAAAAACTAATTAAAAATAATCACACCTTTTATTTATTTCTTGAAGATGGTGCAGGGGATTTAGTGCATAATTCATATCAATATCCTCACACTATGCTGCTGCCCCCTGCCAACCCTCTGCATCTACAGTCTGTAATCCACATCCTTCAAAAACTCTTACAGAAGTACATTTTGTTTGACTCTTGGAATCTTCACTCTCTTCCCTCACTCTATTAGAGCTTCTCCTTTATTTTCCTTTGACTGTATATATGGTTTCTCCTGAGCTCCCCGATGATATTCCCTCTACCCTGCCAGATGCATAGAAAGGTCCAGAAATTTCCCTGACAGGTTCAAAATTGCCTTTCAAAGTTTGGAGAGACAGAGACCTAAAAGGCAATGAGAGACTTCACTTTTGGGGGAGAAGATTGAAACATTCATAATTGAATATCTTTTAAATCCTCATCTGTCTGAGAACCACTGCCCGTGCCTGCCTGGACTTTCTTCCCCCAGACAAGGAAGAGATCTGTCTCACTGAGTACACACAGCACTGTGCTTGGGGGCAGGGAGCCAAAATTGGTTTCTGTTTATCATGGGAAAGAGCCCAAGGTACTTAGTTTTAAGCTGCACTGAATCTAGTATCATTCATCTGTTTATGTTCTTTAAAAAAAGGCTTTAAAAATTCAGTGCAGAACAACAACAACAAAAAAGCAAATTGTCCTTTGATTGCATAATGGCTTTTATTCCCCAGAACTGCAGTGTGCAAATAAAGAAAAGCAAATTATGTTCTGAATTAAACTTTTCTTGCATCAGCTAGGCTGAGTCACCTTTGACGTTCCATTTTTTTGAACAGAGCCAGTCGCACATCTAGAGCTATTTTAAAAGATGTCACGTACAAACCTGTAAACTTTAGAATGTTCTACTTCAGGCAAGTCATCTAAAGGCAGGTAACTGAGCTGAATTTACCCATATATTTCCCTGGGCTTTGGTTCTCTCTCAAATCTATTGGTATCTACAGTGGCATCCAGAATATTAAAGTACAATCATTATGAATGCAGGCCTCTCTGGTCCACTTGGATGCACCACAGATGGCAAGATGCAATCAGAGGGGAAGATAAATGCATTAAACTTCCCCTTGCATATATCCCAGGGTAGAGAGATAAGCAAATGGTAAGCCATTTTTCAGTAAACAACTTCAGAGCGTTTCTTAAGCTTTCAAATAGCCAAGAACACAAGCAAGAGACTGTGGTCCTAAGAAATAAGTCCATGGTTGATTCAGAAAGTATGCTACCTGTGGAGGTGAGAAGAGAGCAAAATAGAATGTATAAAATCAACATTAAGTGGAGGACCTAAACACTAATATCCTATGTTTCTGTGCTTTTTCTATAAACTTGTTTATTCCATGAATGCTAGACATGAAGGTGCCCTTAGGGCTGCTTCTGACCATATTTCCCAGCCGTACAGTCAGCAGCAGCTATAGAATTTCTCTACAGGAGGGACTCAGAACGTTAACCTGATGAGAGCACAAATTCAGCTAAAGCGTGTGTCTGGAAACTATTCATTTATATGTATACTAGTTTTATTTAGAATACATAAATATCTGGGATAAGTAGGGGAGTGCTGATGGGGATTATTCAAAGAGGGAATGCTGACTAGCATCCCTCCAAGCTATACCTGCCTCAGTGCTACGTCTATATAGGGTCCAATCTTCAAAAGTGTGAAGTTATCATTCTAAAGTATTTCTGAGAAAGCAATGTTCACTTACAATGGCTAAAAAACCTCTAGAAGAAGCCATGAAATCAAATGGACACCTGAGTTTTTTGGAGGTTTAAAGGATGGAATTTGCTAGATGGCTTAGTGCATGGATTTTAGAGTCAGAGAGACTTGTTTCCAAATCCCAGTTGTACCATATATCTGTTTTGTTTATTCTTGGGCAATTCACTTTATCTCTCTTACTTTGAGATTCTTTATTTGTAGTAAGTTACTGCCTACAGTTGTATGGGTCAAGATGGTATATGTATCATTTCTAAGACACTGCTTGGCACCTCCTAGATGCTTAGAATGCCAGCTATTATTATTAATATCATCATCAATGACAAGGCCTAAAGACAAGGAGAGAATCCTAAATGACACAAGAGAAAAGCAGGTGGTTACATACAATGGACCACCAATTAGACTGTCATCTGATTATTCAACAGAAACATTTCAGGCCAGAAGGAAGTAGCATGAAATATTCAAAGTGATGGAAAACAAAGACCTACACCTAAGACTACTTTACCCAGCAAGGCTATCATTTAAAATCAAAGGAAAAATAAGGAGCTTCCTAGGCAATAAAAAGCTAAAGGTGTTTTTTAACACCAAACCAGTAGTGCAACAGATGTTAAAGGCCTTGTTTAAGAAGAAAAAGACAGCTCTCTGGCTGGTGTAGCTCAGTGGATTGAGCGCAGGCTGTGAACCAAAGTGTTGCCGGTTTGATTCCCAGTCACGGCACAAGCCTGGGTTGCAGGCCAAGTTCCCACTTGGGGTCACACAGGAGGCAACCACACATTGATGTTTCTCTCCTTCCCTTCCTCTCTTTCTAAATATAAATAAAAATATAAAAAAGAAGAAGAAAAAGACAAAAAAGAGAAAGAAAAAAATGAAAGAAAACAGTCTAATAATAAAAGGGCACTACATACATATCCATCAATAATCACCCTAAATTTAAATAGCTTAAATGCTCTGACAAAAAGACAGAGGGTAGCTGAATGGATAAGAAAACAAGATCCATATGCATGCTGCCTCCAAGAGACCAATTTCATATTGTAACATACACATGGACTAAAAGTAAAGGGATGAAAAAAGATGTTTTATGCATATGGAAAAGGAAAAAAAAAGCTGGGGTAGAAGTACTTATATCCAACAAAATAGACTATAAAACCAAGGCTACAGTAAGAGACAAAGAAGGACACAACGTAATGATAAAGGGAACAACCCAACAAGAGAATATAAGCCTAGTAAACATTTACCCAACCAACATAAAAGCACCTATACATGTAAAGCAAATCTTGATGGACATAAAAGGAGAGATTGACAGAAATACAGTCATAGTTGGGGATTTTAACAACATATGGACTTCAATGGGTAGGTCTTCCAGGCAGAAGAGTAACAAGGAAACGGCAGCCTTAAATGACACACTAGATCAAAAGGATTTAATTGATATTTATAGAGCATTTCATCCCAAGGCAGCAGAATATACATACTTTTAAAGTGCACATAGAATGTTTTCTAGAATAGACCAAATATTAGGACACAAAATAGGTCTCAATTCATTTAAAAAGACTGAAACAATATCAAGCATCTTCTCTGACCACAATGCTATGAAACTAGAAATCAATAACAAGAAGAACACTGAAAAACATGCAAAGATATGAAAGCTAAATAACATGTTATTAAACAGTGAGTGGGTCATCAATGAGATCAAAGAAGAAATCAAAAGATGCCTTCAAACAGATGAAAATGAGGAGACAGCAATCCATAATCTATGGGACACTGGGAAAACAGTGCTAAGAGGGAAATTCATAGCATCACAGGCCTATCTCAAAAGAATAAACAAATGAAAAATCTCAAATAAATACTCTAACTTTACACTTAAAGGAACTTGATAAAGAATAACAAGCAAAGCCCAGAGTGAGTAGAAGGATATAATAAAGAAATAAATAAAATAGAATCTAAAAAAATGTTACAAAAGATCAATGAATCCAAGAGCTGGTTCTTTGAAATGATAAACAAGATTGACAAAACTTTAACCAGACTCATCAAGAAAAAAAGAGAAAGGACACAAATAAAATCAGAAATGAAAGAGGAGAAATAATGACTGACACCAAAGAAATACAAAGGATTGTAAGAAAATACTATGAACAATTTTATGCTAGCTAACTGGATAACCTGGATAAAATGGGTAAATTCCTAGAAATATAAAATTTTCCAAAAATAAATCAGGAAGAGTCAGAAAATCTGAATATATAGACTATACCTGATGAAACTGAAGCTGTAATAAAAAAAAAAAAGCCCAACAAAAAAAAAAGCCCTAGGCTAGATGGCTTCACAGGTGAATTTTACAAACATTCTGAGAAAACCACGGTGAATTTTACAAACATCCTGAGAAAACCGAACACTTCTCCTTCCCAAACTTTTTCCTAAATTCCAGAGGATGGAAGGTTCCCAAATTAATTTTACAAGACCAGCATTATCTTAATTCCAAAACCAGATAAAGATACTACAAAGAAAGAAAATTATATGCCATGTCCCTGATAAATATAGATGCTAAAATCCTCAACAAAATATTAGCAAACCAAATACAGCAATGCATCAAAAGAATCATATACCATGATCAAGTGGGATTTATTTCAGGAATGCAAAGTTGGTACAACATTCGAAAATCAGTAAATGTGGTTCACCACATAAACCAAATGAAGGATAAAAACTACATAATCGTATCAATAGATGCAGAAAAAGCATTTGATAAAATCCAACACCCATTTGTGATAAAAATTCTCAGCAAAGTGGGAATAGAGGGAATGTACCTAAGCCCAATAAATTCCATACATGACAAACCCACTGCCAGTATCATACTCACTGGGAAAAGATACAAGCATTTCCCTTAAGATCAGGAACAATACAGGGATGTTCGCTCTCACCTCTCTTATTCAACATAGTACTGGAAGTCCTTGACAGAAAGCAGACAAGAAGGAGAAATAAAAGAAATCCAAATTGGAAAGGAAGAGGTAAAACTGTCTTTATTTGCAGATGGCATGATACTGTACACAGAGAACCCCAAAGGTTCCACTGAGAAACTAGTAGAGCTGATTAATGAATTCAGCAAAGCAGCAGGATACAAAATTAATATCCAGAAATCAATTGCACTTTTATATGCTAGTAACAAACTAACAGAAAAGGAAATTATGAGAACAATCCCATTCATGATTGCTTCAAAAAGAATAAAATACCTAGTAATAAACCTAACCAAAGATGTAAAAGACTTGTACTTGGAAAATTATAAGACACTGAAGAAAGAAATTGAAGAAGATACAAATAAGTGGAAGTCTATATTGTATTCATGGATAGTAAGAATTAACATTATTAAAATGCCCATACCACCCAAAGCAATCTATAGGTTCAATGCAATTCCTATCAAGATTCCAATGATATAATTCACAGAACTGAAACAAATATTTCAAAAATTTACATGGAACCACAAAAGACCCCACATAGCAACAGCAACCCTGAGAAAGAAGAACAATGTTGGAAGAATCATGCTACCTAATACCAAACTATACTATAAGGCCATAGTAATCAAAACAGCCTGGTACTAGCATAAAAGCAGACACACAGCTCAATGGAGCATATGGGAGAGCATAGAAATAAAACCCACATCTTTACAGTCAATATTTGATAGGAAGCAAGCACATACAATGGGCTAAAGATTGGTTATTCAATAAATGGTGTTGGGAAAATCAGACAGATACGTGCAGAAAAATGAAACTAGACCATCTTCTTATACCACATACAAGAATCAATTCAAAATGGATCAAAGATTTAAATGTTAGACCCCAAAACCATAAAAATCCTAGAAGAAAACATTGGCAGTAAAACCTCAGGCATTGCCCTTAGCAACATTTTATTAGATATCTCTCCCCAGGCAAGGGAAACAAAAGAAAACATAAACAAATGAGACTACATCAAACTAAAGTTTTTGCACAGCAAAGGAAATCAACAAAATAAAAAGACAACCCACAGGATAGGAGACCATATTCTCCAATGAAATATCTGATAAGGTATTAATATCCAAAATTTAAAAATACTTACAAAACTCAACACATGCACAAAAAAAAAACAATTAAAAAATGAGCAAAGAACTTGAATAGATACTTCTCTAAAGAGGACATAGAGATGGCCAATAGACATATGAAAAATGTTCAACATCAGTAATCATCAGAGAAATGCAAAACCACAATGAGATACCATCTCATACCTGTCAGAATGGCCATTATCAACAAATTAACAAACAACAAGCGCTGGTGAGGATGTGGAGAAAGGGGGACATTTTTGCACTGTTGGTGGGAATGCAGACTGGTGCAGTTACTATGGAAAGCAGTATGGAGGTACTCAAAAAATTAAAAATGAATCTGCCTTTTGACCCAGCAATTCCACTCCTGGGAATATAGCCCAAGAATCCCAAAACACTAACTGGAAAGAACATAAGTACACCTATGTTCATCGTAGTATCATTTAGAATTGCCAAGATACAGAAGCAGCCCAAGGGTCCATCAGTAGATGAGTGGATAAAAAAACTATGCAACATTTACACAATAGAATACTACTTGACATAAAAAAGAAGAAAATTTTATCTTTTATAACAGTATGGATGGACCTGGAGAATGTTATGCTGAGTGAAATAAGCCAGTCAGAGGAACACAAATCCCATATGATTTCACTCATATGTGAAATCTAGCAAACAAACTGAACTAATAAGAAAACAGATAGACTCATAGATGGAGAATAAGTTACAGCTAGTGGTGGGCAGGGGGGAGGTTAGTGGTTGGAGGAATAAAGCAAAAAGGAAAAAGACACATGGACATGGACAACAGTGTGGTGATTGCTGGGGGCACGGGGCATAAGGGGACTAAATGGTAATGGAAAAAATACAATAAAGATTAAATATAAATAAATAAAATGGTTTACTTGTAGACAAAAATAATAAAATTTAGTTAAAACATGGGAAAAAAGAAAACTGTTGCAATGAGTCATGTTGGGGCAGAGGCAGTAGAAATAGAGAGAAGGTGTATTTCAGAGACAAAAAGGCAGAACTCTTAAGTGAAAATATTTCTCTCTCACTGTAGTCTCTCGCAGATATTCGAAGAAAACTGTTGTGAATATTCCAGACAGTCCCTTAACCAAACCAAACATCTTCCACCTCTTTAATTGTTTCAGTTTAGAGATGCCTTGTCTTCCCTAGCATACATTTTGTGAGTAATCGAAATCTATCATTTTCCTCCTTTATAACGAGGTGCCTGAATTGAAACCCATATTCATCTGTACACTCATCACCCCCACAAACCAGACACTACACATCTATTAATTTATTATAAAATGGGATTATTATTTTAAAAGTCTGGTCATAATCTTGGCATTTTTCAAACTGGTGGTCAGAAAATACCCCCAGACATTTTTGCTTTAACTCTTGTTGTGCCATCTTTAGCATTTGATTTGCAAGGGTTCCACTCATCCATATAATCTAATATTTTGTCAGGCTGAAATAGTTGGGCAGGTATCTTGGAAAATACTTGGAGGATTACATTTTGACATAGCTTATATTGCTAAATAAGTGAGAGTACTTTATGAATAACCACATCTGTGAAGTTGTTGGTAGTTCTTGGTGTGAATTTCTATAGAATAAATCACGGTTCAAAACATTTGTCTTAAATTTGGAATTTAAAGGGCCTTGCCCTGGAATCCTCCCACCCCCACCCCAGACAAGCTATTTTACACAGCTAAGGGATTTACGGGGAAATGAGGAATCTGTCTGACAAAAATATACTTAGGCTTCATCTGACTCACAGAGCATCAAAAAATTCACCCATTATTCCAATAAGTCTAAATCATATACACATACAAGATGGTACAATGTTAGTTTATGGGGGGAAAACCCTAAATATTTTTGTTGGTAAAATCATAATTTGTCCTTGGGAAGATCATCTTTGCCATTCATTTCCTCATCTGTGAAATAGGCAAGATACCAATAAAAATAATATCTGATGGGGTCATAATCAAGACTAATCATATTTTTAAGATAATTAAGATTGTTCCAGATTTATAAAAAGCACTGAATAGTAAGCACAATATAAATGTTTGTTAACTAAGTAAGTATCATTATCTCCCATCACTACCACAGACTGAGACAGCCAGCCTCCCTGCCCCCTCACTCTGTGGAGAAGAGTAAAGACCTCACTCAGATTCTTTGTTCTCTAGCTTACCCTTGGCTGAATATGAATATTTTGTTAATTCATCAAGAAACACTCAGTAAGTATCTACCATATTGCAGATAGAGATTAACTTGTGCTTATGCAAGATTAATAAGAACATGATCTTTGCCTAAGAAACTTTGGAGACCAGTGGTTTTAATAGGCCATTTGGACAATGGCTATTTGTCCAGATATTTAGGATATTTTTTATCCTAAAAATAAGTCCTTAAAAATATAGGAACTATTGATCTTTTAGAAACAGAGGAGAATTATTGAATTAGGGTAACTAGAATACAAGGGAAATAAAAGTAGTGCCCAATTAAAGGTGGAAAGTAATTATGGCATATTTATGCATTATGGAAATTATCTTTGCTAGACTGTTTAAGACATTGTCATCTCAGACCTTTTCTTCCAATGAGATAGTAAACATAAACATCATAACTTTACCCACGTTTAACCATGCATATTTGACACCCAGATCAATAAAATACCTTTTCTCAGTTGTCCTCCAGCACCCCACGTATAAACCAGAAGTCAAGTGTTATTTAGAAAACACAGATCTTTTATGACCCTACTATGGCTACTCTAAACATTTTTAATCATATTTCATTGACAATACTATTATAAGTCAAGTCACTTTGAAGTCCTCTATTCTTACAAGGAAGATAGCTGAAATCATCAGACTAGCTCCATAGCATTCTTTCCTACCTATAGTTAAAGTGTAATTGTACCTTTCCAAGCAGAAAGAAGATGAAGGTGATACTAGGTACAATAACCACTACATATTAGGCTACATCTAACCACTGTCCCAGCTCAGAGGATTTTAAACTGGTTCTCTTCGGTACCATTCCTTTTCCACCATCCCCTTCTTTCTCCTAGGACTGCAGGTGTTCCAGAACATTGCAGGTAAGTTGCAGTGATAAGTTGGACCGGTCAGGTCTGCCTGCGTAGAAGGACACCACATTTGTTGGGACCTCACTGGATGCAGGTGGGTGGTGCAGCTGTCCATGAAGGCCAGAACTTCCCTGCAGCAGATGGAAAGACAGAGCAGTTAAAGCCTTGGTGACAGATGTTGGTTGGATGGACCTCACTGGAGTGAAGGCAGGATGTTCTGCAAATTATGATTTGGTATCCACAGAGCTTTGTACACACCAAAATGTCCCTGCTTGGAGTAATTTGGCTGAACCATCTCTCATTCCTGTATGAACACTGAAGAGTCACCACATTTCTAAAAAAATCCTTATCTCCAAAACTTCTCCTCTCAAATGTACTGCCTCCATTTCTATGCTTCACACAAAGGGTCTTCTAATATAACTCATCTAATATAACTTTTGTATTTTAAAACACTAGAGATAGAGATTGACAGGCTATCTCTGCAATCTGCCCTGATAAATTTGAGGAACTTACTAACTGCTTGTATAGAGATATTTAGGAGAAAGACGACACAACTTGGGAGGGGGTGGGGAATATAAGCAAGAAAAAGAAAAATTGGTTAGTATTTCAGAGAACTCTACAACAGCTCGATTCTATGTTTTATGAATCCTAGAATGAGATTGCAGGGATTCAACTGTCCTGTTCTGGAACTTGCTACAACAAGTGATTGTATTTCTCTAGGTTGCAGTGATGTCCTTGTCTGTGGCTGAGGGTGGAAGCAGTGCTCTTTCTCCCAGCTGTTGTGAGGACAAAATAAGTAAATGTAACATGCTTAGAAGCGTACACATAATAAGCACTCAAAAGTTGAGATGTTTTATTGAGTTTTATTTTTTATAGAACACTGACAGAACTATTATTATAAGTAAACTTGTTTTTCAGACTCTCATATTTTTAAACCATAAAAAATATATTTTACCAATCCAAAATTGCCCACTATTAGGAATGGTTTGACTAGTAATCTGGTTATCAAGATCTCACGAAAGGTTAAGGTTAAGGCTCTGTAAATATGCAGACAAAAGGAACTTTGGGATTAAGCTCTAGTTGCTATGGTTGTAAAGACGAGGGAAAACTTCTCAGGTTTAGCAAAAGAGATAAGAATTTGGAGCACAGCAGAAAAGAAATCTCAAAGCTGAGCCAATGGTACAGAATCTCTTCATTTGCCTTAAACTTAGCAACCTCCCCACCTTCCAAACATCCTTGCTGGCAGGGTTTTTTTGTTGTTGTTGTTTGTTTCCGTTTTGTTTTGCTTTTGTTTTCTTTTTTCTAATTCTATCAGAAGATTTTTCCCATGGGAACATATTTCTGACTATAAATAGGAAATCAGTGGTAAAGCAGGTTTACTTTGCTGAATTTATCGATTCCATAAGACGAAAGCTGCTCATATATACATCTGGCCAGGGCAAAGGGCGCTCAGTGAGGAGTCAGGCTTGTTTCTTTTTAAACTGCCTTTCTTGGCCCTTTCAAATCCAACGGGGCTGAAAGGGAAAAGGGGCGTTCTTTAGCTTCACACAAACTCACAGCCATTCTGATGACAAGAAAGCAGTGTTGCTTCCCAATGTGTCTTTGTTCAAGTGATAGCAGGCCCATTGAAACCTCCTGATGGAGCTCATTGAAAATAATAGGCCCCATTATCTTCACTGGCAATGCTGCCATGAGAGCTTCAAAAACTGAAATAATGACAGCACGTATTGGATGTACAGTGGAAAGGCAGACGTGATTACAGGCAATTTCTGGCTCTCTCTCCCTTCCTCATTGGATGAGGAGGGGCAGGGTGGCAAAGCTGGGATTCACAAGAAAGGGGCATTTCCTCTCCATGCCCTTTTGGCTGTTTGTATCTTTCAAACATCAATGTTTTATCTTAAATAATCTGTGAAAGTAAAATATCCATTTCAGAATCACTCCAAAAACCAGAATATGAAAGTAACAGATCCTTTAATTACTGTAATGAAATACTGTCATATTTGGTTACCTGGTGGGGACTGCCACCACAGAACTGGTATGAAATTTCTAGCAGAGACACAGCAAATGCAGGGGCACCAGGTGAGCTGGACTCAGCTGATGACAAAGGCTTTCCTTTCCCCAGGTCAGTTCTCTTTGTAACTCCCAACTTGTTCAGTAAATCTGATTTCGTGGAGTTGGGAGAAGCAAATGGGAAGAGGGACAAACCCGAAGGGAGGAAATCATCAGTCCTCAGAAAAGCACATGGGGCCAGGAACAGGCCTATTAGGGTGTAGGAAATTACCTGGAGAAAAAAAATCCCCTGAGGGCTCAGTGACAGCTGAGCAGGAAAGGGCTCCCTCAGGGGGAGAAGGAACTCTATTTCATTAAAGAGAGAGGGAAAAAAAGAGAGAATATTTGCTTTTTGGAAACCTTTCTTTTTGTCGCTTGTTATTATCTCTATGTTTTCAGAAATGAAATGTCTTAAAACCACCAACCAACACACACAGACATTATTTTTTTTCATTTGAAACAACTTTAAAGAACACAGTGTGCTGTTACATCCCCCTTGGGGCTTATATTTAATATAAGAACAAGATGGTCTCCCTGCTTCCCTTGTGCCTGACGAGAGCTGGGGAGAGAGGCCTGTGGCAGTAGCAGCAGCATCCGGCTGTTGTGGCAAAATGAGAAGTGACAAGAAGGAAAAGGATATCTAATAGAACCTGCCCACAAATGTGTCCAGTGGTGGAGGCAGGCAGTTACATTCCCTAGACCCAGGCAGGAAATTCTGAAAAAACTAGAAGCTTACTGGATCGTACATCTATATAAGAAATAAACTTCCTGTCTCCCCCGTCCTCCTTCTGGCATATGCTGCTCTTCTATACTGAGCCTGGCGTGTGCATCCTTCCTTCAAGGTTCTCAGACCTTTGAGAGAAGTTATCCCTTTGGAAATGGGCCAGTATACCTTACCGGCGTGCATGATCACATGCACACACACACGTCCCACAAGGACCCCATCTTTTCACACTAAACCACAGCAAGAGGCAAGTGATGGTGCTCTGGATTGCCTGGTGTCCACGAAGCTTGGTGCCAGGCAGGTCTCTGCAGCTGTGTGCATTTGTCTCTACAGCGAGACTAAAAGCTCCTTCGGAGCCATGATGGCTCTGTTTCCCTGCCTGGCACCTAATGGGTGCTCCATAGAGGTTTCTGAATTGAACTGTAAACCACATATAAAAATCATTATTACTAAAAGTAAATATGAGAAGATTTTTTAAAATGTATATTTCTAGTCCATATTTATAGCTTCTTAAATTATGTAATTTTTTTGCCTTTCTAAAATGTTAGAAGTAGAATTCAAAGGCAGAATTTCATTATATTTATTAAATTTGGTCTTATTCCTTTCAGCCTTCTAAACTAAAATACTAGGGACTAGGTAATTTAGACAACAGAAGTTTATTTCTCATTGTTCTGAAGGCTAGGAAGTCCAAAGCTGGGTGCCAGCAAGTTCAGTGTCTGGTGAGAACCCACTTCCTGGTTCGTAGACAGAGCCTTCTTCTCATTGTGTCCTCACGTGGAAGAAGGGACTGGGAGGGGTCCATGGGGTCTCTTTTATGAGGCCACTCATCCCATTTATGAAGGCCATACCGTCCTGACCTGCCTTCCTCTCAAAAGACCCCCCCACTCCTAATAACATCGCTTTGGGGGTTAGGATTTCAACATATGAATTTCGGGAGCACAAACACTGAGACCATACCAAACTCTAAATGCAATTTCTTCTCTTCCCTTTGAATCTGGCAAGCTACTCTGCTCTCAGACCATTTCACGATTACAGGAGCCTTCCCCTGAATTACCTGCTCAAACAGCAATTAGTGTTCTCATCTACCACGATTATTTTGGCCTCTTGTTTTACTCCCTAAGAAAAGTAACACTTACTTTTCTTATTTATATGTTCATTTGTTTATGCTTTATGTGAAAGTCTTGACTTGATAAATCAAAAGTCTGAACAGGCAATAGGAATAAAATTATAAAAAGCATTCCACTTTTCTGAGGTCTTCAGTTTCTCAATATTTATTAAAGTTTAGCCCAAAAATAACCTAAATAGGATCATGGATCATTTAAAACACAGATTCTAGGCTCTACCCCAAATCTTCTCCATGAAATCCTTGGGGATGGGCTCCAGGAGTCCTGCATTTCCAGAGCTCCGTCTAGCCGGGGACTTCCCAGATGGTTCTTATCCACTCAAGTAGGAAGAGCAAGATTCAGGCCTCAGAAAACAGCTAGACCTGTGTTTCTGAGTAAAACCTCACAGTTACAGCTTCCAAACAAAATGAATAAGTTCTGTATCACCTCTCAAAAGCAATCTTTCAATACAGTACTGTTTTCTGCTCATTTTGTAAAAAGCTGTATTGAAGGGCTTTGCAATGCCGTGGACTTTGTTTTAAGGGGCTGGAGGGAAGACATGGCACCGTGTATCAGAGAATGTGTTTCCAGTCTTAGGGCATGACCTACTGCAGAGTTGGTTGTGAATTAAAATCTGTTGCTAGCTCAATAGTGCAGTCCATCGATGGCTCACTCCAAGCACTAATCTTCTTTCCAAAAGACAGTGAGTGCTTAGGGAACATTTGCACTTTCTACCTCTGGGGTACCCAGAATATTTTGCCTTCAGAGTGGACTGATTTTAACACCTTTTACTTATATGACAAAGTTATTTTCAATAATTGTTATGTAATAATCAGTGATAGTCATTAATTTCTTGATTCATCCTTTATTTTTGAAATAAATAATAGCAACTTAAAACCAATATATTTCAACTTTAAAGATGTTACTAAAATTTGGTAAATTATTTCATGCATGATCTGAAGTTTATGCTTACTGGTGATGTGCAGTTCATACTCTGTTCCATTCTTACAAGTTTTAAAGACTTGTACCAATTTTGAGTAGTCACCTAGAATTACAGACCTGAATAACTTATGTTCTTTTTCTCCATTTTACAATCATGTGCCATCATTGTTTATCTACTGTGTGAACACAGGACTATGTAGAACCACAGCACTGGGAGATGAACTTGAAGGATGCCAAACCATCGCAAATTTCTTTTGAACCAAAGGGTCTATGTGTGTCAGGGGCTATTGGGTAACTGGGAGTTCTCCAAAGTAACTTTCATATAGCATATAGTGTTTATTAACAAGTAAGTAATAAAATATGCTAACTTAAAGGTCACATATATATTATTAAAACTCAAACAAAACCTCAGCGATTGGAAATTGTACCCAAAACAATTTTTTTTCACATGGAATAGTTCATCATTACATTGTTTAGAATTGCTGGTGCATGGTGATAATGAAAAGCAGAGAGTATTTAAATCAGTTTTATAGTCATACATTCCTAGTAAACAAATTTTTTAATTTTCTTCAAACAATGCACCTTCTTTTTTGCCTGCACCTGGGGCAGCAGATCACATTGCACAGCTGTGACTGGGTAGCGGAGAAACTACAGCATGTTTGTCTCTCTTTTGATGGATTCTATACGGCTTACATAATCTAAGACATTGAATTATCTATCTCACTTGGTAGTGAGGGGACTATTTTTTCCACTCTTACTAGTTGAGTTCCATTGGATGATAGCAAAATGGCAATGGTGGGGCTAGGCAACTAAGGCTTCTGTGCTGGTATTACTTTATGAAAGACAGAATTGGTATTTGTCCTTTTGCTAGCAACCTATCATCTGGTTTTAGATCATCCTCATTCAACTTCCAGCTCATACCATTCCTCCAGCTTGTCCAGCATCTTTGTAACCAGGAGAACATGCTTCTTTGGAACAATTTTATTTCATCCTTGTGTCCTGTGGGAGTCACTGGAGGGATAATTTTTTCCTGTTTTTTGGAGGAGGATATAGAGGTTCATTGTACTAGTGAGTGGCAGAGTTATAATTAGAGCTCAAGATTTATCTTACTCGTTTCCTGGATTGTGTGAGTCCTTTCTGTTTTTTCTCTTTTTTTCACTATAAAACATTCTTCTACTACTTCAGCCTCCAGAAAAACATAACATATTATGCATGTCTAATATTTAACAAATATTAGAAATAATAGAAATTTTGTTAGTTTCTTAAATTAGCTCTTCCTGAGAAATAGGGAAATGCTTTTTTTTGGTCATAAAGTTTGTAGAGCTGCAACTTGGTTCAAGGTCCTGGGCTCTCTCTACCACACGTCATACTTTTCTAGTTCTGAAACAGCTTTTGGTTCTAATCTCTTGACATTGCATTCCATGCCATTTAAATATTTTCTAATTTTTTCCATATATGTTAGTATCTCTTTTCCCCTTCTGTAGCCCCAGCTGGACTCTAGCCTAACTAAAAAGTGACATCTTTCGATTCTCTTCTGTCTTGCTCTCCCATCTAGCACTCAACAGTTTTCAAGAAACTATTCTTAGTCAATTAATTGCATGGCTGATTGATTAATACACTGAAAATATTTCTTTGCTACTACCAATCCTTTGGACTTCACACAATTTATTTTCTGAGTATTTTCTGCATGTTACAGGTTCTTTCATTAGCATATTCTATTGCTCTCCAAGGCTTCTGAATTTGGTACAATATTTTGACCTTCTTTTTAAATTAGCATTTGAGCTCAGAATATTTCCATGTTTTGTAACATCTTCTTGGCCTAATTTTCACACCTATATATTCAAACTTTCTATTAAATTGCACCCTATGATGTGTCACTATGCATTGGGTTTCCTGACTCTACAGTCGTATGACTGTCTCTCACTATCTTGATGCAACAGTCATGGAGATGAAACATTAGAGGGAAAAAATGAGCAGTTCTGTCTTTGTAGAAGGAAGGACGAACTGTTCAGAAATTTCTGGCTTTGAAATTATGCTGGAAACTTCCATTTATGTCCAAGTAACAGATGAAAGATATATCTTTTGATTAGACAAATGCCCTTGAAATCGCCTGCATTTAGATTTAAAAACCCCATAGCTCACATGACTATAGCTATCAGCAAGAGGGTAGACTGGTAAATTAAAATACTGCTGAACTGAGAGTTGAAAGACTATGAACTCAGTAGACTGTGAGGTCCTTGACAGTTCAAACTGTCAAATTATTAATATTCATATTCTTAGGGCACAGGTGTTTCTACTTCATATATCATTAGATACTCAAAAGTCTGTTTGTTGAATAAATGAATGAAAGAATGAGCAAAGAGTGAGTGACATCAAGCATAGCTTCAAGTCTGGCTCTGTCACATGCTAACAAGGTAAGTCAGTAAATTTGACTGTGTTGGCTTCTCCACATGTAAAGCTGGGGTTTGAAGTGACCTACTACCTTCACATTGGGGCTATTGTGAAAGTAAAATATTGCATGCTTATTAATGGTAACTGGGCAATAGGCTTGTTAAATAGTGGTGCTATATACAAGATCTAGCAGGAGTACGGCCTGCTTGATTGTGGTTGGTAAAGTAATAATATGGGTATAATAATTTATAGTTTTAAATTTGAACATTTCACCTAAGATGTCATATGGTGTCCTTGAGTGTGATACTGTTCTGTCACAGAATTACATGCTTATTATTTGGTAATAAAAGATTCTGTAATAAAAAGGGGGGTGTTATTTGTGCTGGACCTGTATTTTGTATTAGTTATGAAAATGATTTGGCTGCAAGTAACAGAAAATTTTTTTAACCGTAGTTAAGACAGATAAGAATTTATTTATCCTACAGATTCTGAAGGAAGACTAGAGGTTGGCTAATGCTGCTGTTCCGTCAGCAGCCCAGTGATGTCTGGGTCCCCTTTCTGTCATGATCACAAATGACTGCAGCAGCATCAGCTGCCATGCCATGTTCCAGAAAGAGGTCTGCAGGATGGGGAAGAGTGACGCCAGTGGTGTGTGTTTTCTCTTACCTAGAAAGCTAATGTTTCCCCAGAAACCGGCATAGCAGTTTTTCCTCTAGGTCTCACTGAGAAGAACTTCTCACATGACAACTCCTAAGAATTTTTTAATTAACAGAAATGATTATCATGATCAGCTTTGTAACTCATGTTTTATTGCCTAGGGATGGGTATCCTCTGCCCCAAACAAAATTAGGACACTGTTAGCAAGAAAAAATGCTAACAGAGGATCCTGAGTGACATTTAGACATATCTTCCACATAAATATCTGGAGATGTAATGAAGAACAAGAGTTTAGAAGGAAAGAAAAACACAATATGTCAATGCTTCCATTGGGCATGCGTGATGTACGGCACATGCACATGTGTGTCTAGTGATAGTGTTATGATAGGAGTTTAACTTTTCCTCCCTTGGTTACTAACTGCCTAGTTTGAGAAAGGACAGGCAGAAGGTCATCTGGGTATGCGATGTCCTTAAAGTGATGGATTCTCTTAGTATCAGCCAATTTCAATGCTGCTCTGTGGAAATCCCTCCTCTTCTAGCTTGGCCAAGGTAGAGTAATGGCCACAGTAGTCTTTGCAATAGTGGGAGCTTTATCCAACTCTCTGACCTGTTATATTCTTTGCTCTTTAACTTGTGATACTGAAAGGAGAGTTAGTCCATATCATCAGTGTGGAATGCCTATTGAAGCATGAATCAGAAGAATAATAATAGTGTGTCCTAGAGGAACACTTTCTGTCTGAGATGTTCCTGACTTTTGTTTTCTCCCTTAATTATGGGATCAACTCAATATGCCATTCCTGTAGTTTCTGGTGACCTACAGCCTTTTTTTTAATGAATTGTCTGGCATGCTTAAATAGGGTATTCATTCCATTATCTGCTTGACCATAATCCTAGACCTCCCCTCTTCCTCTTTTCACATCCTCTGTTAAATTATTCTGCTTACTTCCCATTATGGAGGTGACTAGAAGCTAGTGCTCTGACTCTCTGCTTATTTATAAAGTCAGCGCTTACTCTGTTGAACCGATAAGTGTTTAAAAAGAAAGGAGGAGGACATCTGTGACCCAGCCAATGGCAAGAGGTTGCAATTTACAGCTGCCAAATTACCAAGTAATTTTATTAATATCAGCCTCTGAAATACATGGAAAAGGCACTTTTAAAGCCTTTTGGTCATGAGGCAAGAACACACTCCTACATGAATTATAAGCTAAGTTTTTTTTTTTGCTTTTTTTTTGTTTGCTTTTTTCTGCACACACAGTTGAGCCTGGATTATTTACAGTGCATCAGGGTGCTTCAGGGTTATACTGTTTTTGTCCAGTATATTTCTTGTTTTAAGACTGCGATAGATACTACATATTTTACTGCAGTAAATTTCTCATTTCTAACTATAGCTGCATAAAAGCCAAAGGTCCTTCAAATTAGCTGGAGGACTCTTGGTGATAATTTATACCTACCACAATAATTATAGTCCCTCCTTTTATTAATTACACACACTCCCTCAGGTGTTTTATTTCCAATATTGATGGGAATTTTTGCTGTATTAGGCTTCTATAGATTGTTTTCATTCATACAGAAGCTGTTTGTTGGTTTTCTTTGCCCCAAAACAGTAAACACATTTTGTTTTTAGCTGTTCTTCTAATTTTTATTCTTTACCTTGTGTTCCATTTGATATTAACATGAATCAGACTACGTGTTCCATTTGAATTAAAAAATTATGGTCTGTTACTTGTTCAGACACTGCACTTTATTTGAATCCAGGGTGAGTCAAACAAAGCATTCAGAGTAAGGAGCCCCAGTTGTTGATTTAAAAGTAAAAGCGTCAAGACTTTTTTCCCTTAAAACTCATCAATACTAATTGAACAAATAAGGGGCTGGGGACTCAATATTTCAGAAAGATGGCTGATAAACTTAGCCTGTTCAGACTGCCATAACAAAATATTGAAGACTGGGTGGCTTAAGTAAAAGTAATTTATTTTCTCATAGTTCCATGGGCTGGGAGTCTAGATTAGGGTGCTAGCATGTCTGGCTCAGGCTAGGGCCTTCTTGCTGGCTTGCAGATGGCCACCTTCACTGTGTCCTCACATGGCGAGGAGAGACAGCCCAAGCTCTCCAGTGTCTCTTCTTATTAGAGCACTGCAACTGGTAGGATCCCTAAGTCCCCTTCTTGAAACACCATCACTTGGGGGGTTAGGGTTTCAGCATATAATTTGGGGGGACACAATTAAGTCCATGACTCTGACTAAATAAATATCCTCCAACAATGAGCATTTAAAACTGCTCATTTTGATAGACAAAAATATTTAAATGTCAGGTGAATTCACACACACACAAAAGGAAATTTTCAGATGCTAAAAACAAAGAAGAATTTAAAACCTACATTTAGGTTGACCAAAGTGGGTTAATGTCCAATTAACACAATATGTTGAATTTTAGTTTCCCATCGGAGAAAGGTGAAGCTTCGGACCCATGTGAAGCAGAGTACTGGCACTAAGATGGAAGTGTAGGTCTGAGAACTTGAAAGGTTGAACTAGAAAAAAAGGAATCCACCTACCATCCTAGGGACAGAAACAAAGGTTGTTGTCCCCTCCAATATCTGGCTGAAAAGGAGTCTTTTCTGAGGCTTTGAGACACTAAGCATGGGTCTTATGTAAATTTGAGTTTCAAATTTACAATATTTGCCTGGTCAGGGAAATTTCCCATCCAAGAAATAAAAATGAACATTGATCCCTGGTGCTGGAATCCTTGGAACTGACAGAGATAAATGACAAACTGCTCTGCAGGTTTCAAGGGATTATCATAGAGAGGAAAAAATGGGTTTGTAAAGACAAATTATAATCCACCATGAGCGAAGTCCGAAAGGGGCTAGGAATTTGAGATTACAGATTAGCAATTACCAAGGGAAGAATATTAAGGAGGCCTAAAATGATTAAAAACATTAAAGAAGAAATCTCCAAATATAAGATACCATAATAAGTAGAGAAGTTTCAAGTTGATAAAAATAGAACATGTAGAGATAAAAAGTTTTGTCACTGATGTTAAAAATCAAAGGGAGAGTTAAGTAGTAGATTAAACAAATATAAGGAAATATTTGTGATCTAGAAGATGAATCTGAGCAAATTAACAGCAAGAAGCAAAATAAATAAAAATATAGAAAACATGAGAATGGTGGGAATTTCAGGGGAAAAGGGGAAGGGTTTGCAGGAACAATTATAAAGAACACATGGACAAAAGCAGGGGAGTTAGAAGTGGGAGGGAGGTGGGGAGGGCTGGGGGTGGGTTGGGGTGGGGGGAAAAGGGCAGAAAACTATCTGAGCAACAATAAAATATATATATATATATATAAAATATGAAAAGGAACTTAAGAAATAGATAAAATTAGGTTATTTATCATTCTACTAACTGGATTCCAGATAGGAAAAATAAAGAGGCATATACAAAATATTTAAAAATAAAATGTCTAAAAATTTAGAGAATTCATGGATGACTAGAGTCTTTAGCTATAAGAAGCACAGCTCTCTCTATATACATTTCATACCTAGGCACACTGATACAGAATACCAAAAATGAGAGCAAACCCCCCTTTTGGTCAAAGAACAATTAGATTGACAGCAAACTTTTCAACTGCCACAACAGGTCAGATGATGATGAAGTTATATCTTCAAAGTGCTAGGTAAGTTATTTTTGAGACTAGAAATTTATGTTTTGCTAACCTAGCATTCAGTCATGCACCCAAACAAAAATAGGTTAGTGAGTATACTTCTGCAAGAATGAATATTAACTTAGAAATAAGATGGGAGATGAAATAAACTCAATATATTTCATTATTCTTATACTTTTCTATGTGTCTGAAATGTTTCATGATTAAAAACAAAAATTATAAAGGCATTTTAACTAATGATAGAAATATGACTTTATATCTATCTATCTATCCATTATCATCCATCTTTCTGTAAAACGTAAAACTTATGCAAGACAATTTTAACCATTATGTAGTATAGAAATAATACCTGGGATCTGTGAACTTTTCAAGAACTTTTATGAAAATTTATAAATTGTAAAGAAACTTTACTGAGTCTAAAATATATAATAAAGCTGCAGTCATTTTTTTAATGTTTAGTAATGTGTCTATAACAAAACATATTCACAACTCTATCTTTTAAGAGAGAATCTTTTTTAAAAATATTTTATTCATTTATTTTAGAGAGGGGAAGGAAGGGAGAAAGAGAGGGAGAGAAACATCAATGTATGGTTGCCTCTCACACGCCCTTTATTGGGGACCTGGCCTGCAACCCAGGCATGTGCCCTAGACTGGAAATCAAATGAACAGCACTTTGGCTTGCAGGCTGGCACTCAATCCACTGAGCCACACCAGCCAGAGCTACTGACAATTTTATTAACCATTAAATTTAAATTTTATTAAACTTCTACTTCATTATAAAATTTTATATTTTCTTACTATAAAGAAATTCATAAGATTCCTAAAATTCTAAGTCAGTAAATAAATTGGAGCCAAATATTTTTTAAAACAAAATTATCAAAAAAGCAAAATCTTTCTAAACTGTTTACCTCCCATATCTCTTTAATATGGATTTGAGTATATTTTAATATGGTTGATATGGCATATTTTAATATGGTTGATATGGCAAAAATAGAGGGCATACTGTCAATGAGTGTTCTTCAGTGATCTCACTATTAACTCAGTGGACTCCTCACCAAGAATACTCAGTGTGCAACACGTAGAAAGCATGGATGCATTTGGTGCTACAATCACGCCTCTTACTCTAACTTCTTTTCTTCTTCCTGTGGCTATCAGAAGAACAATGGTTATTGAGTTATCATACGTCAGACACTGTGCCCGAAGTTCCAAATGCTTTAACTTCTTTAATCCTCATGATAGCACTAGGAAATAGGCTCAGTTATCTTTAGTTTAAAGATATGGAATTTGTGGCTTAGAGAGTTATGTAACTTGCCAAAAATGTCACCAATAGAAAATATTGAAAAGATTTAGGAAATAAACCTTTCTGACTTCAGTGCTCTGCTTTTGCATGTTATGTGTTGTTGGTCTCATGGTCCCTACAGAAGGTGAGAATATTGTTAGCAGTCCTAATATTTGCCAAATGAATTCAATTTACTTTCATTATAACTTGTAAAGGGTTAGACAGAAAATATTAATATAATGATGGTTCGAAATTCCCAGCGATGGACTGAAGTCAGGGCCTTTAGAGGTTCCAAGCACTGAAATACTTTGGTAATTGTGGAGATTTTTGTTCTTCTCTATCCTGAATTTGATCACAGTATAAAAAACATTAAACTTGTAAAATAAGGATAAGATACCCAGAGTCCTAATTTTGTTTATGATGATTTTTTTTCTGAACTATCACATATGGAGTTATTTCAAAAAATTATTTTTTCTGTTGATGCAGCTTATTTTTCTGATGTCCCAAATATGAACTTGGTCAATTTGCAGGGCATTGTTGGATGCAATTAACATTTAATCAGCGAACGGTGAATACAACAAATTGCCCTCCATGATGTAGGTGGATCTTATTCAATCACTGAGGCCTGAACAGAACAGAAAGATTGACCTCTCTGTTCAAGAGGGAATTCTCCAGCAGGCTGCCTTTGAACTTTATCTGGACCTCCAAGGTCTTCAGCCTGCTGATCCACACTGCAGATTGGGACTCACCATCCTCCATAATCACGTGATCTAATTCCTTGATAGTAAGGCTCTTTCTGTGTACTCACACATTGTGTTGGTTTTGTTTCTCTGGAGAACCCTGAATTATACAGTCTGTCTGCTGGGTAATCCACATTTCCAAAAGACCTCCCCCTACCCCATCAAGTGTCTTAAATCTGTCTTATGTTTTTTAATGTTAATTTTTGATTTCTCTGTTTAGTATCATCTCACTTACTCGGCATAACATGCAACTATTTATTTAAAATACTGGATTTTCTCCCTCTTACTTGTAGGGTGCTAAAGACACACTCCACAATTTCTTTTTCTCTTCAGGTTTCTTATTGAAATTTAACTTTGGTTTAGGAAACAAGGAATATAGTTGTGAACATGGACTTTGTAATCAGTATTTGAGTTTTCAATAAATGTTGATTATTTGAATCAACATATGTTGATCATAGATATTATACTATTAACCACATAAGCATATATGTACTTCTCCACCTTTAAGTTATAGTCTTTGGCCATTGGAGAAGGTGGGTATTAAAAACAGCTAATTTAAAGGTCCTTTTGAAACTGGCCTATGGGCCCATAATGAAAGAGATTTGAGAGCCTGCATATTAAATGAGATCCTGAACACAACTGGAGATAAATATATTTTCTGTCCTGGGTATGGTGGCAGTCTCCAACCAGCTTAAAACTCTACAGTCACATATTACTTATCCTCCAGCTGCTCTTTTCCTTGCTGCTGTCTACCCAAAGAGCTGATCATGCTCTATGCCATTGTTCTCTTCCCATCTCTCTTGACTGGAGCAGCAAACATAAGTTTGGCCACTACTGACTCTACACAAAAAGTGTCCTCTGAACACTTAGCAAGAATCCATGTCACCTGCTTGTGGGTTTGCATGCAATTTTTAGACTCATGTGAGACAAGCATTTTATTTTTTTATATACAAGCTACTTAGCTGGTTTTAACTGATTCCATAGATCTTACATTCACCAGAAAAACATCAGAACATACTGTTCGATTTTCCTATTAGAATGTCTTTATTGTGTCCCAATTGTTTTTGACATATAAAAAGCAGCTTTAACAGAAAAAAATGAAAGCCCAAATCTAACAAGTCTTAGCACATGTCACAGGATTTTCCTCCACCCTCAAGAACACAGAACTCACGTGAACTTGAAATTTTAAACTTTGCCAGGACCCTGGGCTGCTCTGGTGGAGGCCCTGAGAGCTGTGATTTCCCGGAGCATTGGCTGCAGTGTCTGGGTCTCAGAACGAGGGTCAAAACGACTTTACCAAGGGCTATTTTTTATATGGAAGTGCTCATCTCATAAACAACTGAATTAGTTCACATTAACCACCATCTATGGCAAAAGTACACAAAGCATAAAGAAATCACCTAAAATAATGTTTTTGAACCAGCTGCTAAATTAAGTAATGTATTTGTTTTATTGCACATTTGCATAATAGGGCAAACTAGAATCTCTCTGTAACAGATGCGCTGGTGGCAGGGAGATTTGATTACTGGCTTCTGTTATTAATCACTGCACAAATCTTAAATGATTTGTTTCTACAGTTTGATCAATTTACATCTCAGAATGTACATTTATGCATACAATGTAGAGATAAAGCATCTGTTCACACCTTACATGGAGGCATCAATATATTTATGGCAGTTGAAGTTTCCTTAACCAAGGCACGGGAAACTGGCTAAAGACAGACAACTTTTGGAAAGATCCCACTATTTATTCTTATCAAGCTAGTCAATAAATAAAAACCATTTTGTCATTTCCAGAACATTATGTAATGATGCCTACTGTTTTGTCTCCTCCATGAAAACAAGCTAAATACATGATATTTAAAATTCACAGGATTTGAACCATGGACGTTCTGATTCCCCACACAGCACTCCAGAATTTTGAAGAATTGCAGGGTATCATGGTCTCATTGAAAATTATTGTAGACAGTTTTAATAATTATCCTTCCCCTTTTAATTTTGCATTTGACATTTCATTATCCTATATCTATGATTTCCATCAGCATTTTAAATAGATGTAATATATTTTAAGTTGGTGTGCCTAAATTTTTTAAAAAAGCAAAAATACAGGCTATATAAAATTGTTTCATTAACTTCCAATTAAGCATGATAAATGCATTGGTTCTACACATAAATGTTTCCCCAATAAGTCAAAACATTAGATAATGTGATTTTTTTTTCATTTGTAAGGATTGCCATTATTTTGTAAGCAAAAAACTAGTCAAAATACCCAAATAATGAAGTTAACATTTCAGCCTTTCTTAAGCAGTGGCTGACTTACATTATAAGAATTTTTATTATTGTTACTTGCTGCAATGAACTACCATTTGGATTCTAACATTTCTCATAGTATGTATTATATATGAGTACATATCCTATTTGATTAATTTTAGTCTCTTCCAAAATCACAATAACCAACTGGTACAAAAGAGAGAGCTGAGGGGATTTCATCTCTCATTCTATTCTGCTTTCCCATTTTGGCCTCCTATTTCAACATGGTAAAGAGAGAGAGAAAAAGAAGAAAGGAGAAGAACTCAGGACTGAATTTAAATGCATCGTTTCTGAAAACAGGATGAAATTTCAGATAAAGGCTTTGTTTTTAATGCCTAGGAAAAAATTAAAATGTATATATTTTTCTCAGTCAGAGGCAAGACTGTTATGGTTGCAACCCCTGCCTTTTTATAGTTCATCTTGGGAGCTAATGAAGCGTTGCATATTGGTTTCAAATTCAAAGCATATGTAGTCACTGAGGCATTTTTTCTTTATATAGCATGATTTCAAAAGGAGCCCCAAATGTGGTCATCTTAGAAAATGTAATTTGGTCTAGTACTAAAGAACTTTTTCCCAGATGACAAAAATCTTCCCTTTTGAGTTGCCTATGGAAACACATACACTCACAACTCTCTAAAAATGTGCAGGAGCTGATGGAGACATATTAAAGGATGGGCATGTCAGGCCATGAAGGGCATCAGGCAAATGTGGATAAATGTGTCCGGGTTTCACAGAATCAGAATCAGAAGTGAGTTAGAGGACAATGGGAAAAGATGTTGAAGAGGATAATATAATCCAGACAACAAACTTAACAGCATTACATATCCAGAGCCATCTCCAAAGTCATTATCGCTGTTGCTGGGGGTGTCTGCCAAAGAGCCAGATGTCATTCTGCCACAACTTGGCATCTGATGGTTGTCATTTATAAGAGAAAATCAAGTGAGGACTGTAATTAGGTGTGTGCTCAATGGAACCCTTCCTTCTGACTCCACTGGGGGCTTTTTTTAAGCCCTGAACACATGGAGAGCCAAGCAGGGGAACTCATCTGCCCTTCAGACTCCTAAAAGTTCATGTATTTTCAAATGCTGGAGTAAATGTATGGCCTATAGTTCTTGGTTTTTTTCACATTAAATGTTTACTGAGCTCTTTGGAGATGACAAAGACATATTCATGAACCTGCCCCCCCCCCCCAAAAAAAAGCATACACTCTGGTAGAAGAATCAGCATGCAAATAGACCAGTTATAAATATACCTTGGTAAGTGCTATGTTAGGGAAATTGATTTAAAAATGGTGTTGTGGGAGTGCAAAGATTGGAACAACAACTCTTTGGAGATTTGGGAAAGGCTCCACAGAGGAGGAGATATTAAGGATGAGCAAGCATTTGGCAGGTGGGTGAAGAAGTGAGGGGGTGAGCATTCTAGCAGAAGAAATCACATGTAGACAAGTTATTATGAAATCATTTATGGAAAGGTCTGTGGGCTCTCTGGGAATTATGAGGATTTAAACATGGTGAGAGTCTATAAAGCACACAGACATTCTAGAGGAGGGTAGATGGAGTGGGCAGAGATAAAAACGTGCCTATTGAATCCTTAATTCCTGTTTTGGTAACTGTTAGGCTAAATAAGGTAAGTACAAAAATTGTAAACTCACGGTAATAGCCCCTAGAACTTGCTATCTGAATTCAGAATTAAGCCATCTATTTCTGACTACAATGCTGTGAAACAGATTGTGTTATTATTTTCATTTTACAAATGAGGAAAAGAAGAATTAGAGATGCTAAATGGCATGCCTAAGTTTATCTCACAGGCAAGCAGCAGACGTGGGAGGGGGGGGGTCTAGAAAACCTGTGGCCTGGCTCGCAGACACTGCAAAAGCATTTCTTCTGTGGGTAGTTGTATGTGGTCAATACCTACAAACCATCAGCCCATTGCCTGGAGAAAGTTCATCTTCGTAAGTAGAAAGAATGTGGCCTAGCAACTCAGTCCCCAGAATCATTGATCCACTTTTCTAGATTAAATCTAGAAGGGATACCAAGAAATAGATTTTTAAAAATTAATTAAGGTAGGAAATTATTGGCCTCCTCCCTAAATACCTTCCTCGGGGCACCAGAATACCCTGGAAGCATTTCCAAGACCCAAGAGCATTTTTTAAAGCTTTCAAAAATATATTTAGTAATATGTAGAGATGTTCATAATACAGTTATGAGTTCATATAATGGGATATAAAACTATACAGCACAATCAAATTTTTGAATGGGTAAATATGAATCAGACACAAACACATATACAGCATATTTGCCAAGATGATATTATACACTATCTGAATGCTAGGAGTGCAAGTGATCCTTTAAATTTTTTGCATCCTTCTCCCATTAACAGGTGGAATTTATGCAAGCAGATAACATAAAATACCATGAAATGGAAAGTGCTTGTAGGAGAACATTCCAAGGACAAAAGGTTCTTAGAGAAGCATTGGACAGCAGCCCCTGAACTCCCTTGAGGTCAAAACATCCTGTAAATCAGCCCAGGAATGACAAGCCTTCTGCCATCAGGACCCATTAGTTTCACTGGGAGCATCCCTCAGCTGCCTGGCCTCTCTATATTTTAACTTTGAGGCTTCCCTTTTAGCAGATATCAGGGGCCCAAAGCCCTTCCAAAAACACTCAGGGAATCTTCTCTCATTCACCCTATCAAGTAGAAAAACCTGAAGCTGAGATCAAAACTGGCTTCAACCGTAATGAGATTACTTCACATAAAATAAGTCAAAGAAGAAGGAGAAAGAGGAAGAAGGAAGAAGGAAGAAGAAGTCGTCTAGTAGTTCTAGATATGCTCGAAGACACCCAGAGCCCTGGTCTGTCCACTTTTCCAATCAGCTCCAGTTTCCTTCCTTCTCAGCACTGAGGCTGTGATGACCTTCCAACCATCATGTTCAGGCCAAATGTTCAGAGGCAATACCACTCCACTGCTTATTCGAGATTTTAAGAATAAGGAAGCCATTCCTGAAAGACACTGGCAGCCTTTTTCACATTTCATCATGTTCACTAAGGGGTAGTTTTTGAATTGAATGAACTTTTTTTCGGAAGTCCAGTTTCCACTCATTTTTCTTTTGCATGTGAGCTATGTTAGGCCTGATTTTAAAGCACATGACTAAATAGAAATGCAGGGTGGGGCCAAAGTAAGCATACAGTTGTTTGTATGGAGAAAAGTACAATAGTTAATAAGTAATAATACAAGAATAAACTGTGTTTCACCACGTACTCACAAGTGTAAGCCAAATTGTGCCCCACGCTGAATGCCTGTCGTGTTAGAGAAGAAACAACAGGGGCAAGGACTCTATTCTGTCAACCCATGTGGCTATAACAATTGTGGTAAGAGCTTACTAAGCAGATTCTCTTTTGTACTGTACCAGACACCACAAGGTGACAGTAAGGACAAGGTAAACAAACTTCTGTCATGACACTCTATTGGGAAACTGGGATTCTTATTCTAAAATTACCTGCACAGATTTTGCGGGGTGGGGGGTGCGGTAATAGAAGGTTCTGGCCCAGCAACATTCATCATGGGAGGTATCGGGCAATTTCTCTGCCTTCTGCTATCAGAATACTTTGATAAACTAAAACCCAGAAACAAGCAACATAGACTATGTGCCAGGTACGTTGCAAGCAGCATAGGTGGCACTGGGTGAGGATGAAAGTGAGCCTGACCCTGTGCTTGTGGTTTTAAGACAGCTGATGGACACTTGGGAGTGGTCTTGAAGAAAGTGGAATGATGGACTTCTATGTTAATGAAACATGATCATAGAACCAGCCCCACCCAGAAGTGTATGGCCTTCCTGCCGCTTTAGAATCATTTCTGCTCAAATGCAACATTGTGTTGAAGAGGAGGAAATGTTCCCCCAGCCATGGAATTCATTGTTTTAATCCTTCTGGGTGTGACTGCCCTCCAGTTTTACAGGATAAATCACAATCTTGGCCAGATCGCTTGCCTTTGATAACAAAGGAACCCAGCCTAAAATGTAAATTTAAAACTCAAAACTATAATGCAAACACTATGCCAAACTAGATCCTAAAGCAGTTAGGGCTCTTGGCATTTCGGAGGAGCAGGTCCCATTGCTGACAGAGCAGCACATAGCTGTGTGTGTTGGGGAGTGTCATCTGAGATGTCACCAGTGCATGGGATATCCCAAACGTCACTCATTAATATCCCTCTTCCAAGTCACCATACATAAAAACACATCCAAATAGATAGGGAACAATGTGTTCATGTGGATGAAAAAGAAAAAAGAAAAAGACATTCCCTTCTAGCCTGGATCAGGCTAGAAGACCAGAATTCTGATATTTTTAAAGCTCAAGTGCAGCTTCAAGGGAAAACATCATGTTAGACAATGGAAGATTGTCTACTTTTCTCCAATTCTGCTGCTTAAACCTTGTTCAGGCAAGTATCATTTCTTCTCTAATTTACTACCAACCACCTTCTAACTCCATACTGTCATCCATCCATTTCCCACAGAGCAACCCACATTCTCACAAAATGTGAACTGGCATGTCATGTCACACTCTTGCTTAAAATCCTCTAATGTATTCCCTTACACTTGAAACCTGAATTCCTCCTCACAGTCCTCAAAGCCTTGATGACCTGGGCCCCTCTACCCCTTCAAACTCATCTCCTTGCCCATCATGTTCAAGCCTCATGACCTTCTGCTCATGCCCAGAACAAAATGTCATTCTCGTGTGGCAAGTTTTGCAGAAGCTCTTTCCTTTGCCTAAAATGTAACCCCACTTTTCTATTCTCAATGCTGTGTACATGTCTGTTTCATTAGGTTCCAGGCTGTCAGTTCCTCAGAAAGACTTCCTGACCATTCTCCATAAAAGTAGTCTCTAGTTTGTTTCCATCATAATTTGTCATTTCTTTGTTTATCTGCACATGTCTCTTTTTCTTATTTCTGTAATAAGAATATAAGTTCTTGAGTGAGAGATCCATGTGTGCCTTATTTTTGTGGTCCCCAGTCTCTGGCAAGATGTGACTTACAATCATCAGAAAATATTTATTGAATGAATAAATGTGTCAGTTAATCAGGAGAAGAGTAAAAGGTAAAATCCCACCTCCTCTATATGCATTTTCTGACTACGCTGCCTGAAGCTGTCATCATGGTTTTCTCCTTGTTCTCTTTTTTGCATTCTTGTCACTGCTAATATTAGCTCTCATTTATTGAGTGCATGTTGTGAATGTTATTCTAGGGATCAGATGTACTTATAGATGTAAGACTTATTTTCTCTTTCTGATGATCTAACTGAAGTGTAAATAATCAATGAGAAAATAGAATCACCACAGAAGACTAGAATGTGAAGGGATCTTTATGAAGGGCACGCTTGGGATTTGAGATCAACGATGAAGGAGATGTAGAAATTAGAAACTCTGTGAAGGAGAGGGAAGGACACAGGAAGGCACATAGGGAGTTTGGAGAGAAACCAGAATGTGTGGAAAAAATAATGTTACATTCATATATATTAATTTGATATGACAACAAATGTTTGGGTAATTCTTATTGAGTATTTGATTTTTGAAATTTATAATGCCATTAATTGCACCCTATTTTGTAAATATCTTCATTTTGTGTCTTGAATTGTGTTTTTATCCATATTATAAATCTATTTTTCTTCCCAATGAGATTATAAATATAATACAAGCAAAAGCCATGTGCTATTTGTCTTTGTGTCTACAGCACTTCAGATTGTCCAGACTGGACACCACTCTGGTATTCCTTCAGTTATGTCTTCTGCCTGAGAATGGTGTCTCTATATGGCATGCCTAATAAAAGATTATCCAGCTTCTTAATAAACTTTTCACAGAATCTCCTGAGAAGCTTGTCGCAATATAAAATAGTTTTTATGGCAGCAAATTTTTAATTTCTCTCCTCAACTTTCCACTACTAATCCTAGTTAAGTCCTCCGAAATTGTATGAAAAAATTAATCCTTTTCTGTAAAATTATCCCTTGCATATTTGAAGGTATAATTATTTTCCCATTTGTCTGTTATTTTTAAGCTAAATATCCTTATTTTTTAGCTATTCCTAGCCAATATTAGCACTCACTTTCAAAAACATCTATTTTCTTAAATAATTGCATAATTGTTGTAAACTCCATGACAATATGTAGACTCCTTGTTTCATTCACACTGTATTCATCTCACTTATAATTATGGTTGATATGTTATAGGAAGAGAAAAAATATTTGTTAAATGAATGAAGGTAGGAGTAAAAGTACAAGCTTTAGCCGGTGCAATAAAGTAAGAAAAAGACAGAGCAGGCATCCAGTTGGAAAAAAAAAGAAGTTCAACTCTATTCACAGACAACATTATCATTCTCGTACAAAATGTGCAAAATATCCAGAAAGCTACTGGAACTAATAAGTGAGCTTAACAAGGTTGCAGGATACGAAATCAAGTATATCCAATTATATTTCTGTATACTAGTAGTAAACAATAGAAAATTTAAATTAAAGTACAATTTATAATAGCATCCAAAAATATGAGAAATGTAGGGATAAACTTGACAAAAGATATGTGAAACTTCTAAACTAATACTATGAAACATTACTTAATGAAATTAAGGTGACACTAAATGAAAATATAGCTATCTATATGGGTTGGAAGGCTCAATATTGTTAAGATGTCAGTTTTCCTTAAATTGATCTATAGAACTGACACCATCACAATCAAAATCCCAGCAGGGTTTGTTTTTTTTTTTTTTTTGAGAAAGTTGATGAATTGATTCTCAAAATCCTGTAAAAATGTAGCCCTGGCTGGTGTGGCTCACTGGATTGAATTAGAGCATGCAAACGAAAGGGTTAATGGTTCAATTCCCAGTCAGGGCACATGCCTGGGTTGTGGGCCAGGTCCCCAGTAGGGGGTGCACAAGAGGCAACCACACCTCTTCTCTCACATGGAGAGAAACCACACCATGTTTCTCTCCCTCTTTCTTCTTCCCTTGCCCTGTCTCTAAAAATAGATAAAATTTAAACAAAAATGTAGAAAATGTAGCTCAAACAACTTTGAAGAATAAAGAACAAAGTTGAAAGGGTAATACTGTATTTTGCTGTGTATAATGCATACCCATTTTTGATGTGCATTATGCACAGGATTATTATACCCATGTATAATGCACATTCTTCTTTTTCTCTCAAAAATTTGGAGGGAAAGTGAGCATTATACATGGCAAAATATGGTAATTCCTGATATCAAAATTTACTTAAAAGTTAGTCATCAAGACAATGCAGAACTGGCTTAAACATAGACAAATAGATCTAATTTACAGAATAGAAAGTCCAGCATAGACCCATACATCCATGGGCAATGCCAGAGGCAAATTCAGTGGAGTAGGGATAAACTCTTTAACAAATTGTGTTGGAACAAAAGGATATCCATAAGCAAAAAAATGAACAGCAGTCCAAACCTTAAGCTATAAACAAAAATGACTCCAAGTGGGTCATATACCTAAATGTAAAACCTAAAACTATAAAAAGCCCAGAAAAATCACATGGGAGAAAATCTCTGGGACATAAAGTTAGGTGATTTCATTAGTTAGACCCCAAAACCATGACTCATGAAACAAACAAAAAATTGATAAGTTAGACTTCATCAAAGTGAACAGTTTCTACACTTTGAAAGACATTACTAGGAAAATAAAAGTCTTCGAAAGACACCATTAAAAAAATGGAAAAGGTCAAACACAAATCCATAGGAAATACTTGCAAATCATATATTTGGCAAAGATAAATTATATTCAGTATATACAAATACAGTGCCAGAAAAAAAGGGAAAAGACGAGTGGTAGCCAGGGGTCAGAGTTCAGGGAGAAGCAAGAGGAAAGTATCACAAAGGGGCATGAATAAATTTCTGCTGGTGGCATATAGGTTCATTTTATTGATTTTGGTAATAGTTCTATATGTATATAATATTTGAAACTTATCACAATTTACACATTAAATATGTGCAGTATATTGCATGATAATTTACCTTAATAAAACTTTTTTAAAAGAATACAGCCTTGAAGTTAGTTAGGTCTGGATTCAAGTTTCACCTTGTCCACTGATGTGCTGTGTTCCTTCAGATAAGTCACTTAACTTCTTTGAGGTTCAATTTTATTTTAAATTGATTCTATTGGAATTCCTTTCAAACTTCATAGAAGTGATATGAGTATATGTACCAGGGTATTTTAGATGGAGGAGGAATAGAGCTCTCTTGCTGTTAAAAATTCACAGGCACCATCCTTCTCATTGGAATTATTAATTTGAAAAGGGACTGAAGAATTTCTTGGAGGAAAATGGACATAATCCCTAGCCTCCACTGAGCTTCTGGCATATTCACATGTGTCTCATGCACTGTCAGGTCAGTGAAAGAAGCCAGATAGCTGGAGGGACAATGAGAAGCCCTTGAGGTGGAATTTCCCAAAGGGAAGGAGGAATTTAGATGGCGGTGTATGGAGGAATAATGTTTGCCAGCTACAGCAATGGAAGAGGTGCCAGAGCTCATGCTAAATCAAGCCATCCTGAAGACAGGTGTGCTCTCCGAGGATCTTACCGAAGGTGTGTGAGCCAACAGGGCTGCCTCCCATTCTATGCACTTTAGTGTCCAAACAGTTTTATTGTGGCATATCTGCAACTGAATGCAATTCTATTCCCAGACAACATTATCGTCTGTGTAGAAAACGTATGGAATATCTAAAAAATACCACTGCTCACAGAAGCGTCACCACAGCCATCGGTCTCCACTGACAATGTTGTTCAGCACTGTCACGGTTTATTCGAAGCAGGTGTGGCGGATTTCCATCCCTACTGGTGGCAAGGAATGGTGGGTACTGGCACACAGATGATGTTAGCATCCTTGGAGATTCCCCAGATAATTAGAAAATGAAATTTTGGGGGAAAGCAGGGGAGATCCTGCAACAAAAAGAGCTGGGCATTAATTTTAAGAACTGCACCTGGACTCATTGCAGGTAACAATTGAGAAACTGAACTTACAAATAAGAAAAAGAAAAAATACAATGGATATATTTTTCCATAACATGTCATTAGAGTAATACCACATCTCTAAACCTAATGGAGACTTCTTTCCTCATTGTACTCAATATTTTAGCAGCACTCAACACAGTTACTAATACAACCTTTTTGAAACATTTTTCTTCTAACTCCTATGACACTATGTGATCCAATTTTTTCCCCAACATCATTGTTTACTTCTTTTCTCCAGCCTCTTTAGTCATATTTTTGCAAATATGTTTCTCCAACTCAAGCTTGTCTTCTGATCTCCACATTTTGCTACTCAATTGTCCACCTCGTATCTCTACATGGATATCTTATGATATCTCAAAGTTAATTTTATCTTTTTTCCCACCTAAACTCTTCCTCCTTCAGTCTTCACTATTCCATAATTATTTACCAAGTAGTAGTGACTGGGAATAGTACCTTAACTTCTCTAGTGCATTGGTCTGGCAACTCTATGAACTAAGGAAATGAATTCATCACATTTGGATTATTCTCAGGGAATCCATATGGCTCTTATGTCTTACAGCTTCTCGTGAATTTAAAAGCTGGCAATTTGACAATCAATTCTAGGAATATTTCAGGGAATCATTCTTGAGTGTTCTGATATATAGTATATAGTCTCTCAGTCCCCTTTCTTCATTCTGCTATCCACCCCACTGAAACATTTAGAGTTTTTATTTATTTAGATCATTCCTCATAAATACTGAATGTGTAATGTGACTTATATTGAATTTTGAACTATTTGTGACCTCCTGAGGCATTTTCTTTCCTGTCCTCTCCTTCCCCAGCAGCCCTGATAAACCCGCCTACCTGGCACTGCAGTTTCATTCCCAGAGGTATCATTACCTTTAGTCAGTGTGGCCACTGGGGAGAGAACCAGGATAAATGGGATTAAACTGAAACAATTGTAGGTTCAGGTTAAACCCTGGGAGAAACATGTTGAGAAAAGCTCACTTAGACACAGAACCAATTTCCCTTGAGGATGTGGGAATATCTCCATTGTAAGTTTTTTAGCATAGTTAAGGTAAAGCTCAGTAAGAGTCCCAATCTCACTGTGGGCAAGTCAGTTGTTTTCCCACCTTGAAGAGATGGAAGAAGTCCATACTACTTGGGCATGAAATTTAATACCCCATGTGAAGAAAGTATATCATTCTATATAGAATCTCCCCTTCTATTCTCGTTAAGCATCTACGGTGACTCTGGGGAAGAAGGTTGAAGAACTAAATTTATCACCGATGATGAAACACCATATCTGTTTTGAATCTCAGATTATACACTGCTTTTGAAGAGTTTGTTTGAAGCTATTAGCCTATGACTGTTTTATAAGGCCTAGTGGAGTTGTCTACATGCACTCAGCACTTAGTTTCTGTTGATAATGCTGTTAAATGGAGTTAGTTCTCTAATTAGTGTAACAATGAAATCAAATCTCTTTTCCCCTACAGGCTAAGGCATGTGGCATTTCTCTAGCAGAGTGGTGTGTCTATCAGTCAAGGGGTTTATAATTGGAGAGAGAACCCTGGCTGCAATAGGACAGCGCTCTATATTGGTGTCAGGCTCAGAAGCATCAAAATCAAAACTTGCCTTATTGTTAATACCCCTTGATTTTCATCTTCTTTGGTAAGAGACCCTGTGCAAATCAGATCAATTGACTGCATTCTTAACTGTTTTTTTTTTTTATTAACCTATCAGTTCTTTCTTTGGCATTCTCTCCACCTCACCATTATTGAGGGCTAATCATGTTAGTTTTAGAATAATAAATATATCACTCGGACATAAACAAATTAATATGTTTAATAAACTCCTCACAATCATACAGTTGCCTAGCTTTCCCTGGCTCTACCTGTGGATTTGCAGTAAAGTTCATTGAAGGTGATGGGAGGAAACAGAGTCCTTCTTCTTAAATTTTATAGATGTTGAATGGCTCTGAAGTAAAGGTTACATGCTGGTTGCCTGTGGGCAGGATTTAGTCTGCAGATATAGTTTGTTTACTCCACATAATGCTGTCAAGAAATTTGATGAGAGCTTTGCTGCTGTTGGTAATGGCTCGGGAGATTGAATTCTGTGGCAGTCTCTCTAACAACAACAGTGGCTAGATTGTCAATGAATTTTTATGAAGCCATAATTATTATTAAAAATTATAGAATTTTTTGCCCTGACTGGTATGTTCAGTGGGTTGGGTGTCGTTCTACAAACCAAAAGGTCACTGGTTTAATTCCTGATCAGAGCACATGCCTGGGTGGCAGGCCAGGTCCCCAGTTGGGTGGGGGGGGATGCAGTGCACAAGAGGCAACCTATGATGTTTTTCTCCCTCTCTTTCTCTCTCCCTCCTGATCCACCCTACCCATTCTCTAAAAAATATAAATAAATAAAATCTTTTTTAAAGGTATAGACTTTGGGGCTACTTACAATACAACTTGCCTCCTCCATCACCATCTATTGTTAATCTGCTTCCCCATGGGCTCTGACCATTTAATGTTTGTAGTCTGATACTCTTCTCTTGGCAGTGGACAATGCCTTCCTGATTTTGCATCCCAGAGACTATTTATCATTCTTATCATTGACCTTACAGCATTTGATATTATTCACTTTGGGTTCTTATTTGAAAAAAAAAATCTGTCTTCTTTTTGGTCCCTTGATATACTCAGTGCTGATTTGAATCCTCTCTTTCTGTTTTTTATCTATTTGTTTTGGTTCATCCTCCTCCTGCTTTCTTCCTGTTTTTGGTGTTTTGTTATTGTTGTTCAATTACAGTTGTCCCCATTTTTCTCCCATTACTCTCCCCTGCCCTACCCCGACCCACCTCCCACACTCAATTCCCCCCCACCCCATCCATGGGTCTTTTACACAGGTTCCTTGACTTGACCCTTCCCCTTCTTTCCCCAGTTACCCCCTCCCCCTTCTCTGGTCACTGAGGAGAAGGCATGTCTCTGCTTCTATTTTGCTCACTTGCTTGTTTGGTTGATTAGGTTCCACTTGCAGGTAGACAGAGCCATGTGCTCAGGCTCAGAGCTTTGTGGGCATGTGTGCATTCTAGTGCCAAGTCTAGCACACCTTCCATGCCTCTAACAGTCATCCCCTCTTTTCCTTCTCTCATGCTTCCACTCTCCTCTGAGCCCTTATTATTTCTACCTGGACTATCAATTGTCTCCTAACTGGTCCTCTGCCTATTTTTGATGTATCTGTCTAAAATATTACTTTGCTTATAGCACTGTCCTGAGCAACAGCCTCCAATATCCTCAAATTCTATTATTACCTATCAAAGGAGTCAGGCTGGCATTTTGGTATCCCTCTTCCACTACTGTGAACAGAGTCTACATTCTAGTCTAGCTGCACAGTTTTCTTTTCCATCCACTTATAATCCCTTCCTTCATATCTGCTCTTCAAAATTCTACCCTTTCATTAAGACTTGACTCAAAGGCATCTCCTGTAAGAAACTTCCTCTAGTCATCTCAAAAATGTCCTCAGACTTCCAGAGTCTATAATTCAGACCTCTTTTATTGATACTGTAGCCAGTTTGAGAGGCTTAAAACCTCTATGAGGTTATATAAAATGATTGAATGCAGAATCAGATACTGTTCATCTTCCCCTAAGTACCTAGCATAGAGTTGTATTGCTGTTAGGTGATTAATAAATATTAATTAAGTGAAAAAGCCAGCTCTAGAGCAATTCTGCTGACCCTCTGGTTTTAAGAGCAGTTAGGGAAAGCTCAGAAATAGTCCATTGGCCATAGATCATCTCCAGATTCAGTCTAATGAAGCATTCAGCTTAAGACACTATAGACATTTAAATTTCATATCTTAAGTTAAGCAGTGAATATGTCTAATGCTGTATTGAACACCCCAAAATTCTGAAAACAGCAACAGGATTTGTGTTTTGCTTTTAAAGATCTATCAGCTTCCTCACATTTAGACCACTGAGCAAGTTCTTTGAAGGTACATGGTGACATTTGCACTTGGAAACAGAGGACACACGATTAACTTCTCTGTCTCCATTGGTACCTTTTGGTCTTGCCCAGAAGGGACAAACTTCCCTGTCCCTTATTGTTTCATGGGGAGAATACATCATGTGAGCACTATTAACCATGGGGCAAAAACAGGGAGGCCAGGAAAACCTCCTTCCTGCCATGAATGTAAAGCCATCTTGCTGCTTAAACAAAGGAGAGGAGAGGCAGTGGTGCACTGTGGAAGGCACATGTGTGATTGTCGTTCTGCTTAACTCTGCGCATGTCTTCCCCTTCTTTCGTGACTTCAGGCTAGTCATTTCACTAATCTTTGCATGGTGTGTGGGAGGCCACCACCCCACCTCCTACCCCTGCCTCCCAGGCTGGAGGAGTGCCAGTTGCTAATGCTGTGAGATCTTCCTGGCCTGATCCAGACCCCACACAGTGAGATATCCTCTGTGCAATTTGTACAGCACCTTTCCCGAGCGTGGGGATGTCGCACAACCCAGCAGTGAACAATAAGGCAGCACCAACGGGTGATGTTGAACATGTTCAGGAAAAACAAAATTAAGCAGCAAAGCTCTTTAGAGCAAGAGAGGCTTTTAAGGAGAGTTCTCCCAGGTAGTAGAAGCAGCTGCTTTCACCCCGCTCCCACAAGGGCACACTGTGGGGCCAAACAGTCAACCCCTCCAGCCCCAGGAGAAAGAGCTGAGCTGCGGCAGGAACCAAATCCATTTATTTTCATGTCTCGATAAAAATACTGGATAGTTTGTAAATCACACATCCTCTGATCACATTCCTTTTAAGAATACACAGCAGATTTTCTTACTCTGGGCGCAGCCAATTTATTCACATAAGGAAGGCGTTTGATCAGCCTCCCTGCACGGGGTTCCTAGATGAACGTAGCTGCTCGGCTTCTTCCTAAATTAGGAGCTGCAGAGGAAGTGTGATCAGAGATGGGGTGCTGGACAGGTGCAGGGACTGTCATGTGGAAAATTAGGCCTGTGTCCTATAAGGACTACACAGGTGGGAAATAACATTCATGTCTGGTCAGTTTTAATTTCTGAACACAGCTTACAATCTCCAGTTCAACCACATGTTGACCCCGATTAAACCATGCCATGTAAGGGCCCAATGGCACGAATACAGAGAAATCCCATTCTCCACAGTGCTGTCAGGAGCAGAGCAGAATGATAATTTTGCATTCGGGCTTGTTTGTCAGCCTGCATTTTAATGTGTTTTCTAATATAACCACCTGATCCAGAACCAACCCCACATTGTTCTCCCTGGTGAACCTGTGGGGGGAAAGTTCCTCTAAGGCATTTTTGCAAAGGGACTTATCGCTTTAAGTTTGCTGAGTTTCTGAGTGGGTGGAATAGGCTATGCTTTGTGCTGCAAGAAATAGAACAAAATGCCACCAACAACGCAGAGTTTAAATAGTGGCATAGCTGGAGCTCAGACTGTGCTCTTCAAAGAAAATGTAAGATTTGACCCACACCTAAGATGTGTGTTGTTATGACTATTAATTGGATGCTGAAGTCATCCTTTTAAAACAGCCATCAACACAACGCATTTTACTTAGTAGCTTGGGTGGTTTTTAATTGGTAAATAACTGGGGTTAGGTAGTGTTAGCTTTGTACATAAGAACAAAAACAGCTTTTTAGAACTCTTAGGTTTTTATCTACTATGAAGTTGTTTTAACTATATAGTGTAATGACTAAGAAAATAGGCTCTGTAGAAAAATAGATGTGGTTTGAATCCTAGTTCCAACATTTGGCAGATTACTTAACCTCTCTTTCTCAACTTCTACCTATCTGAAATGGAGTGATAATAACCTCAGAGGTTTGGTGTGAGAATTCAATGAGATAAGTCTTTTAAATGCCTAGCACTGTTCTTTGCATTCAAAAGTACATGTGAGTGCTTATTTTTATTGTGTTAAGGTTCAGGTCAAGATGATTGAGTGTCTGCAATAGTCTTTGCCTTTGAAAACCTTACATTTCAGAGAGCAGTACTTCCTTGTGGCCTCATTAGTAAAGAAGATTTTACTATTGGAGTTCTCTTAGTCCTCCCACTGGTTTAGCTGAGGGCTACCCTTCCCTTCCTCTCCCTGCAGTCTCCTTCAACCAGGTCTCACTGTTTCTTCTGTTAGATCTTTGACCCTGTTACTCATTCAGCCCCTAATACTCGTAACCTTTGGTAACTTTAGATTTTTTACTTCCATATCCCACTGTTTAAACTAAAATATAAGCTCTTTGAGAGCAGGTAGCATATCTGTACATACCACTTTAAAGTTTGTTGAGTGCATTTTCTCTTGGGATATAACATTAGGAACAAACTCATAGAAAAATAAGTCTGTTGCTGCAAGTAGCTTCCTAAGCTTTGACAGAAATTAGAAAAGCTTGCAGGACTTCCTTATACTCAGCCTACTTCAGCACCAGTGTGAACTCAGCCATGTTGACAGACTGTGAAGACAAAAAGGCTACAGAGGTGAGAGGAGCAGAGGATTAGAAAGACGTATTTCAGCTTTCCACAACTATAAGCCTCTTCACAAAATGTGTTATTCTTTCCATACAGAGAGTTAGGATTGTTATATAAATTTAGGGATTTAAGGCAAAGAAGCAATTAGTTGATATAAAATTCTGTCTGTCTCCCTCCCTCCTTCTCTCTCTCTACCTACTCTACCAAGAGGCAGTGCCTCCCCCTTGGAGTCCATGGACGAGTACAGCAAATCTGAGAGCACTGTCCCCTTTTGCACTATTCTGCTCATCTTAATGAGAAAACCAGTTGGCCATCAACATAACTCAGGCTCTGATTAATACAGCATGGGGTGGTGCTCTCAGCAGTCGACACATAGCCTTCTGCACCTACAGACAACTCTGCCGATCACGCTTTAATTATTGTGCTGCTTGCACAATCCTTGGGAAACACACCAAGCCTTGTGGATGACGGACCAAACACCAGGGGTGAGGAGTGCATTTCCAGTGTGTCTGTCACTGTTTTCTTTAATGATTTTTCACATGAATACGGTCGGTCTCTGTCCTCCCGTCCTTTAGAATGTCTATGTTGGGCTTCAGTGATCTCAAAGCTAATGGTAAAATATGCTCTCTGCAGCACCGCTCTGTCGAGGAGATTTGAATCATTATTTGTCCTCTTCCTCTGGACAGACTGTAGGGTTAAATGGCTGGGGTTTTTGAAACAAAAGATTTATACTCCATTTTCTTTGTACTATCCATCCACGCCTCCTGTAATAGGAGCCGGTTGGAGAGCTCAGAGTCTAGATTGTCATTTCTCTTGCACAGTATATATTAGAGTCCAAACGACCTCTACACCATCAAGGTTCCACAAACCTTAAATTTCAGCTACCTGCTCCACTAAAGTACCTAAAACAATAACTTTTTTATGTTGCAACAAACATTACATTTAATGAGTACAGTGCACATGTAATGATACAGTGAATCAGTGTGAAGCCTCAAATAATGATTTCTGTTGGCACTATAAAAGGAATGTAATTTTTCTTGTTGAAATACCATTTTTCAGTTACTGCATGAGTGATGTGGTAATTATCCCCTACACCTGGGATTTAAATCCAATCCTACAAGCCCATTTTCTGTTTGCAAGCTGTCAGGCTGATGCATAGGCTTTGTTCTTATCTGGCAGTAGGCAAGGAATCGGTAATTCAGAAACAACAAAGCCACTGATGGGTCATCATGTAATCTGCACTGAAAATTGCAATCTGTAATGAGATTGGAAAAGCAGATGAGGTGACTAAAATTGATTACCTACCATATCTGAAAATTTCAATTTTATTGCACAAATATGATCAAACTAGTCCATAAGTTTGGGGATTAGTTGAGAAAGAATAAAGATTACTTTTAAATTAGGTGAATGCAGATAAGTTATTTAAATGTAAATTATTTGCTTTATAGCAATATGGCTGGTCTGCAGGGTGATTCATACGGCCACATATTTTAAGTTCCCTGATGGCATCATTTCTGCCTGGGAGTTCCAATTAGAGATGACATATACACTTTCAACGCTTAAAGAGAGTGCAGCAAAGCAGACCATGAATGAAACTCACACCAATCCCCAGGCCATACAAATTTACCTTTTATATGCTTATTACAGAAAAAATAATCATCCAGAAGCCTTAGGAGGTTTAAAAAATAAGCAGCAGACTGTGCTTGAAGTATCTGCAAACATTTTTGCCCCACACATATATTATCTTCCAAGGGGTCAGGCTTTGTGGGTTTAGCTCAGGAGCCAGGATGACAGTCCCCTGTTTCCTGCAGGAAGCACAGACTTCAGACAATGTTAGAAATGTAAGAGACATTGGGACACTCTGGTCCAATCTCTAAGCTGTTATGAGCATCCCTCTACTTCTTGTCAGTAACATGAAGGTAACTTCTACTATCAAAATTGGGCAGAACTTTGTGATATTGAAACAAAAGGTGTATCAAATAAAGGAATATTATCATGACATGTTTTCAGAAATAAATGACAACATATTCATATAATGCCATCAAAATATTTCATCTCTTAGTCTAGCTGCCCAGGAATTACCCATTAGGGTGGCAAAAAGGAACATTGAGAGATCAATTTCTGCTCGAGGGAACATCTTGTAGGAAAACAATATACCACCATCAAGGCCCAACTTTCCTTTTTTTTTTTTTTCTGGAGTGCCAAGACAAATGTTTCCATCCTGTGGGCTATAGTTCTTGCAATTGAAAGTTCTCTCACTTAGGGAATTTTTTAAATTGATTATGGATAAAGAGTTTCCCTCTGACCATTGTATTTATGATCTTTTTGCTTTGGTCTTCTTACATTGTGACTTTCCTGTTCACTTCCTCTGAGACTCAGAGAGAGTCCAGAGGCAGCTGATACAATAAATAGTCATTGATGTTGATCTACAAGTTCCAGAGGACCGAGTGTATAATGGTACAAATTAGCATTTGCTAAGCTTTCTGTTCTATTGTTATTTATTTAACCATTGTGTACATTATCTTCTAAAGGAACAAGAAGAGAAAGGAAGGAATTGCTTGCTCAATTACTAAATTATGAAAAGATTTGCAACATTCCAAATACCATCTGTATTCATGGAATTGCTTTTCTTTATCCTTGCTCTTTTCTGTTTTAAATGTTAAACCCTTTCCTTTTGCAATGAACTCACTTTCTCCTTTAAATTCTTCTTTTGGAAGAAATGAAGGTTGTTTTACTTACTTTATTTATTATCTGAAAGGAAGATTTTTAATGCTCCTTATTTCTAGCCTCCAAATCTCACACTCAAAGCAGGCGGAAAAGATGATGTCTGCAGCCCTGTTCCCACAGCCTCCACCTCTATTTCCTTCCACACAAAGCTGACTCCGGCCTGTTTTATTGAAACTGCTTTCTTCATGAACCCTGGTCCAAGTCACTACAGTCTCTAGCCTGGAGGGTTGCAAGGTCCCAAAGGGTCTCTCAGCTTCCCATCATGCATCTCTAAAATTCATTCTCCATAAAGCTGTCATGTTTTAAAACATAAACCGGATAATGTCACTCTCGTGTTTAAGCCCCACCAATGGCTTCACATCACATTGAAAATAAAATCCAAACACCTTACACCGACTTACAAGTTCATGTTCTCATCTCATACAATTCTCAGCCCTTTTCACTGTGCTATAGCCAAGCTCTGCATCTTTGAACTCAACCAGCTCATGCTACAATGGGTTCTTTTCCATGGCTTATGTGCTTTGCATGGTTGGCTCCACCTGGGCCCATTACCGCCAAATTATCCCTTCCTCAGAGGGGCCAATGCAGTCAAAACTATTTATCCAGTCACTTTCTGTTGGAACAATCTCCTCCAATGTCGTGATAGCATCTATCATTTATGGTACTTATCTTATTGTTATTATTTTATATTATATTTGACTTCCTCCAAATCAATGTAATAAGTTACAAGAAAGTGGGGATTGGTTGTTTTACTCACCTTTCAAACCAAAGCTTTGAAAATGATATGCTATACAGTATGATCTCAGTGAAGATAGTAAAACAGCTATCAGCTCTTAACTCCTACTCATTTTGTCCAATTACTTTTATTCTTTTTTTCTTTAATTATCACTTTCCCATATCTTAATGCAGAACTTATGCTATGACATCTCCCTTCTTGAAATTTCTTTGGCATTTATATTTTATGTTGCATGCTGAGTTTTCTTTCTACCGCTCCCATTTCTCTTCCAGTTATCTAGTTAAAAGGTTGAATTTCCTTAGTTTATATAACTGTCCTTCATATCTTTCTCACTGCATTTCTTGGATATTTCAAATACTCTCGTGACTCTGATGGGTGTGCCACAGAAAACCGCACCCCAGATAAGTTAAGCAGAGTTCTAGGGGGTGGGTGCATCAGTGTGATCAGGCTCCGTGTTTACTAATTGACACGTAAGTTAAGTCCACACCTGCCCGAAGAGACTCAGAGAGGAAGGCACTATCTTTCTCCATGATTACATTTCAAAAGGATGGCTCCCAGGTCCTTGAGAAAGACATTCCTAGGTTGTAAAACTGGCAAGCGGCTGGGAGAAGATTTATATCTTAAGGAGGCAGAGAAAGAATTTACAATGGCAAATTTCCTAAAGCAAATGCTTTGAGAAGAGAGAAGTCAGAGTGTGAAGATGGCAAGAATCTGCCTAAAGCTTACTCAAGCTGAGGGGACATTAAGGCCTTCTTGGTCGGGTGTGTTTACCAGGCTGCCTGCATGTTTGTACACGTGTTCACACTTGATGTCCTCACAAGCTTTGTTGGCTGCCCCTTGAATTCTTCCATCTGCATATCTTATAGTCACATTCAACTCTTCCTGTTTACCCTTTACTGTTCTTTAAAAACAGTACATATTAACATATAACATTATATATTACTTTTAGGTGTATAACATAATGATTTGATATATGTGTATATAAGGGGAAACCCATGAAAACCCAGAATTTATTTATAAAAAATTGTGTGTTTATTCTTCCATGTTTTAACTGCAGCCACATTCACAGAGCTCCCGATTTGATGCAATGTGCCTACCAAGATGGTTTTCCCACCGCTCAAATCAGTTTTTGAACTCGTCAATTTTGATGCCTTTTAGTGCTTCTGCTGTTTTTTGTTTCACTTCTTCCACATCGGCAAAATGTTTTCCTTTGAGGACTTTTCTCATCTGGGGAAACAAACAAAGAAGTCACTCAGGGTGAGATCAGGAAAACAGGGAGGGTGAGACACAGGGGGCATGCTGTTGTTTGGTCAAAAACTGCTGAACACTCAGTGTGGTGTGGGCAGGTGCATTCAAAAATCACCCATCATGAAATGAGTAAACGCACTGAGTCTTCTACAAATTTTACTGAAACCAAATGCGGCCTCTCACAACGCCAGCTAGTATACTGATACAGGTGGGTTCCTAGAACAGTCACCTAGCAGAAAAAACTATACTACAAGGGTCTTAACCTCCAGAAGATAATTCCATTTTTCAGGGATCCCCCCTCGTATATTGCAAAATAATTACTCCAAGTTAAATTAACATCAATCGCCATGCTTAATTACAATTGTTTTTCTTGTCATGAGAACTTTTAAGATTTACTCTCTTAGCAACTTTCAAATATACAATACAGTATTTTTAACTATAGTCACCATGCTGTACATTACATTCCCAGGACTTATTTATCTTATAACTGTAACTTTGTACCTTTCGACACCTTCACCCATTTCACTTATTCCCCCCACCCCCTGACTTTGGCAACCACCAGTCTGTTCTCTGTATCTACAAGTTCATTTTTTTTAAGATTCCAAATATAAGTGAGACCATACAATATTTGTCTCTCTGTCTTAGTTCACTTAGCTTAATGCCCTCAAGGTCCATTTATGTTGTCGCGGGCAGCAGGATTTTTTTCTTTCTTATGACTCTTTAATATTTTATTTTATATATATATAAAATACTTATTTTATATATAATAAAAAATATATAATCACATTTTCTTTGTACATTTATCTGTACATGGACCCTTAGGTTGTTCTGTCGATGAACCCTTAGACCATTGGACATATCCAATGTATTGGATATTGTACATAACATTGCAATGAACATTGGGATGCTGATATCTCTTCAAGATAGCAATTTTCTTTTTTACTGATAAATACACAGAAGTTAATTTGCTGAGTCATATGGTAGTTCTATTTTAAAATTTTTGAGGAAATTCTATATTGTTTTCCATAGTCATTGTACCCAATTTACAAGCCACCAACAGTGCACAAGAGTTTTCCTCTTCCTTACATCCTCACCAATACTTCCTATTTTTTGTCTTTTTGAAAATAGTCATTTTAACAGGTGTGAAGTGATATTCATTGGGGTTTTAATTTCTAATTTTCCAACATTATCCCCCTCTTGCCTCTTCTCTGGTCACTGTCAGTCTGTTCAATGTTTTCATGCCCCTCGTTCTGTTTTGCTCATTTGTTTTTTTGTTCATTAGGTTCCTCTTATAAGTGAGACCATGTTTGTCTTTCATCGTCACTTAGCATAATATTCTCCATTTCCATCCATGCTGTTGCAAAAGGTAGGAGGAGTTCCTTGCAGGGGTGGGCTGGGCAGAGGAGGGCAAAGGGGAAAAAATGGAACAACTGTAATAGAATAACAATAAACATTAACAAAATATTTTTCAGTTATGCTTCTTTTTTTTTGAAACGACTCTTACATTTATTACCTCCTATTCATTTCTACTGCCACTGCTTTTATTAGCTGAATGCCATTTTCACACCTTTATTCTTTCCTACTCAAATTGGTCTTCTGATAATTTTCCAAAATACTACTTTAAACACATACCTGCCCTACAAAAGCTTCAATACTCTCCATTGTCTGCATGATCATGATAGTATCCATTCCTGAGCTAGAAACATTCTTTAACAGTCAGGTTAGCAAGACTTCATAATTTTGTAATTATGGTTTTAACTTACTGAAAGTGCCTACAGAATTCTTAAAGGTGAAAGTGTGTCCCAGAGCTATTGGAATGGTGGCTTTACAATGGTGTAATCAGTGATATTAACAATACCAAAAAAATAAATTTAAAGAGGTAGGAAGTATCTCCATTTATGATCTCTAAAAGTCTCCATTAGTCAAATCTTAGTATTTAATCTTTTTGTTGTCCCCAGTTTACTTCTCTTCTAATATTTCTGACTTACAAAATCAAAAGCAATTCCCATCAATTTCTTGATTTCAGTTTATTTACATCTGGGGAGGGTGTCAAAACTTGGAACCTGTCTTGCAAAATGACTTCTGGAAATGTATTCACTGGTCAGTCCAATCATAAGATTGAGAGAGACAATCGCTCATGAACTTACCTGCAAGCAAGCAGAGGGTGGTAAATCAGCTACTTACTATGTTTCAGTGGAGAGAAAAGTCTAGAATCACTAATGGTCCTTGGATCTTCAATTGGCATGAAAGATGGTCATGGGAGAAAACATGTAACTCAGAAAGAAATGGAGTTCTTCTGCTTAGCAGTCACCTCAGATATTATTGTATTATCACAGGGCATTTTCTTTGTTACCATACTAATTTGTATGGTGAAAACAAGGATGGACATGCCATTCTAGGCACTCAGAATACAGATGCCGGACTTCTCTACATGTGTTTTATGTATATGGGTTAAATATTCAAACTAGGCCTATAAACAGTCAGCATAAGGAAAGGCATTTACATAAACTAAATTGGTCAGTGCACATCTAGCTAGCTCCATTTAAGGATGAGAAACCTTCTATTGGGTTATTCTAGATATGCAGCCAACTATAATATCTAAACCATTTATATTAATTAATTATATATTATATTATTACATTATTAATATATTATATTATGAATATAATAGGTTATACTAATATTCTTAATATCCATATTATACTATATTATATTATATTATAGATGCTCAAAATTACATTTGGTTATTTCAGTCTCTACACACTTCTTCAACATTTAATTTTTATTTTCTGTCTACACAAAACTATACCTGATAACTGTACAACAGTTATTGGTAGGCAGACAATTATATGGGCTAACAACATTCATTGCAAAATCTACTGATTCTAACATTCATTTCCAGGATTTTAGTGTTTAAAATACAATGTGCTGTTTTTAAATACTAAAATATCAGTAATATACCACCAAAAATGTCATGAATATTTTTTGTTGTTTAGTATTTGTTTTAGTTCAGGTAAAACTAATACTCCAATAAATAAACCCTGTGTCTTGGTGACTAAATCTAAAAGAGGTGCATTTCCTAATCAGGTGAAACCCATTTGACAGTAGGCGTGTCTTCTAAGGTCAGTCCAGGCATTGACATCTAGCCCATTGATTAGAAGGGAGAAGGTGGAGTAAGCACACCTGCTTCTTAGATGTTCCCACCTGCAGCAGATGCAAAGCAGTGAGAACTGGTCCTGTGCCCCTCGGGCTGCAGAGGACCTGAGAATTGCAGCCCCTGACCAGGCAGCTGCTTCCCAGCAACAATTCTACCACGTGAAACAGGAGCACAGATCTTTGGAATTCAACTGGCTATGCCTTATTCCGGGATTTAAGCAAAATCCAAAGACTCAGTTTTTTGCTTCTTAATATCAAGATCAATAAACTTTAGAATTATGAAAAAGGTCACACATTTGCATAGGGACAAGTTTAGATAGATCTACACCCACATAGTTGTATTAGTAAAAACTTGTACGAAGAATCATTCTTTCTTGAGCTTGAAGGATTCTAAACCAATATGGAAATTGATACAGGTAATTTTGCAACATAATTTCCATCTACTTAAGTTAAAACTAAAGAAAATTAAGAAAAAATTTTTTTACAAAGTGTACAGCCCATTATGAGTTTCAAAATGTTTTTCAATAAATATCTCATTCAGGTTATAAAATAAGGGAGAAAATTATTTAAAGATAGGGTGAAAAGAGAATATTTGGAACTAAAGCCAAGTTTGAGAAAAAACAGTGAATAGGATGAATCTGGCCAATAGGATATATTGTAAATAAAGTTGTGTTGGAAGAGAGCCACACCTATTCACTTCCACATTGCCTATGGCTGCTTTTACAGATTGTCTCTTGCAATGTTATAATAGCAGAATTAAGTAGTATGCCCTGCAAAGCTGAAAATAGGTACCACTTAGCCCCTTAGATAAATATTGCTAGCCTCTGTACTACAGGAAGAAATGTCTCCTCACCATGTCAGCAACAAGTGTAAAGTCAGGAAGAGGTTTATTAGCATCTAGAAAAGTGTGCACAACAATACTCCTTAATTGAATAATGACATGTTTGACCCATTTTGTTTTTAATCTCACTCTTTTAAAAAAGATAAAATAACATTATGTATTTTATTTTCAATTTTAATGGTTAATTAAATTTCCTTCATTTTAAATAGTGTGTGGCTTAGTATTTTGGGAAAATGTTAATTATTTCATCTGCTAATAATTTATGTTAGAAAGATAATGTCCTTTAAATAAATAATATAAATTTGTTTTCATTTAAAATTTGTTATATATTTATATGTTTTGTATTTAAATTGCACTAGATATTTGGTTGAATAAAAACATTTATAAATTCTAGTCAGGGTATCTATTATTCTTATTAAGCTTCAGTGTCAATTACTAAGAAATGCTCACTATTCAGTTCAGATAGATGTTTGAATTAATCCAGTTACCTATCAGTTCATACACTAAGTCTCTAACAAACATATGCACCTCCTTTAAGAAGATTCTGGAAATAATTAGTAAATAATTAGTGGGTACTGAATGAATGAAGAGTCTGAAATTTGGGGATAGAAACCAAAATAGAGTTATCAATTTCTTCCCTTGTGAGAGGTGCATATAGGAAAAGCTGAGTGGTTGTGAATGTTACCCAAAGTAACTGCAGGGAGAAGTACAAGTTAAATTCAGATTCTCCTTAACTAGACAGGCTTGGAAAGGTGTTTCAACTCCATTCTCCAAGCTTTAGTTTCTTCAACTAATGAAGAAACAGACTAGTGATTTCTCAGGTATATTAAATCTAATCTAAATGAACAGATATGTATATATCAAGGAGTTATGCACTTACAAATAGATGATAGATGATGATGAAGAAGAGAGAGAGGGGGGATAGATATATCTTCCCTTAAAACAGGTGGCTCTAAGAAAAGGTGATCAACAGTGAGTGTTACTCAGAATGATTACAGGAAAACGCAGAAGGAGATCTGGACCAAAAAGTAGGGCTTCATGGTTATAAAGTTCAGATTATATGTTTATGTATAAATATAGAGAGAGTGAGAAATAGAAAGTAAGAGAGAGAATGAGAGTGAAAAAGTCTTGGAACCCCTCTTCTCACCCTTAAATATTACAAAATATACAATACAATATAAATGTATAAATGTCATGATTGAAGTGGAGGACGAGAGCTGTAGTCCTTCAAATTTTATTTTTTTATCCTTATTTTTTCATTATCATTTAGTCTCCTTACAGTCCCTTCCCCTTGCAATCACCACACTGTAGTCCATGTCCATGAGTCCTTTTTCCTCTTTGCTCAATACCTCCATCCCCAAACCATCCCCCCAGCTGTCAGCCTGCTCTCCATCTGTGAGTCTGTCCTCATTTCCCTTGTTAGTTCAGTTTGTTCATTAAAGTCCACATGTGAGTGAAATCATATATTTGTCTTTCTATGACAGGCCTATTTCACTCAGCATAATGTTCTCCAGGTCCATCCATATTGTCGCAAATATATTTCTTCTTATCTAAATAAGAAGCCAAGTAGTATTCCACTGTGTAACTGTCCCATAGTTGTTTTATCCACTCATCTACTGATGAACACTTGGGCTGCTCCCTATCTTAGCAATTGTAAATAAGATTGCAATGAACATAGGGGTGCTTATGTTCATTTAAATTAGTGTTTTGGGTTCCTCTGACTATATGGATATATTCCCAGAAGTGGGATCACTGGGTCAAAAGTAAAACATAGGCAGCAAAATTTCAGACATAGCTATTTTTATTGCATATATCTCTTCAGGCAAGGAAAACAAAAGAAAAAATAAACACATGGGACTATACCAAACCAAAAAGGTTTTGCACAGCAAAGGAAATCATCAATAAGATAAAAAGACAATCCACAGAATGGGAGAACACATTTGCTGATACATCTGTTAAGGGGTTAATATCCAAAATTTATAAAGTACATAAAAAACTCAACACCAAAAAAAAAATCCCAACCAAACAACCCCATTAAAAAATGGGCGAAGGTCCTGAATAGACACTTGTCCAAAGAGAACATACAGATGGCCAATAGACATATGAAAAGGTGTTCAACATCACTAATCATCAGAGAAATGCAAATAAAAAACAGTGAGATACCATCTCACACCTGTCAGAATGGCCATCATCAATAAACCAACACACAATGAGTACTGGTGAGGATGTGGAGAAAGGGAACCCTTTTGCACTGTTGGGGGGAATGCAGACTGGGGCAGCCACTGTGGAAAGCAGTATGGAGAGACCTCAAAAAATTAAAAATGGATCTGCCAATTTTCCTCCTATTGCTCTTAAAACTCTCTTTTGGAATTCGTGACAGAAAGCAGCACTTCAAAAATACTTTTAAAAGTAATATCTTACCTTCTACTTCTTACATTATTTAAAGTCCCTCTGTTAGTGAAGAATTTCCTGTACTTTTTTATTCTTTTTCAGCTCCTAACCTCCTCCCCTGGTTACTACAGTATTTTTTTAAATCTTCTATACCCCGCATTTTGAAAGATCATGTATTATTATACAGACATCTTGAATTTTTATTGGCTTTTAAATTCATTTGACCCAGTCTTACTAGTAAAGTGTAAGGTTTTCATTGTTTTCCTGTCCCAGCCCCACACTCAGTACGGCGCCTTACTTGCCACTGAGGTGTGCTGGCGCAGAGGTTGGAAGGAGGTATGACTTGATCCACTGATCTGACCTCTATCTCCAACTTATGCTGGGCCTGTTCTTCAGAGCAAGGAGTAGTTTAATTCCATACACTTAGTGCTGTGAATTATAATCCCCTGTAAGCTTTCACTTTCCATACTACATTTTACCTTAGCCAGAGAAGTGGAAGCTGCCTAATCAAATGGTATCACTTGTGCCTTGCCTAGTACTTTCATTATTTTGGGGGGCGGGGGTAGCTGTCAAGCTTACAAGAACCCTCAACAGTATCTATGGTAGTTAAGCAAGTCAATTTCCTGTGTCCTGCTACCATAAAGAGTTCTGAGAATTAATTATTACTCATCCCTGAAAAGTGAATGGCCCAAGACAGAATGTTCTAGATCTTGACATACTGATTTTGCATTTTAATGGGGACTGTGCTGGATAAGTACCCTTTGCTGACTGTTCAGCTAGGATCCTCTGCAGCCCAAAATATTTCCTATTTGGATATTTGAAAGAGATTAAAGAAAGTCACTAAATATAATGACTACACAAAATTTAAAACAGAAACAAAAATGTGTGTGCATGTGTGTGTATCAAAATGATAAATCGTATTTATGCCAAAGAAAAGTGAACTTTAATCTCAAGAGGAGCCCAGCTAAGTTACATGGACACCAGAACACTATGAAATGTCTGCTAAGCTGTCCTGAGTCTTATTTGTGCATTACTGTCAGGTAAATCAAAGAAGAGCATATTTCAGCATTTGAAATCCTTCTAGTGACTAAATTGCTTATCTATAGTCATTTTTTCAAAAGCCATAAAATCACTTGATGTATTAAAAACAAAGTGCTCCATTTTGGTAGTCCAGAAACATTTTTAGGGATCAAAAAGCTAAAATAAACTGTTGTCTTTGTACAGACTTGTTACCAATGCCTATTCACTTGTTCACTATTCTACAGTTTTGTTTCAGTGGTGAAGACAGATGATCCATCCACATCATCTCACTAGTTGTTCCCGAGGATGATGGGCTTTATTTGTGAGACAAATGATTGTAAAAGGGCTATAGTATTTGGCCAGAGAATAAAATAAAGATACCAGGCCCTTGCGATGATAAACTGAATTTTGCCTGCATTAAAAATTCTTATAATAAGAGACTTACATTTCTGGCTATGTTGAATTAATTTGTAAAGACTAGACTTTCCTCCTATAAGAACTAGAAAGACTAGATAAAACAAAGAGAAATCCATCTGAATGCCTTGGAAAAAATGCAAAGTCAGCAGGGACTAGAGAAGCCAAGATTATGTAGGTATTAGAAAGAAGAGAATGACAGAGAAGTAAGCCTAATATTCAGTTCTTCATTTCGTTCCAAAAGCTCATGCATTCATAAATGGTAGCTGAGTAATGAAAAAGCAAAACAGACTTTTATTTATTCTGTTAAAGCTTGGGAGACAAAAATTGGAGTTAGGGATTGTCAGAGTGAGATGCCCTGGGTGTGGAGATGGGATTTCTAAAGCACATCTTATTTATTTTATTAAAAATGAAAGTGAGCAAAAGTCAGAGAGCAGTGGGACATTTTATGAGAAAGGGCAAATCATAAAATTTGTCAGCCTTCATAAAACTGAAGTCTGCCTTTAATTGGCTCAATCATAGGTTGGGCTAATTCATTTTCTTCCTAGATAAAAACATATCAGAAAATAAAAATAAAAATAAATTCTTGCTAGAAAAGAACAAAAATCCTTCAGACACTGAAAGTAAGTCTCTAATTTTTCACACACAGCAAGTATCAATTAGTCAAAGGCTATCACACATAGCAAGAGATGCTGCAAAATGACAAAAAATATATAAGAATATAAGTGACAGAGTAAAAGACCCATGGGAGACACAGATCTTGCAGTTATTAAATGTGGACCTTTAAATAACCATAATAAGATATGTTCAAGAATATAGATGACAAGATGGTTAATCTAGTAAAAAAGAATCAAGTAAATGTTATAGAATTAAAAATTATAATAATCATAGTTAAGAACTCAATATATGGATATAAAATATCTATAATATGGATATAATGGAAGATCTTCTTCCCCACTAGAATATGTTTTGTGACTTTGTCTATTATTCCTCTGTGACATCTAAAATAATACCTGATAAATAATGGATACTCAACAAACATTTGTTAAATGAATGAATTAATGATAGCTTACCCAGAAACAAATAAAGTGGCATACTTGTTTAAGGCTAGAGTTGAAAGCAAGCAGACAAAAAGAGAATACATGGGGAGAAATAATTGTTGGCAGAAGAACAAGAGAAGATGAAGACAGGAAAAAGCTGTAGTTTCACACACCAAGCTTTTACTTGATTTGTTCTCTTATTGGCTGCTGTCTACTGCTCTCAGCTACCCCCAGGATAATGAGACTTCTATTTGGACATAGGGAGGAATGGTTAAATGCCACCTGTGGTTGTGCACCTGCTACACAATTATGGGCTGCCCAGAAGAAACAACGAGTTACTAAGTTGGTTCATACCTCAATAGGAGACTGATAGAACCAGTAAGTGCCATGATAAAGCTTTCCTCATCCAAACAGTAGTTTTCTCTTGACCTCTGGCAGAGGGGTTGCAGGAAAATCCTGTCTCAAAATCCTCTACAGCTTTGCAGTAATCCAAGGAAAGACTTTTCTTCCCAAGAAGGTAAGGGGTCTCCATTTAGGCAGTAGGCAATAGAGTGTTGTAATACTTGTGTTTTTTGATTAGAATGAGTGAATGAAGTCATAATAATTGGAAAAGAAGGCATTTTAAAAATAGATGAGGAGCACGAGGAGGAACCAAGTAGCCCAGGCAGTTTATAGGCAATGAATTTAACTTTACTTTTCTATTGTAGCTCCTTGAAATACCTTCAAATTAACAGTAAGAGGGAAAGAAAGGATTAGTTTTAGTTACAAAGTAGTTAGACCATAAGAAAATACTGAAAGCAAATAATAATAGAAACAATAATATAATAATAATGAAAGGCTGAAGTTAAATACCGGAAGAGCTTTTCCTACTCTATGTAGTACAGAGAATTTTCTTGGATAGCTGTCTCCACTAAACTTTAGTGACCATTCTTAGATGAGCCCTCTCATTTAGCCTGCTGCATGCTTTTTTTCCTTCTTCTTTGAATATCAGCTGTCAGTGTTGTCTCTGTGAGGCCAGTGCATGATATCCACTCTGGACCTCAGCTAGGCCAAAACAAAAGAGTCTGAAAGATGTAGTTGAATAACAAATCCAGGAGTGGTGGGAGGAGAGATGTTGGAGGCTATGGCCAGAAGGCTCTTCCCAGAAGAGCCAAGAGGATTTACCAAAATCCCAGAAATCAAGCACGTGTGGCACACTCCCTTGGGCTGTCTGGGGAGTACTAGGCTGACTAGTACAAAAACTGGGCAGGGGCAGGAACTGGGGCCATGGAAAGGCAGTCTGGAGCATTCTTTTTAACTTTTGGACACTAGCACTCTTTGTGAAGGTGTAGGAGTGACCTTTGCAAACTCAGCTCAAAGGGGCAACCTGCTCTTTCACTATCTATTATACAATAAAAAAAGTCATATTGGAGACTTGGAGCCTCTCCCAACCAGTCCAATTCCTAAACACTATATAGGACACTTAAGAGAACACTTGGCAGCTTGTGGAAATATTAATGCTTTCCAGAAATGGAGTAATTACTTTGCTTAGCTTATCTATGATTTCACATAGTTCCAGTTACAAGTGGTTTTGTTTTAATTACAGAACGAGGGTTCTCTTCATTGAGACATGACAAGGGAGGAGGTAGAGGTTAGTGGCAGTGGCTTGAAGAATGATAGATACTTCTTCATAAAAACTATGTGAAAGAACACACACAGAAAGCCCACATATAAATACATGCACACAGTGAGCCACGAGTCATTCTACCAGAGCCCATTAGCTCTCTATTTGGTTCCTTTAAAACAGTGCCATGCAGTCCAATAACACACTATGAAACCAGGCAAGGGGGCTGCTTTTTGTCACTCAGTGTGTCATGATATAATTTTACCTGTCATTATTTCAGTGGAAGGTGGCATTTAGGAGTTCATTAGTGATTAATAGAGCCCTCCATTGCTCAGAGCTAATCTTAGATATTTAAGGAAAGCATTTAGTTCAGACTGACAGTTTCCCTACCTTACGATGTCTCTAAAACAAACAAACTAAAAAGTTATGGTGACTTCAACTGAGAAACGTATATTCCTATTAAGAAATTTATATTTCATGTAAATTCTCCATAAATTGTAAGCAGCGATGACAAGAAGACAAAGCCCCATCTCTCCAGCAGGCTTCATTTCCCTATCAAAAGAGAGCAGTGCTTGCATGGTCTCAGTAGAAGACTCTCACCATTTTTCAGCATCAGCACTCTCTTTTCATGTTTTGTTCATAATGGCAACTGTCTGGCTTGATACATTGGTTCGGATGCTTTCACCTGCTTGTTGTCATTCAGGTGCTAAACGAGGAGGATGAATATGTATAATTCTCTCAAGAGTGCATTAGAATGACCCATCGTGGCATATTTTATGACACATCCCACCAGACCCTGATTATTTTGTGAAGTTGGCACTGAAGTTATACTGGTTGGCTTTTGATAGCTTTTGCCAACTTCCTCTGAGCATGTGATTAATCAGCACAATAAAATGGGACACTCTCAAATGCAGGATTGATGCATGGGTAAGGATTTTAAAAATTTCATTCCTTTATCAGTCATTTGAGACAGTTTTAGTGGCTCGTTACAGGAAAGTATTTTAGGAAATCTTCCCCTATTTGATCACTGTGCCAGTATTATATAACTTCTCTGGGGAGAAACGAATCTTTTGATTTTGATATAATTCCTTTCTTCCAGAATGAGGATGCAGTGTTTTCTTCTTGGAACATTGTCAGGTGCCTTTTGACAGGTAATAGAGAGAAACCAACAGTAACTGGAGAATCTTAGACCAAATTAGTTTAAAGGCCTCTTCAGAAAGAAGTCTGGCATGAAAATTGGAGAAGGCTCTTCTGTATATGACTGCAGCAGGCAACCAGGAAAAGCACAGTGAAAGTTGGAAATCTACAATCATTTCAGTTTGTTCATTCATTTAACAAATTCTTAGTGAGCCCAATGTGTCAGAGACAATGATAAGAATAATGATTCAAAGTCCCTGTTATTTTTATTTTTTACAGTTTACTTTTATTTAAAATTATGAGCTATTTAAATACAAAGAGAAGCACAAAGACTATCCCACTAACAGCTCCATCCCATTTCAAGCGTTTTCAAAGTAAAACACTGGTGTGATCTCTGAACACCCGTGTTCCTAATGTACTCATAGTTTAGTTGTGGAGAAAGAAAGATAAATATATGCATAATTTGCATTCCATCTTAGAGCATCAAATTAAATACAGTCTCTTTAAGTGTAAGGGGTGGAACAAAAGTGTCATAGAAATCAACTGATAATTATGCAAACCTTAAAAGTCTAGTTTTAGCCCTGGCTGGTGTGGCTCAGTGGATTGAGTGCAGACTTTCGAACCGAAGGGTCTCTGGTTTATATTCCCAGTCAGGGCACATGAATGGGCTGTGGGCCAGGTCCCCAGTGGAGGGCGCATGAGAGGCAAGCTTTTTAGTAAAAAAACTTTTTGGTTTTTTTTTAACTAAAAAAAATCCAGTTTTACTCAGGACTGGGGCAAATCATCCAGCCTCCATGTGCCCAAGTTCTTTTGTTTGTAAATGGCAGTATTGCCACGGCTCGTACTTTTCCAGGGGAGAGGATCTGATCATCAGAGAGAGTTTTGTAATAATTACAATAATAAACAAAAGGGAGACTTCTCATTTCCCCCACAAAAAGTCTAGTTTTAGTAAATGCCTTAGTAAAGATCATGGCTTAGCATTGATGACCCTAAACCAAGAAACAACAAATGCAGACCAGACCCACTTGTGCAGGAAGAAAAAAATGTATACATTATAGGACAGAACAGTCAGTTTGGATTATTATTGTCTTAGCCACATCATTTAAAAGTTACTGACATTTTCTTACTGTGAAGAATTTGAAGTTTCATTTAAGGATACACTATATAATTCTCAAATTTGGTTTTCTCTAGGTATATCTGTTGAAATCTGTACACTTCTCTGTACGAGTGATAGTTAAGGCATTTTTAGAAAATTACTTTAGTCATCTTTATAAAGTTTCAAGTTGAAGAATACTTCATGTATTGTATGTACATACTGGGACTGGATGAACAACCCTAACTAGTAGGATCCAAATTCTGGTTCCCAGTAGCGCCTTTTGCAGAATCTCACCTCATCTGGGAAGGCTAAGTATTGCCAAATACTTAGGAACAGAATGTCGGTGGGTTTCCCTCCCTAGTGAGACCTCGGGTGGGTGTGGGGAGGTGAAAGAGAATCCACAAAAGGACAAGAAAAGATAAAAGAGAATTTACAAGTTTCTGGAGTTCTAGGATAATTTACCATGATTTACTACTTCTTAGCAGAAGTAGCAATACTACAAGAGTTCTGTCTCTTCTAAGACCTCTTTGTGTTCATCTCCGTTACGATTGACAACACTAAGGGGTGGTTGAGTTGGGGGATTTTTAGCTCCCTACAATTTCCATCTGTGTCCCAGAGTCACCCCAGATAAACAGACTATCTGAGTTTTCATATGCCTGTATGCAAAACTTAAACTCCCTTACCTCCCCATCTCCCCAACTGAATTCAGTTCCCAAGTGCCTCTTATGTAAATGTCTTGAAAATATTCCTGCTTCTTATAATTTTTGGACCCCAATCAGAGCAATGAATGAAGACTGGATAAGATAAAATGTGGAAGGTGGAAAGTTATATACATTAAGTCATATCCATTCTGTGCATGCCTCCCCTGTCCTCAAAATGATAAAATTACAGTTTTTACTGAAAGTGCCTGCAGAATTCGTAAAGTTACAAGTGTGTCCTAGAGCTATTGGAATGGTGGCTTTACAAAGGTGTAATAAGTGATGTTTAAAATGAGCAGAGAGCAGCTTATGAAGGAAAATCAAGTCACCAAATGACAAATTTTATGAGTAATAGTAGCCATCAAAGTTTATGTAACTACACACCAGTTACTCTTCTGCATGCTTCAGTGCACTGTGGCGCCGACCCCCAGCTCACCAACTCATATGTGCATGCCCAGTGAAGGAAGAGCCAAGATCAGGGCTGAGTTGGTCTGACACTGGAGCCATGTTCTGATACCTGGAGAGCGTGCTGTTTGTTCATCCCATCATCTGCTCCCTCTAGCAACTCAAAGAAGGTCTAGAACAATGTCCCTGTTTTATCTTCTGTTACTGGCAGCCTCAGTGTCGGGAAGGGATGCTTTTGGATCCCTTTCTCTCAGGGCTTTAACTTTGATGATCATTTGATATTTAAGAGGAAGTCAGTACAGGTGAAAAGTGGTGGGGTTACTACTGCTTCTGGAATCTAAAAGATGTAAAGGGCTTTATTTTCTTAATGTCTTGTGGTTACAAAGTTAAAACTGTTTAATATCAATTTTACAAATCAAGAATTCAGAAAGGATGACATTTTGAAAACCATAAACTCTATGATGATTGTGGAATGGTTTAAAAATATGGAATAGGACTATATACTCCTTCACTTTGTCCTCTAGATGCCAGTGGGTTTAGTCTCAAGTTCCTCACCCACAAAGGTTCGCTCCCTGCTTGTCCAGAACTGGTTTATCAACATTAAATTAATCATATCTATGCCTGGCCATTTCGAGGGGAGTCTGAGAATAAGCAGATAATCTAAGCAGACTTTCAGAGATAAGATGCCACTGAATGATTGCTTTCTTATTATTCTTTTTCCACAAAAGAATAATTAATGGAGGTGCCTAAAATTAACACATAGTTTTCAAAACAGTAATTTAAAGAAAACTGTTGATAAGCAGAGGCTGACTTTCTAAAAGCTAATACATAAGGTTCCAGTGAAAGCTGAGAAACAAAAGCCTGGGCTCCTTTGCCAGTTATATAGTGACATTTTGAAAGAAGCAACCACAACTGGTAAAACTGTTTCCTTTTTTAAATCTATAGGGAAAAGACATCTGATACCAACTACCCTTAGCTTTCTGGTCTTTTGAGTTCATTTTCCAAACCTATACACCGAAACAGCCAAGAATACAGTAGAATAAATGTGTCCAGGGAAGAAATAAGTACATTGGGGAATTGAATAGAAATGATAAAAATCACTCACACTTCTTTATTGAAATAATTAAATATGAAGTGGAGTGGAGAGTGGCAGATGAATTCTAATAGTAATTGAATTGGCACTTAGGAGTTACCTTATCTGCATTGCCACGACTCAAAACTCCCCACAGTGTTTTCTCTCAGTCCACATCGTATTAATTATGCCTCTCATCCACCATCTTGTTTGGGAGCAGAGTCGTTAGTATGCATGGAGAGGCACCCGGCCATCCTAGCAAGGTTTGGTGAGCAGTCATTCCCTCCCTCAGGAAAATGGCTCTCGTTCCTTTAGCGCACAAGAAACAGCTGACACACACACCGACAGCCATGGGTGACTTTCCTTCATGCTTCATGAAAAGAACAAAGCTTTCTACTTTATGTAACTCAGAGACATGGTCCTGCTTTTTCTGTTTGGGAGAAAATTCTGGACCTTGATTTTCGTTGACTCCATCTCCAAAGTATTTGGCCTTGCACAACTAAGTTTTCTCTTTGACATGTGTCTTCATGGATCCCACTTATTGCAGAATGATTGCTGATATCCTCTCTGGAAGTGGATTTTTGTTATAAAGTTATTCATACTATACCATTGCCTTAGCACACTTCCTTGTTTCATTTCATAGAGAAGAGAACACTGTTAACCCAAGTGTTCCAGCCAGTCAAATCATTCTGCCTTTGATTTTTATCCTTCCTCTTTGGATGGGGGAGCATAATGAAAGATGATTCTGAGCTAGACTATATGGACCTAATTTTTGTTTTGTTTCAGGATCAGGCAGTGGGGAGGCTGGGTTTGAGGAGTGAGGATGTTGCTGGCGGAAATTCTGTTTTTCTGCTTGAAGAGCTCCAAGAAAAGGGGAGGGAGGTGTTAACTGAGTTTAACCTAAGGCCAATTTGTAAATTAATTGCTAAGGGGAAAAAAAAGAGCAAACAGAGACGGTAATAGAAAATACTATCTATGAAACTGACCTATAGCCTCACTCACCCCTTTGTCTACATGTGTCTAATTTAAGTGTCATTTGAAATTACTCTTGTTCATTGTCAAAGTAAAAAATGATGAACTTTATTGGCCAGCAAAAAATGATGAAGACTTCATTCTGTGGACCAAGGTACTAAGAATTCCATTCACACAATGATTTTCCATCAAAGGTGGGGGATATGATATAATTTTTGAACATTAATCCTGAGTATTAATTCTATTTTTTTCTCCAGCCATCCAGTTAGTGCCCCAGTAATGCGGGGCCAGGATGAGGGAAGTACTGGTGGCAGGGTGTGGTTACGGAGGCATTGCCTGGGAGCTCGGTATTAGGGAAGGTCACAGCAACTGTTGGGAAAAAAATAGACATGAACAAACTGGTTGATTTTTTCCAAGATCAACTTTGCATCTCTACTGCTGCTGCAACTCCTTTACTCTGCTGTTGTTACCTGGTCCATCAATCTTCCTGTCTTGTCTATTATCCTAGGTTTCCAGCCAGATTAAGCCAGGATTTAACCAAGAGTAGATTTTTAGTACCGGTTGAGACCCCAGACTTGATTTACACACTTCAATGTGCCAAAATGTAGGCCGGACTGAGAGGCTATGTCTGGTGCCTACTTTTCAATAACATGGATATTGGGGAGATGTTGATTGTTCCAACATGACTTTTTGGAATGAGAAGCACTGCTTTCAGTATTTAATTGTGTTTAATCTTTAATATGTTTCTTCATATTTTGAGTTGGTTCCAAATGTGATATAATGTGTAACTTCTGGCATTCTTCCAATAAAAGGCCTAATTGGCCCTAAAGTAAAAATATGGTCTTAAATTTCCTAATTAGATCAGCTATATTTATCATATCAGTCAGTTATTTACTAAACCTACATTCTTGCCACGACTTGATGGACATGGCAGTAATTGTTTGGGCTTCAAAGAGAACAAAAAGGCAAACGTTGCACCGAACGAAAGATTTAGCACCAGACAGAGTGATTAACAGACAGAACCGCATTGCAAATGGCAGCACAACAGCAAAACCCTTGCAATGCTGTGGGAAAAATTAAGATGGATAAAATGTGTTAAATCCTACAAATGAGAAGGAAAAAATTGTAAGGAAAAAAACCCTTCAATTCTAGTGCAGGAAAATCAGCTTAGTGAAAATTGAAAATGCATGTAATAAAACTAATTCAGGCAGGATATTAATCTTGTGTAAAAAAGATAAAAGCATGTTAAAGCCTGATTGTAAAATATTAATGTGCTAAACCATCATAAAACTTCACATATGCCCTTTAGCGATAGTATTGTTAATGATGATAAAAACTTATTTGCAAATTCTTCTTTTATGAAGTCTAGAAACAGAAAAGCTGAAAAAATGACTAATGTAGACATTCACTGTGAGTAAAAGCTAGGAAATAGTGAAGGTTAATGAGGTTCAGGGTGACCGGTCTTGACATTTAATCGTGTGACCATATTAAGGGCCCTCTCCAGTCTGTGAGTGAGGAGACTCGGGGTAAACAGCAGGTTTTGTGCCCTGGTGAAATGGGGTATTCTTAACTCTATTCCTAATTTGCTTTCTGATTGCCCAGAATGCTGTTGGAATTACACCCCTCTTGGCCCACTGGAACAATATCTGGCAGTGTATTCCTGGACGCTCCCTTTCCATTGAAGCCCCATTTAACAGAAGCAAAACAGAGAAATCTGTCTCAAGCTTTATTCTGCTTTTGCATTATTGTATTATAGGTTCTGAATTGGGGCTAGGCTCACTGAAATTCTGTGATAGCTTAGGGCACTGTTTTCATTTAATGGGAGAGACAGCATTTTATAGCAGGCAGAACCAAACCGGACTCTGGAGTTGGCCTGACCTGTCTTCAAATCCTTGTTGTTAAGTATGACATCCACAGAAACAGGTACCAATGCTATAGGTACCTACTATGGATGTCATATTTAACCTCTCTGGGTCATACACGCTTGATAGGAAGAACACATGTACACACACAAAAAGATAATTCCTATTTGCATGGTTTTTGTGAGGGTCTCTAATCATGCATCCAAAGCTTCTGTCATACCACAGGTATTCAAATGTAATAATAAGCATTAAAATGTTCAATATTACTGTTTTTTTCCCCTTTATTCAGAAAGTTCTGCTGGCTGAACTTCCACACAGTCTGCGTTTTCCACAAATCATGACGCACTCACCTATTTCTGTGTAACTGGAATGCCTTTGCTCCTCACCTATGTTCAAGTAAATCCTCTTCCTGTGTTAAGACCCAAATTACACTCCAGTTCCTCCAGGAGGCATTTGTCAGCTGCCCCATCACACAGCGATTAATCTCCGCACTTTCGTTCTTTCTCTGGGCTCCCGTCAGAGCTGTCATCTCCGCATGTCTGGCCAAATCGCGCTTCACTCCCCCTTGGTAACAGGGACCATGGCTTGCATTTCTCTCGCATCTCACATTTCTCACAACTCCCTAAAATATTTAGCATGTCCCTATAGTCTATAATCTCATATTTAATTAAGAGATAAACTTTAATAAAACATAATTAGTGTGAATACACTTAAGACATGATTCTGTTGTCATATCATTCTGAATACTATTTGGATTCAACTATCAATAAGTATAAACTATCGTATAATGATAAGATGTTTTTAGACTGGATGAAGAAGTACATTGGAGATGATAGATTAGTAGATTAAACAACAGCAACAGATAATTGAACAAAGCTTATTTTTTAATTTTTAGATTTTCTAACACTCTGGCTTTGGGAGCACACACACACACATTCTCCACTTGACATCATAGATCCACATTTTGGTTTCTTCTTGCATAACATATATGTTTTCAGATACATGAAATTCAAATAATCTGATTATGATGCTTGAATCACTCCAATTTAAAAAAAAAAAAACATTTGTTAGTGGAAGACACTGGGAACTGTATTAGTCAAAATTCTCCAAAGAAACAGCAGCTGTAATAATGACAAATAGGTAGATGGATGATGATGGATAGATAGATAGATAGATAGATAGACAGACAGACAGACAGACAGGCAAAAGGAATTTGTTATAGGAGTTGGTTTACATGATTATGGGGGCTGAGATGTCCTGGGATCCGCACCCTCTGCGGAGACCCAGGAGAGCTGGTAGTGTAATTCCATGGGTCTGAAGGCCTGAGAACCGGGGGAGCCAATGTGTGTGGGGAGAAGATACATGTCTCAAGCAGAAAGAGCAAATTCACTCTTCTCTGCCTTTCTGTTCTGTTCAAGCCTTCAGTGGATTGGATGATGCCCACCCACACTGGTGAAGGCCATCTGCTTTATTTAGTCTTTATTACCAATTCTGATGCTCATTTCTTCTACAGGCACCTTCACAGACACAACCAGAAATGATGTTTTACCAGCTCTCTAGGGTGTCTCTTAGCCCAGCCAGGTTGACACATCAAGTGAACCATCACAGAAGCCACTAATTACAGCTTCGCCAAGGAAGAGACCTTGTAAGACGGTGACACCAGTTAAGTCAGATCTTTGTAGAATGAAGCATATTTAGTACTTGATTGTGTGCTGTTTATATTGCCCTCTAACATCTGAGTTTTCCAACCCAGTTGTAAGCACTTCAAGAGAAAGTTATTTATTCCACTGTTCCTAACAGTGTTTGATGTTCACTTTTACTGTCTAGTAGAAAGTATTGGTTTAGGAATTAGCAGACCTGAGTTCTAGTCCATCCCTATCTATCACTTACTAAACCCACTGCACAATAACTAAACACACTGCACAATAACTAACACTAAACTTCAGTTTCATTTTCTATTAAGTGACAATAACTATACTTGCCTTCACTAATTCATAGATCATTCTGAGGCTTACATGTGACATCAGATCTATAAGTTCCTCATAAGTATAAAGCCCTATGAAGGAATTAAATACTATCGTTATTATAATTGACATTCATAAGCAGTTTTTCTTTTATATGGTATTACTATATGAGTTTGGTAGCCAAACATTTGGTTGTCTGAAGCAATATTTTATTCATGATATGAAAAGTAAGCAGTTTCTAAACTACTTCATGTAATTATAATTGTAGTTTATAGACCGTGAGAATTGAAAATTTAACTTTATATATTTCTTCATATTAATGAGATGAAACCCACTTTATCTTCTGAAGAAAAAAAAGAGTCTTTTTCTTTTTTAATATATTTTATTTATTAGACAGAGAAGGGAAGGAGAGAGGGAGGGAAACATCAATGTGTGGCTGCCTCTCATATGCCCCCTACTGGGGGCCTGGCTGCAACCCAGGCATGTGCCCTGACTGGGAATTGAACCAGAACCTGTTGGTTCACAGGCCCATGCTCAATCCACTGAGCTATACCAGCTAGGGCAAATGTCTTTTTCTTTAAGCATTATTTCTCCTAATTCCACATCCAGATTCCTAGAAGTTTTTATGAAGGTGAAAGATTATACACTAATATTTTCTAAAATCTCTTCCAATTTATTTTCAGAAATTAAAAATAATTCTAATTAAAAACTATTATAATAATCACTGCTAAAAATTTTATTCTCTATTTGTATTTTCTGAAAGTAATGAAATATCTATGACTCTTAATATGAAAATCTGTTAAAGAATCTCTTCATTACCTGTAGGTATGTGGAGCAAATTCCAATAACTAGATTTGCTGGATATAGTACAACAAAGAAAAGTAAAACAAATAGAAACTTCAGAAAATTTAACTTACTTGAAATTTGAGCAACATTTAACACTAGTGGTGACCTTGACCCCCTTTTAGACATACTTTCTCCTTTGACCTCAGTGACACTATATTCCCCACCACCCTGGTTATTCTGTTACAGAACAGACCAGGGGATGGGGCTGAACGATATAAAAGACCTCCCTTTTTCTCCGGGGGTTCCCTGCTGGGGAACTAGGTTTGCTTTGCCTGCTGCCAGAGGAAAGACATCTGTCAATACCAGAGATCAGTGAAAAGGAAAAGGAATTATTATTTATTTAAAAGTTATACAGACTAAAGTTCTTTAGAACACCCACAAACGCACACAGTCCTCACAGTCCTTCCTTCTTTGTCTGCCCAGTCTGGGGTACTGTATCTCAAGAAAGAAGTAGAAGTCCATGATTCAGGCTCCTGGCACCATCCACGTGTCAAAAAGGGAGCATTTCCAAAGTTACATGGTCCTGACTCTCACCCAAGCTGCATGGTCACCACTCCACCAAAGCAACATGGTCCCAAAAAGACCCGTGGTCCCCAAAAGAGACCCTAAATGGCTGCTGTGCCTGGGTTTAAATCCCAGCACCAATCTTCCTTTACAGCCTCATTTCCGGCTCCTCCCACAATCAGCCATAGCTGCCAGCATTCTGGGCAGGTGTGGCCCTGTGGTATGGAGCTAATCATCTCCAAGCTCTTCTGGACCCCATTACAAATCCCTATTTGGGGCCCCCCTCTTGGCTACACCCTGTTACAATTCCTTTTACAGACATCCTTTTTTCTGCCTATAGATCACATGTTTACCTTACTGAAGGTTCTTTCCTTTTTCTGAGTTACCAATTTTTTCATGGCAAATCTCATTCAAAATTTACATGCTGATAATTCCTAATCCAGCAGAAAACTGCTTCCTGAGTTTCAGACTCAAAAAGCCTAACTGCCTTTAGCATATGTGCATTTTCTTGTCCTGCTTCAAACTTAACACAACTGAAAGTAAATACAAGATCTTTACCAACTCCAAAATCTACTTGTCCTCCTCTATTTTTCATCTAAACAAATGGTACCATCATCTGCCTGGTTGCCCAAGCCAGCAACTTGGTGAATTCTTGGACCACACTGTTTCTCTCCCTGCTCTGTATCCAACCAAGTATCAATTCCCTTTGATTATTCTATCTGAGTGAGTCCTAAGTCTTTCTGCTCCTTTCTATCTGTAACTTTAGGCCTGTGTAAGTATTAGTGTGGCCCTGACAATGTGGTGAACTTGAGTCCCCCAGCTCTTTGATACATCCTATTGCTCTCATATCTCTCTAGGATTGAAGAAGAATATTTTTTAAATTCCAGATTAGTTATACATATTTTATGAAGTGCTGATCCCTGCACAAATTAGGAAGGCTAACATAAAGAAGCAGCCCACATCTGAGCATCCTTTAGGCTTGAGATGAAATCATATACCCCAGCAACTCCCTACCTTTGTGCTCTACTCAGTGCCTGACCACAGATCTGCCCACCATCGTCTCTCCTCCGGGTCACTGCTAGAGCAGTGATCCTAACAAGCATTCCCATCTCTAGGTTTACACCATCTGTCTACTGTTCACACTGCAATTAGATTGATCCATAAGAATCTGAGATTGAAAAAATGAATTAATAGTTATGAATATTTTAGAGGTTTTTAAATGTGAAATCTCATCCCCAAATGGGAAGATTTAGTTACTTCTTAATTAGTTGTTTATAAAAACATATTCTAGATGTATAAGTGCCTGCTAAATATTAGAAAGTTCTTTTTCTGTCACATGAGATAATAATATACTCTTCCTCAGTTAAAAAAAAGTGCTATGTACTACCCTCTTACTTTTTAAACACTGTACTCCAATACACCAATCATTTGTTTTTTCTGTTAGATGTATCTTTCCTAGAGCTTAGAGAAATTGACAATATTCTTTCAATGACTATGTACATGTGTGTTATTTTATTATTAAAATGAGGATGATAATGATGACGACGATTATCATCAATGGATGTTCTTCACAATTTCTCCACAAACAGGGCTATGATCACATCACCTAATCTCCTCCACAGGCTTTCACAACATCTCATTTCTTTTGAATTCAGCACGGAGCACATTTGTGGTGGAATTTATTTCAGTTTACTTGGTTGCAGTCTACTTTGCAAAGTTCATGGTGTACCCTTCATGTTCTCCATGGTTGGCACAGTTGGATGACGTGCAAGCAGACCTAGTAAAACACTGAAGAAATACAGCACAGCTTTCTAGCCTTGCTCCATTTCTTATAGGCTACAGTGCTGTCTAAATGGTTGTCTTCCTGGGCTATCATAGCTGCATTTTAGATTTTCTTAAATTTTCTACATGACAAAAATTTTAACTAAGAAACTATAATATGAAGATTCACAACTTTTTTCTTATTTTGAAACTGAAAAATAAACAAATATATATTACATGGCATTGTTACTAGGGTTATTAGGAACTTATGATTCACTAGCACAGATAGTGTGCATAGTTCCGCTATAATGAAGTAAGTGTGCGATGGGAGGAACAGCCATCACTAACAAGATTTTCTTTATCCAGACCTACATGAATGTAAAGGTGAAAAATAAAACTAAAGTAATAATCATGATCTCAGCCTTCCCAGAAATCATACAACATATAAGCATTTCTATAATGTGTATGGACATAACCACAATGTGAAACAGAATCTAAAAATAAGAGTTGCCACTTATTTTCTAAATATGTGCTAAGAAGTAACCAAACATTTGTAGAGGTAATCATTAATCTTTACCAAAAACATGTAGTGGTTTTCCAGATAAGGAAATGAATGGTTGGATGAGGTAAGTGGTTTGCTCAAGTTTGACCAGGTCAGGACGCAAACTTAATTCCATGCACCCATCTGTTCGTAAAGCCTGTGCCGTTTCATAAGTTCTGTGTGTGTTGAAAGTAAGGTGCGTAAGGGACAGCTTATAATAAAGTGTTATTTTTGTTGCAGAGTCTGTAAGAAGTTGAGCAATCAAGACAGAAGGAATGGCAAAGAGAGTCACCAAAGAAAGAAAGGGATGAGTGTGTACAGAAAGCAGTAAATTATGTATTTTCCTTGTCAGTCAAGTGGAGAGTGGAGAGGTAAGCTGTGGTCAGTTTACAGAGGGGCTAAGCAGTTGGGACTTAATTCAGCAGGCTAACAGGGAGCCATCTACATTTTCTGAGAAGGATAGTTACTGGATTATGATTGTACTCTAGGAAGATTTCACTGACAACAGCCTGGAAATGAATAGGTGTGTGGGAGGGGAGACTAAAAAATAGAAGAGAATGGTGAAAGGTTACTGAAGTAAAAGGATAATGACACGAAGTGAGACACTGGAAGTGCAAAGGGAGGGAGAAAAGGCATGCTATAGCTGTCTTCCAAACTCCACAGCCTTGGGAACATTATTGCTGACCCTCAGATAATAAATTACAGTTTGAAGCATGGTGGGTCTAGAAACTACAAGCCTTGGGGACTAAGTGGTCTCATTTAAATCCAAAGTACTTTAAATATGAACTTGCCTTAGATTCTATAAGGAAGAAACACCTGGGATAAATATTTTTGTGTAGTCTGACAGGCAATTCACTGCTAAAAATGCTTGGCTGTCTTGATGTAGAAAAGAAGAGTTATCAAGTGGTATAATCAAGCCCCTCAGGGTTTTATTTAGGTCCTGGGATATCTGGTCAGGCAACTTGGACTTCTAGGCTGCAGCTTTCTCACTTGGAAAACATGTATAGTAATAATTAGCCTCTTTGACTCTCTCGAATGGTGTACAAATTCAAATGAGATCATAAGTGTGGAAGTACTCTAGGAAACACAAAATTCTCTCTGCTTGAAGGGTAGGTCCTATTTTGTGATATCTCTTTGGAGTTTCCATAGCACTCCATAGAACCCACAGAACCCATAGTAGGGTTTGAAACATTTACCGAATGACTGGTTGATTACCGGAGTTTTGGCTGAAGAATGGCTCTTGTGCCAATACTTGGATGCTCTGATCTATGTAGTGAATGGAGGCTCATGAGGATAAGATGCAGACATAGTGGACCAGCTCCGTTGTAAAAATGGGAAACGCAGTGCAGCTACTACTGGTTCACTTTCTGCTAGAGATCCTTTAATGCCTACTGTAAAGATGGGACAACTACAGAGAAAAAACACATTAGGGAAGCAAGTACGTGCATTCCAGGCAGTGTTCCAGAATCAGGATAGAATGGTATCTCCTAGACCAGGTGCTTCTTTTACCTATCCCAGAGGAAAAATGGACCAGAAAGTAGAGTACCTGATCAGCGTGTAGATTTGAAGAGGGAAACAACACTTTCCTGGACACAACTTTAGAGCCCTGGGCACTGAAAAAGGAAAAAAGCAAAGAGTGATATTCAGAAGAAAAGGAAAGGCCACATACTTTCATTCATTCAACAAATATTCATTGAGCATATAAATAGGTACCAAGGGAAGCGCACCTTGTGTGTGGGGTAGTAACGCTGTTCCCCGGAAGACACTGCTTTCCACTCATGACTTTGAATGCAATGCATGGAGGGATTAATTTACGCACAAACGCATAATAAATTATGCTTCTGACAATTAGTAAAAAACAGCATCCAACTTTTAAGTTATAAGAGGAATGGTTAATTTCTGAAGATGTTTTCACTAAATCGAAACACATTTACTCTATAACAGATGGAGAGCACAGTGGAAATAAAAATCAAACAAAAGCAGAATGAAAATCAGTAAGCTGCTTTTTCATTTAGTTGAATAATTTTTACTCTAAGAAGATCCTCTTTTGATTATGAAGACATTGGTCGCTTGAGTTTTGATTTTAAAAGGAAAGTAGCTGCTGTTCAAAAATTTCAAAAGCTGATGTTTGTTTATCAAGGTCATGGTGAACATTGTATCTAAAAGGTATTAAATTTTGCATAAAGGGTATGGATATGTGACATAGTCTTCTACACAAATACAAATGAAATGGAAACAAAATCAGAGGACTCCAGCTGGATCCACATTTAGACACAGAACAAATAAAAAGACATTGGTGATGTAGTTTTAAGTGGAAAACACTAACAAAGAAGTTAGGGAATAGAAATTTCTGAGGAGAATTTGGCAAAAGCCAAAATCTTTTGTTTCTAATGATCTAACAAATGAGACATAATTTTGCTTGTCCTCTCCATTTTCAAATGCTTTCTCATTTTTAGTCATACATTTATTTTCAATGTATGGGATGTATATATAAGCATGTAGCCAATCCCATAGATATATGACCAAACAAGGAAAACTGACATAGAAACAGAAGTTCTGAAAGAGACAGGGAAATAGGAGACAAGATGTATTAAAGGAGAGGATTACCCTTGGGCTTGTTTTTCATTATATATTTTTTTCTGTTGACTAAAATAACATTTTTCTATCTTGAACATAAGTCCTTGTCTGGGGTCACAGCTATATTTCTTTCTAGTTTAAATGACATCTTCGCTTGTCTCTTTTATTTTACTTTGTGTTCATCTGCAATCTTGTAACATTCCCATTTACAGGAAATTGTAACTTCAAACACACAAAGCCCTCTTGTTTGCTCTTGACACAGCTTTAGCTGGAGCATTATTTGATGGCATTTTAAAAATCAATTGCAAATTTTAACATTCATAAACATGTTGTCCTAAAAATAGGTGTTGCTTTTTCACTTCCAAATTTGGAAGCACCCAAGATGCTTTCCTGGAGCCCCTTTGAGGGACCTGTCTTGGTTTTCAATTTGATCGTGTGCTTGGCATCACACTGTGCATCGCACATCGCTAACAAAGGAAAACAGCCGAGAGCTCTCATTTCAGGATAGTCCAGACCGTTGCCCTTCAGAGACATTTTAGAGACAGAATAACAGTCTGTAATAATTTCAGCCAACCTATGTATTTATCACAGCTTCAAGCAGGCGATAATTCACTTATATTTGTTTTCTCAGAATGTAACACTAGTCTGAATTAAACATTATGATACATACCTGCACTAGTATAAACTATTTTTTCAAATTTTCCTAGTCAAGATTTCTTTCTCCAAGAAGAAAATTAGACAGGTGCAGCACACCAAATGAGATGAACTTTGTCCTCAAAGAAAATTGGTTTTTCCTTTTCAATTTCATTTCAAAGAGATCTGACAAGTGTGGCTTTGAACAAACTTTAACAGCACAATATCCTTTGTGTAAGTTTTCCCTTGTCAGCTTTTCCATTCCAGCAGGAACTTAGAACAAAGTGGATGTTGCCCTTTGAGTTGAGAACTTCATCAGTTGAATGAACACTAGTGTAATGCAGTGAAATTGAGGGCATACTCTCTCCTCCAATCTCAACAGTGCAGTGTCTCAACAAATATAATTTCTCTATCTGGTGCAAGGAGAGACACTAGCCATACATTTACTTCTGTATACTCTCCTTCTTCCTTTTTCACGGTAAAAGCCAAACTATTTGGCAATATGCCCACTTGAAACTTGCACAGATTATGCTAGCAGATCTTCCATTGCATGTGGAGCACAAACAGACATCATTTTGTGATGCTGTTTGGTCCTACATGATTTGATATCGAAATCACAAGGAGCCTGATATTTTGCGGTGCAAACTTATATTCAGGTGGTACCATTTTTCTTACACATGAAAGAAAAAAAACATGGTTTTCTGTTTGTTTTGCTTTGTTTCATTTTTAACCAGTTGTAGCTTTGCTACCCTTTAAAAGTAAAATTTAAAAGCAAAGGATAAAACACAAGAAACAGCTTTGCAGAGATTCTAATCTTTATTGCACAAAAGCTTGTTATGGCTACTCATTCCTTCGAGTTTAAGACTGTGTATGAATTGTGCTACTTTATGCTGGTACCTAACTGCTTTGACAAGTTTATTTTTCTTTGTATACTCTCCTAACTTTCTTAAGGTTTTTTATTACAATTGCCCCTTGCTATCTTTTACTTTGTCTTGGCTCCAACTGCTCTTTTTATTTTTGTTTCTTCCCTACACATTAATATTTAAAGACAGCACTAGTGTCAAACATTCATGTAGAGACAACTTAAATGCAAAGTGGTTAAGGTTACAGAATAAGTCCATGCCCAATTTAATTACAGCATTTTGATTAACACAGATTGTAAGTAGTTTGAACTTAGAATTTTAAGTTGTTCAGCTGGAATGTTACAAAAGCTAACCAGAGATGAAGTGTAACTCTGACTCAGACACTGCCAGAAAACAATTTAGGTGTACTATCTAATTAAGGACCTAAATATCTTTGGATCACAGAAATGCATGTGTATTGATAAGATAAAATATTTATTACCCAGAGAGTTGAATTAGCAAAAAGAACGTACCTAATCAGGTGCTAAGTCCTAGAGAGAAAAATATTGCTTGAAGCTAAAAATGTGATATTCGTGAGCAAGCCTGGCTTATTTATTCAAAGGCCATGTTTCTCACCAGCAACCTCAGTATCCTTGAAATGTTGTAGTTGATGAAGTCTGTGGCCAAGTTTCTAAGTGGGTTCAATAGATAATGACTGCCCATGGCAATTGCTAATTGAGAATAATGACTGGAAGAGGAGGAAAGGGGACAGAGCAGAGACAGAAGAAAACTGCTCTAAAACAGAGGCCTGGAAACACCCCAAGGTCAAGGGGAAAGAACCCAAGCTTTTTATATTTACTGAGCTGTCACCAGGTGACTGAACTGTTTCTTCAGATGAATATAATGATGTTTCTATAAGAAATTACAAGGATAAACAATGCAGGGATACCTTGTAAGTTCCTGTTAATATAGTTCCTTATTCCTGGCAAATTTCTATACAGAGGAAATAAGCAATAAATGTACAACTTTTTCATCTTAAGAAACATGAAAAGAGAGGCTACTTAGATTTCTCTTTGTGTAAGATTTCTTTTTGTGTTAACTTGTTTTGTTGCATTTCCAGGTATCTCAAATGGATCTAAAATCAGTTTTGAGTTATACAAAGATTAAGAGCAATATTATATAAGGTGATTGTTGTTTTTTAAATTATTCTTTAATTTTTAAAATGTTAAAAACATTGTGAATACAGAGTTTTGTACATATGAGGTTGAATAAAATTTTTAAAAGAGTAGAACTGTATGAAAGAACATGCTATTTTTACACATTTAACCATATCAAAGACAGACTAAATATCAGTACCTTTTCAAAGCCAATACCTTTTCAAAATGGGATGATTAGCTAGGTACAACCATTTGCCTATCGGCAATTTTATTCAAATTATAATTAAAAATTATAACACACACAAGTCACAGATACATGTACACAATCCTCATTCATTCCAGCTTTGCAGACTCATAAGGTAAAAGAGATAAAGTCTAAGACATATCAGAGTATTTGGCAGTTACTTCTTGTTTGGATAAACTTTGCCTGACAAAACTTACTAGAAAAAGCTTAGAAGGGGAGATGCTGAACACTTGTGCAACTCATAACTATAATTTTTGGTACATATTACACAGTCATTTACTCTGAAAAAGAAATTTCCTGAACAGAGTACTCTGCACGTGAGGGGCTGCAGTTGGTATCATTGCAGTTCTGGTCCACATGGTTTGCTGAAAACATCAATTCAAAAGCTTGTGGATACAATATTAAGTGAATCAAAATTAAAAGTAGGAATCTATTCAATATAAACATTGAAAATATGTAATAATGTGACCATCTCATCCATTTTTATGTAACTAAAAAGCACAAATACTTTTTAGTGAAACATCTTTTTTGTTTCCTTTTCCTTTGGGGGGGCACAATATTACCCGTTGATACTGGGGCTGAATAATGTATATAGTCCCTAGAAATCATAATGTGATCTGTTATCCTATTAAAATAACATATTATCACATTATCAGCATCATTATTACAAAAAATGGATTCAGAGCAACAAGCCGGATTTGACCAAAGGACTGTGCGGCTATAAGTCTGCCAGAATCATCTGACATTTCATTCTGCTGACAAGAAATTCCTGGGCACAGGCCAATCGAGACATGTTCATTAGATTCACAGGCACAGGACACAAGAATATCACACACTTCTGTCCAAGTGCTAAAGAGGTTACGTTGAAGCAGGTAATGTCCTTCAAGACCAAACATACAGAGCATTTCTGTATGAAATCAGAGTATCCACTAATATCTTTATTGGAGGGAACATCAAATGAACATTAAAGTAAGAATCCTAAAATGACTATATATAATAGTGACAAGTTTCATCATTAAATTTAGTGCCCAGAATGATGACAAATTATAACCTATTGCCTATAATTGAGGTCTGTTTCTGGGCAAAATAATAATTCAAACAGGATTTATCTTTGTTTCCTCTATGCCTTTCATTCCAATTCTCCATCCCCACTGGCTGCTTCCTCTCTTCCACACCAGGCCCAGTCATCTGGGGTGCTTGCTTTTTTATAAAAAAAAATCAGTCTATTGCATTTAGAAGTGCCCTTGCGATAACTTAGTCTACATACTACTGTTTATCACAAAGAAAGAGATACTGACAGCTTAACTGAGCCGCTCAACATCACTCAAATGCTTCCTAGTAGGTTTTCACATAGAATACCTCCCTCCTTTCTTGGCTGATAATATGCAACACATCCTCTTTTTGTGATTGTCTTATTAATAGAAGGCAAATTATTAGCCAAGACTCTGTATTGCTAATAGTGACAATGTAGACAGAAACAGGTTCAATTGTTCTGTGTCTGTGTTTGGGATTGGTGGGTCTGAAAGTGGAAGCTTAGCAAATTTACCTTTGCATTTTTAAAAACCTCCACTAGTGATTCCTATATGTGGGAACAAAAATATTTCTTGTGGATCCATCACAATTTCCAAGAGTAGGTAGAGCTCTTGGTTAATGCCTATGTTTTGTTTTGTTTTGTTTTTTTCCTGGAGAAAAAGGTTAATTAATGGGGGCTTCGGGGTTTTTTTATCTAAGATTTCTTTAAAAAAAGATTTTAAAAATTTGTTTCTTGAAAATTCCATTAGTATTTTGCAGAGTTTGCAGAATAGTCAGACTCATAGTTCATTTCCTCCTTGTTATTTTATGAACAAATTCTGTATGACGTCTCTCTACACTTCTTGCACATGTGCTCTTAGCCCAGCCAGAAGCAGCACTTCGCAGACTCCATTTTACCCAAAAGCCTCTGGGCTGTGAAAGCCCCCAAAAGATGGTCGGGCCACTTCTCTTGGGGCCAGGTGCTGAGTACAGGTGTTGCTGTAACAGGGGTGTCTGACCCTTTGGTGTCCCTGGGTCACAGTGGAAGGAGAAGAGTTGTCTTGGGCCACATATTAAATACATTGTGACATGTAATCACAAAAAAATCTCATAATGTTTTAAGTAAATTTATAACTTTGTTTTGGGCCATATTCATAGCCATCTTGGGCCGTGTGCAGCCTGTGGGCCATAGGTTGGACACCCCTGCTTATAGACCAAAGAAAGAATGCCAGTCTGAGGATCATAAGATTTGGATTTGAATCTACACCCAGCTGTGTGATTTAAGTATGTAAAAAGCTGATGTAGCTCTACTGCTAACAACCTGAACTTCACATGGGTCCTCACCTATAAATCAGAATATCTTACCTTTGTTGCTTCTAAAATTGTTGAAGGATCAAGTAATATAATGCACTGAAATGCTTCATAAGTTACAAAGTGCTCTATGATTAATGCTAGTTATTAATGTTTTATTTCAAGGCCCTCTTCTAATGCAATGTAACACCAGCCTGTGAGAACCAAAATCCACTGGCAGAAAAAATAAAAGAAACATGGACTGTGTCTATCATTTATTAAAATCACATGATTAAATTCTAAGAAAAATATGGGCAATAAGTGTTTGAGAGAAATCTCAGTACCTAATTACTAAACATGCTAAATTAAATAAGATTAATAAACCTGTCATATTGGCAACATTTTCTCTCTTACCAGGATGCCTAGCTGTGGGGAAGATGTGGTGAGAAGGGCACTGTGATGCACTGCTGGAGAGGGTGCAAACTGGTACTTGATTTCTATACAGCATTTTAGGGAAATGTGTTAGAACCTTAATAAAAGTGTTTGTCGTTAAACTCAGTCACTTCTAGGGATCTATTTTAAGGGAATAAAAAGAGATGTAAAAAAATCGTTTGTGCATCAAAATGTCCATTATAGAATTAGTATCATCATAAACTTTTGCAAGATCCTAAATGGCCAAGAATAGGGGTATTGCTAAATAAAATACAGTGTGTCAATATAATGGAATATGGAGGTAGACCTTTATTCAGAAAGATTTATCATTTCAAGCTTTTAATTCAGTAGATAAAAATGAAGCAGCTATCCCCCAGAGCAAATTTTGTGATATAACAGCCTTATTATGCAAATGTTTAAAATATATGTATGTGCTAATATATATTAATACATACTTCATATTATTACATACTTAGTAATATCACCACTAGGAATCTGTCTACCTATTTCTATTTTAGGAACTAAAGTAAGGTATTTCATAAAAATATGCTTCATTCTGGCATTCTATTGAGTCTACAACAGTTGTGAGGGACTGTGCCTCAACTAGCATTCTGTAGGGTTCACAGGGAGCATTTTCAAGACCTTTGCACCTCTCCCAGTGCACTGTTCTATATTTTAGTTTAATTGGGTTCTTTATTCAAGAGTTATTTATTGGCACCTACTGTATATCTAGTACAGAAAATGATGAAAGCAAAGGAACAAACAAATAAACAAAATCATGCTATATCCAGGAATACTGGATTCTTCTATTGGAAATACAACACTGAATGGGTTGGGAAAAAATGCCAGAAAGTTTTGCTGAGATCAAATGGTCAGTACCCTGAGTTTCAGGACAAGGTATATAACCTTCATCTTATGGGAAATTGGAAGTCATTGAAGGTCTTTAAGCAGTAAAAAACTACACAAAGTTATACTTTAGAAAGATTATTCTGATGTACATGTTTGGAGAGTTTTGTGGGAAACTGTAGATTTAGCTAAGGATATCATACAGGAGACAGACAAATCAGAATTCTAAAACCATCTCAATAACATCACTATTTCTATAGCCCTGAAACAGTTCTTCCTCTCCTTTCTGAGATTTGGTCTTCCATCAGAATAAATATACCTTTGTGTAAGTAGAAAAGGAACCCTTTGGGCAGGTAGAGCCCATGAGCATATTACACTGCTTAATAAGTGTACAGCACCTTTTTGTAGAGAGAGGGAGAGAAAGGAAGGGGAGGGTAGAGGAGGGGAGGGAACGGGAGAGGAGGGAAGCTTTCTCTAGGTCTCTGAGTTGATCTGGGCAATGTGATGTGTGCATAAAACATGTTGAGTGTAGTGTTTTCAGTTTAAGCCCCCACTCTCCACTTAGGCAGGCATGGAATCATGTTTCACTTATCTGTGAGTTCGAGAATATAAAATCCCACTTTCTAGGATTATGGTTAGGACACACAACCAGGACTTATAAAAGAGAACTGTGACAGAGGTTCAATGAATGATGATGATGGCGGTGAGCAGCCACAGTAGTAGTAATAGCCATAGCATTGTTAATTGCTATTATCTTGACTTAGAATATTAAGGTCTTAAACTAATATTTAGAGAATGGAAGTGAACAGGTAAGTTAACAAGTGCAAAAGTAAGAATGGATTATACCTGGTGACTAGTTACATCTGCAAAGCGAAGGAAAATAAGTCAAAGCTGATATTCAGTTTGGTGAACAGAAGAAGAATGATTATGCTCCAGAGAGAAATAGTGAAGCTATGAAGAGCTATTATAAGAAAGATGACAAGATTTGTCTTCTACACATTATATATCAAAGAAATAATGAGGTATCCAGATAGAAATATTCATCAGGTGATTGAAAATGTGGAATTGGAACTCAGTGTAAGAGTTCCTCAGTGTAAGGATGGAGCTAAGCACAATATATCTGAGATTCAGGTGCATAATAAAGCTATAAAAATTTATGTGATCCCTGAGGGAAGGTACATAAAGAGAGAGGAAAACATGGACAGAAGTGAGAGGATTCTCTTATTTATTTGTTACAGCTATCTACTGCTCAGTTCCGGAGGTTGTCATTTGCAGAATAGTTGATGTGGTAAACCCCATGAAGAGAAACGTACATCTCTGTACAGCCACACATGATGGTCATGTTTGAAGATTTCCCATGTTTAGGAAATAAGAAATAAGCACATTCATCTGCAATGTAAGGAGAGGTTAGAGAAACCACAAGAAAGAGGGGAGCCTTCCTCTCTAAGTGGTGGAACTGTGATCTCGAAAAAGTGAGATGAACCTTCTCGCTCGCTCTCTCTCTCTCTCTCTCTCTCTCTCTGTCTCTCTCTCTCTCCCCCTCCTCCCTCTCTCCCCTTCTGCCTTTGGTTCCAAGGCAGTACAGAAATACCTGTCAGAATGAGGGAATTGGAGATTTAGCTTTCTAGCTGGAGAACCAGAAAGGCAAGCCCTGGGGAATGTGAATCACAGAGAGATGGCAGAGAAGGAGGGCCTCAGGAAAGCTGCTCCATAAAGTCACACCTGGGTCCCTGGAGCAACAGAGAGATCTCTACCCACCGTGGTATATATGCCAGGCAGATCTGAACAGCACTACAAAGCCTTTAAAAACTTAACTGCCATTGGAACCATGGCACATAGAAGTAAAGGTTGTTGGAAACTTACAGATTGAAACTAACCATGCCAAATACCTAGTAAAACAAAAATATTAATATCTTCCACAAAATTTAAATAGGCCTAGAGTCTCATAATATTCCAAATGTCCAGGACACTATCCAATGTTACTCAGGGTATCAAAAATAAAGAATATCTCAACTCTCTTGGGAAAAGACAAATAACAGTCACTGATGCCAAGAAGACACAGATGTTGGAATGTTGGAATTATCTCACAAATACCCGGAAGTATTTATTATATAAACACCCTAATGAGAAATCACAAACACTCTTTAAATGAATGGAAAAATGGAAAGTTTTAGCACATAAGTATAAGACTTATAAAAAGATCAAATGGAAATTATAGAACTGAAATAAAATAAATGAAATAAAAATATCAATGAACGGGCTCAGTTGCAAATGGAGATAAACTTGCATCTGAACCTGAGTGAACCTGAATGCTTAATAGAAATTATCTAATCTGAACACACACACACACACACACACACACACACACACACACACAGATTTTGAAAGTACAAGCCAAGCCTTAGGACTTGTGGGACAACATAAAAGCTCAAATATTTGTGTTATCAGAGTCCCAAAGAGGAGAAAGAGTGCAGCACTAAAACATATTTGAATAAATAATAGCTGGAAACTTCATGTTTGGTTAAAGATACATATCTATAGTTTTGGGAGCTCGGCAAACTCCAATCACTATATGCCCAAAGAAAACTACACTTACATACCTGTGTATCATAATCACACTGTTGAAAACTAAAGACAAAGAAAATGATTTTGAATTCAACCAGAGGAAAAGTAATGTATTACCTGCAGGGGAGCAATGTTCAAATGGCAAGGAACTTCTCATCAGAAACCATAAGATGAAAAGAAGGTGGCAGAATATTATTAAAGTGCCAACAGAAAAAGAAACCCGTCAGCTCAGATAGCACAGAGGATTTCTTCAGGAGTTAGGTCTTCGGGGACTGCTCTGTGTCCTGATTGCGGTGGGAGTTACCCATATGTGTGCTTGGGTTAAGAATGTGTACAAGCACTGTGTACCAAGAAGTCAAGCTTGCTGTGTGACAGTTGAAAATAAAATTAATAAAGAAAAAATGGTGGATGAAAATCTAAAACCAGAAAATAAAATGCATCCCTCCTCAGATACCATGATTCTCATGTACTGTTTCCCTCTAACTACTGTATTCCTCTTCCTGACCATTCTCCGGATTTAGAAAGAGTGACACCATGGAGAATATCTATTGAAGAGATGAAATCATGATTGTTTTTATAATTGGGTAAGACAGCTTTTTCCCAAACAATAAATTCTTAGTGGCAATTTGGAAACTACATTCAGGATGCCAAGTCATTAAGGTAACATTCGTTGAATACTCTATAAATGCACTTGCCTAAGATATGGCAACCAGTGTCTGGTGAGCCATCAGAGGGCTTTTGAGAGGTGTCTTGGGGCTCAGCAACCAGAGAGTGGGGCCGTAGAAGAAACCATTTCACATCACTTGGCACAGAATGGTGGGAATGCCAAGGTCAGGGCTGCTAAAAACAGAATGGAAGTAGGAGTGACTTAGGGAGTAATTGGTAGTACAATTCAATGTGTGTACTCCTACACTTCGATTAATACCTTACCAAACCAACCCGCAGTCACTTCATTGTTCAGAGCAGCACTTTTCAAAGCCTGTTTTGAAAGACCTAGGACTCAGTGAGGGTGTTCAAGGAGCACTGCCAGGGAGGCTGTGAGGAGGCTGTGAGGAGCACCACTGGCGAGTCTGTTTCCCACCCCTACCCCAATCTCAATAATACAGGTTATAATATTTGGTTTTCATGAAGACTTTTTTTTGAAAAGGGCATTGTTTGTTTAGAGCAGGGAAAAAGTGTTACATGGGTAATACTAAACATTGGCCTACATAAAAGCATTCAACCAAAAGCAGATACAGAAGTAAAGGAACCATATTAGTGAATCTCGGTATCACTTCTACAAAAAAAGTGTCAGGGACTCTTAGGAGCAGCTAACTTTTACAGGAGGTTCAGGAAACTGCATTGAGAGAAGCTAATGAAATAGGAATAAAGTAAGAAAAAATGATACTGAGGAAGCTGTAAGAGAGTGATATACCCAGTGGTAAAAATCAGAGAGAAACATATAACACAATTCTTAGATTTCCTAGTTGACCTGCATGCAAATGAGCTCAAAGTGAAGTATGACCTCCTGGATTCTCAGCACAAGTAATTTTCAACCACTTCACTGAGAATGTGGTTGAAGTTAAAGAACATGAGGAAAAGAGAAAAACCGAAGGTGCACATCATGATGAGGGAAGAATAATATGGGCCTGTGGGGTGAACAATTTTAAAATCAGTAAAGGACACAAAGAAAAGTCAGAAAAGATTTTAGAAGATATAATTTAAGAGCTAAAAAAGGGAGAGGATGTTTAACTATTGTAGGATGTCTGAAGGGAAGAGAAATGATGTTCACACAGCCAGAAATGGGAAGGCTGTCACCAGGCTCAGCCATGACAAGGTGGGTCTGGGACAGAGGAAAGTCAGAAGCATTTTAGACTTATCTCATCCTCACAGGAGCAGGTTCACGACAGCCTGCCATAGGGTTAATAGATACTGCCACAGAGCCCCCATTGGTCTGAGAGACTCCCGCAGAACCAGGACGATGACCTCTGAGGTCCTGCCTCTTCTAAGTGCTTCAGAGAGGGAGGGCAGGTTTGCAGCTGGGCGTAGGGGCAACAATAACTCATATGCAGGAGTCCTTTGGTCTTGCTTTTATGAGGGGATATAAAACATTATTTCAAGAATTAAAAGTCGGAGTTTAGCAAAATGGAGCTTTTTCTTCTCATGTTAACTTATGGTGAGAGAAATCAGCAACAATTGCTGGAGAGGGACATAGCTATGTGAAGACAGACCATTATAGGTTACTCCCATCTTCGGAAAAATCCATTCACCAGGTCAAAATATGTCTTCAATATTACAAAAATTGAAAATTCTAAAGCTCCCTTTTAAAAAGTTATTGGTTAGGAGGATTTGTGTTTAGGTTTGCTTTTTTCTTTGTTTTAAATACAAGTTTTCTGAAACCCAGTAATTTTCCTTGTGGTCTAACAGGTCAATATGTGTTTTGGCAATTTTAGAAAACATATTTCATTTATTTTTTCCAATCAAACCAAAAAGCCCCTTAGGAACTATTATAGTCTATTAGTTAAATATGTTTTCATCCATATGCTTCTTTAAGAGGTCTACTATTTACAAAAGACAGTAATGACTTCATCTGAGCTAATTCAGTTCACCATGTCATTACACAATGTATTTAGGGCACGTCCTGCATTTAGAAAACTCCCTGTGAGAACCTTATACAGAGTGCCAAGATCCACAGTAGCATTCATTGAATTTCTTGACTACAGTGTTATATACTTTTTGTTTTCCCTAGCAATGACTAGCAATTTGCTTTTTTGTTTTTTGTTTGTTTGTTTGTTTTTTGGGTGTCTTTTTGCTCCAGGAGTACTCAAGCAAAACCAGTTCAAATATCTGGTCTTGATAACTTTGCTGTACTATCCCGCACCTGTCCCCAACTGGACAGGTAACAGTAAATGCTTGTGGTCTTTAAGTGGGTGGCAAGGGAGACACAGATACAGATCTATGTCTTAGCTCTCAGCTAGTTAGTAGAGGGTATAATAGGTATACCACTTTTGGGGTCCCCCAGACCAAGGAGAGGATGTTAGGAATTAACCAATGCTTATTACCATTTATTCTTCACTGGGCTTCTTATAAAAGATTCTTTGTGTTATTTCCTTCATTTTAAAGTAAAAAAAATTTGCTGTTTTTTTTTCTTTTAGAAAGAAGGGAAGGAGAAAGAGGGAGAGAGAAACATAAATGTGAAAGAGAAACATCAATTGGTTGTCTCTCATTCATGTCAGACTGGGGACTGAACCCGAAACCCAGGCCAGTGACCTGATCAGAATTGAACCCTCCATCTTTCAGTCTTATGGTACGTTGCTTCAACCAACTGGGCCATACCCTCCAGGGCTGCTCTGGTTTGTTTTAAAGAAAACTGATATTGCCCATTAAACATTTTTTTTTGTACCCAAAGGAAGGAGGGAGAATTTGGTAAATATTTCTTGTATTGGCCAACTATTACATTTTTTTTCACAAATGCATGTATCCAAGGTCACTACACTGTGGAAGGTGAGATCTAAGGTAAACTCAGAGAAATGGTTATGAACACACATGATGGACAAAGATACCTCTAAACAAATTCATGTGTGTGATACCGCAGTAAGTGAGGCATTCCCATTTGGGGCTGATGGTGCCCTTTTTTCTTTTCTTTTCTTTTCTTTTCTTTTCTTTTCTTTTTTTATTTATTTTATTTTATTTTATTTTTTATTTACAAAGGTTAATTGTTTAAATTTATTGTTGTATTTTATTTATTTATTTTCTATTTTATTTTTATTTATTTTTTATTGTCGACACTGCTATAGATGTCCCTCAATGACACCCTTTAAATCCTAACCCAACAGAGGCATCCTAGGTGAGGAACTTCAGTTCGGGCTGCCGGGCTGGTCTCCATGCCTTGCTTGCTTCCTGACACTCTTCCTTTAAGGATCATCACGTCCTCACATTATCTGTTGAATTTAGGGCATTGTCCTTGGCCCTCTAAAGTTAATCAACTGAGGAAGAGTATAGAAAGTGGAGAGATCTTAATAATCAACCTGAAGTGTGGCAGAGAGACAAAAGCTGATCAGCAAAGCCCTAGAAGAATGCCTCGAAGGAGGGAGCTGCTGAAACTTTCCAACACGAAGATGGCAAGGAGTTATTTGCACTGACTTCTGGCTTGCAGAAGGGAGGCGGGGATGCTCTCACCTTTCAGGTCCTGACCACATTCTTCAAAGCTACCCCAACATGCATGCAAGCACACATTTGGAATAATGCCATCAAGGGGCCATGAACAAGTATGAGGCTCTTCAGGACTACATATGCTTAATTTTCTATTTTATACATTTTTCTTTTGTTCCAGACAATTCCAGATTCTATTCCCAATTTTTTTCTCTCTATGTGCAAAAACTAAGGCTTTGTATGCTCTGTTGCTATGGAAACAGGAGAGAGAGAAACAGTTTATGTATTTCAAAAGCTGTCAGCCTATATGCTGTGGGTTTTGATAACTAAACCTACACAAGAACCATCTTTTTCTACTCTCAGCTCCCAACACCATAACATTTATTTTTCATATGTATGTGTGTTGCTTGGCAAAATTAAGAATCTATTTATTTAGCTTTGCTGCAATCAATTTTATACTTAATTTAATGTCCAGAGTACAGAGAGAGGCTTTGGCGAGGCATTTAGAGAAATAGAAAACTGTTCTTAATAAATGCTTACTAAATCAGAATGAAGACAGAGTTAGCAGGCATCACAACTCAATCTCTTGCCAAAATAAAAAAGATTGAAGCTCTATTAATTTTAAAACAGAACTGAATGTTGCCTGGCTTATATTTCATAGAAATGTAATGTCTGCTATACACTCTTAGGCTCTCTAATAAAAGAGCTATTTTGAAATTACAAAATACACTGTGTTCTCCCCCAGAGAATCCAATTCAATCACTTATTGATTTTTCCTGGCATCCTTAGTCTGGTGTGAAGGGGTTTCTGGGCTCCTGGACCTAGAAGGAGGGAGTGTGTTTATAATTGATTCAGATTCTGTGCAGGCAAGCACCCCTCCCCCTTGCACCAACAAACCCATAGTCTTTATGAGAGTCCAGCCCATTAAGTGCTTGCCTTCCTACTATTCTCAGTTGCTTCCCAGCACTTCCAAATATTTTCAAGAAAATGACTTCATTGTAAGGTCACTTTTATCAAGTTTAGATGATGCAGTTAAGTGGACCAGGAAAAACATATAAGAACTTAGACCTTCAAATCTAGAGCACACTCTAATAGTTAAAGGGCCTGTCATGCTCTCTGCTATAAAGCCTGCTTTCCTACTCTTTATAACTAGATGATTCACTTGAGCCTGAAAATCTGCCCCTTGTCTAAAATTGTTTCTTTTCCCTTCCATAAGACACACTAGCAATAATTGATCTAAATGTGAGTAAAGGACAAGTGAAGGACAATTTGGAAAATAATGAAAAAGATGATGCTACCCATTTTCTTTATTAAAAACAAAACTATGTCCTTCATCTTAGAGGGAAAAAAACCCCTCAAGTTCAAAATCTACTGGTCACAGTGTGAGTTTCACAGCTGTATTAGTTTAGCCTTCTGTTCTTTAGTCTTTTACTCAGTAGATGAGAATAATTGTAGATGGACCAGGACCCTTCAAAGTAAATTATTTTGTTATTCTTAATAATCATAGATTTATAACATTTTTTCCTCCAAGGAACTTAAAGAACCCTATTGACTTTATTTCACATATACTTACCCTGCTCCTGAGAGGTGATACATTTTAAATTTCTATTAAATTACTGGCAGTAAATAAGACCCAGAGGTATCAGATGACATCCTCAAGGCATTTGACAGTATCTGTGATATTTTACAGATAAAATGGGGAAACAAAACCTGGCTGACTGAATCTCAACTATGCATATTAAAATAACCTCCATTAATTTGGAAGGTGTCTACAAAGTGTCAAAGGATTCTCTTTCAGTGGCTTGGTCCTGCTTACAGATTTTGTCAGTTACTTGGATGAGAATATCAAATGCATAATTATAAAATTTTCAGATGATATATGCTATAAGAAACAGAAAATATATTGTGCATTAAAATCAGATTCCAAAAAGATATTAACATCTTGGGACAATGGCTAAAGCCAACAAAATTAAATTCGGTAGGAATACAAGTACCTGGTCTTAGATTTTTAAAAATTTCAAAGAGTTATGAAAGAACAGCTTGGGAAATATGTGAATATTATTTTTTATAGATTTTATAACATTAACATCAATATGATCTTGCTATGTATTGTGTCTGATAAAAAAAGCGCCATGGCCTTGGGCTGCATTCATGCAATTATGGTATTCTAAACAAAGAAGGGACTGCTGTGACAGTAATCGAGGTGGTGAGACATCCTCTGACAGGCTCACCTATCGGATCGCAAGAACCTCATACACAGGAAGGGACTCAGACTAAGTAGAGTTTATTCAGGAATGGGTGCAGGATGCTAAAGTAATTAAACCCCATGACCGTGATGAACACCTGATGGGATGGAGATGTTTAGCCTACAGAAAGCAGACCCCCCCAAAAATACCACAGCTATCGTCATTATTTCTTCAGAGATAAAAGTAGGACTGGTGTTTAGAAGTTACATAGGCTGGATTTTCAAGTAATATAACTTTTTAAACCATCTGGGAAGTTCAAAGATGAAATATTTGCTTCTTTGGGTAGGTGAGTTCTCCATGGCTGGATCTAAGTATCAGACAGGTAACTAAATCTGGGTTTATAACTCAGTGATTCTAAAACTTGCTTAGGAACACATAATACAATTCTCCCTGGCCAAAAATAATAAACTATATAATGGATGATACATTAAAATGTATAATTCATAATGCATCTGGACAATTGAAAGTCTGGAGCTTCAGGTTTATTACTGTGTGTGTAGCAAGAAATTTTATTAAACTCTCCTTTCTTTACTTCTGAAGAGGACATAACTGTGTACCAACCGTAGAAGGGAGATCTTTGTGCCGTCACTCTGATACTGGTGTATCCGAGTAGATTCATCCCTGTTACCACCTTTCACCTGCTTTTGCAGATTGAATGTGGAATCTGAAACAATATCAATTAATTTTTCATACTCTGTTACCTTAAAATCCATCAGTCCATCTTGCACTTTATGTGGATATTTTACCCATACATAATTCTGTAATGGCAGGTATTTATCATCTGTAAATTCTTATTTAGTTAGTTACATAGATCTTCCAAATGTTGATGCATTTTTATTATACAACATCAAATAATTGTATTACATTTATTAATTTCACCACTTGTCTCATTTGAAAAGTCTTAACATATTGGAAAGTTACCAAGTTGATGACAGTGGATAAAATTTTTCCAATTGTAACCATCAGGTGAAAACTTGAACTTCATAACTCCCAACAGATACTGTCATTTGTTTTCCTTGAAGCAACAAACTTACTTAGTCCATTTAAGAAAAAATGAGTGCCACCCTGGCTGATGTGGCTCAGTGGATTGAGTGCCAGCCTGCAAAAGAAAGGGTCACTGGTTCGATTCACAGTCAGGGAACATGCCTGCCTTGCGAGCCAGGTTGCCAGTAGGAGGCACCATGAGAGGCAACTACACATTGATGTTTCTCTCTCCCTCTCTCCCTCCTTTCCCCTCTCTCTAAAAATAAACAAATAAAATCTTTTTAAATTTTTGTTAAAAAGAAAGAAAAATGAGTGCCAAATACATAAGTCTGATAACCACAGTTTGTTAGTCATTTTTTCAAGTGTAAAAACAAAAACTATCCATGAAAAGGTGGCTAGTTTAGCTTGCAACTCAAATGAAACCTACACCTGTGCTTTCCCTCAAGAGAACCATTATACTTCAGTACGCAGCAAAAGTGTCTTTTTCATATTTCATGACACAACTATTCAATAAACATCTATTCATAGGTTGATATTTAATACAATTACTAATTTTTCCAACTTCATTCATCAAGGACATTCTTAAATGAAACTGATTTTTTTTTAGTTTAAGTTTATAGCAGTGAAGAATATAATTACCAGCATGTTTTGGTGACACTGTGTTGATCCACCACTGGAGGTGATGGCAAGCCTTTTCACCATTGCTTCTGCTAAGACTATGCCTCTGGACTGTGACCTCTACAAATATTTCTCCATTTCCCCCCCGTCCCCTTACGTGGAACAGGATGGCTAGAGTGGGCTGGAGGTTCTGTGCATCTAGTCCCATTATTAGTGGGACCTAGCACAAACATAAATGCCCATATTCTATCAAGTATTTAGTACCCACTAGGCAACTAAAATTGTTTGCTTTTCCATATAGTTCAATGTTCTAGTTTTAGTTTTGTAAAGAAATTAATAGGATTCGAATGTAACTACCGTCTATGCAGTATCCATGTTATGCACATGCTAACTCCATCCTGTTTTTCCCTGTTTCTGTCTCACAAGACCTTTGAGACTTCCATGCCTCGTGACTTTATTGATATATCTTGTTCATGTGTTCTTTCCATCAGGCTTCAAAGGGAGAAAGTGAAGCCCAGAGGGACTGGCCTCGGCCATGCTGTTTTAGCCTGAGTTTTCGTCTCAGCCCTCTAACAACAAATCCAGAGAGATGTGAGAACAGAACAAAAAGAAAAGAGCATAGTATTCTAAATACTAGGTATGCCCTTAATCTGCTCAAAGTATATAGTATAGTTAGGGCAGGCTGGTAACATTTACCCAGGCAGGCTGCTTTGGTTTACCCAGTAAACCCTGTCTCTTGAAATAAGAGAGCACTTACAAATTGATCAGAGCTGGCTCTCTCTCAGCAATGGAAGATTTTCTTTCCCTTCCAAACAGTCATGAATTACAGTCAGAATATGTACGAATGGTATAGAAAAAGCATGCAGTACAAATGCTGCCGTTACCTTGCATATAATTTATCACGGTTTTCTTTTCCATTGAGCCCTGAGGTGGCTTCAATATTCCTCTCAACTTGGGACTCCAAGCACCACTACCAATTGATCACTGTTAACAATTCAAGATGAAAGCAATTTTCTTCTCTGGTTTAAAGTAAGACTTCATCATTGTAAACAACTCAAGTACTATTTTTGCTTTTAGGGGATTTACATATTGAAAGATTACAGTTGTGATCTATGTAGGCTAAAGATTACATAGATGCTCATTGTCATAAAGAAAATAGTCCAATACAATTTAAGAGGTAACTCGATACCTGCCCACACAGACTGGGTATATTTTCTGTTACCACACAGCATCTGTGCCTTCTTATCAGAACCTAAATGCAGCCACTTGCCACTTGTTTTTCTTCTATGCCCTTCAGTAAGTCAAGGAAGGTGAGAGTCAGAGCTCTGTACCACCGGGATCCGAAGAAGATGAGTCATACGCACCTGAGCACTATGAACCCAGACATCCTCTCTTGCTCACTCATCCGTCCTTGCCTGCATACTCAAAAAAAAAAAAAGGGACAGAATTGAAGTCTTGGATGAGCTCCCCAAAAGAAATCCCTTAGCAATGCTAACTGGACTCAATCAACTGGCAAATTCTTTTAGGCTTTTGAGAAAAAGTTAGGCAAGGTCTGAAGATAAACCTCTAATAAAAATTAAGGTCGTTATTCATTTCAGTACAATAGGAGAATCAACATTTCCCGGTAGGCAGCAGGGGACAGGACAGCCCCACAGCTGTGCACTAACATTGAAGCTTTCCCTCGGGTGCTTTCAAGCCTCAGTCAGGGCAGCGATAAGGGAACTATATTGGAAATGTGGAGCTTCAGATGGGTCAGGTGAGTCAGTCAAAACCAAAAAATCACACTTCAAAGGGTTGCCTGCATTAAGAAAAGCACAACAAAGGAGAAGAGAGAGGGCAGCCCCACACCACCAACTCCATCATGGAAGCTCTTCTTATCATTCTGCTCCAGCCCCTGTGATTATGAGGAGCGAGTGAAAGCATCCACTAATCAGGGCAGTGTGGTATGCTATTCACAAGCTCATAACTGGCAGTAAAACAGAAAGGCCCATGTCTGCTCTGCTGAGTAATTTCCACACTGAGGCCCTGAGCAGATATGTTGTGTCATTTGTAACATCTGCCTTGGCATCCAGGAGCCAAAGTAAGCTAGTTAGGGAGTTTCACTGCTTCTTTCTCCCTCCTCTTATGACAAATCTAAAGGACTCGGGGTTATTTATAAAGAAAACTCGTCTGAGCACTTCAGAGAGTTGTCAGTTTGATGCAGGTGAGACAGAAGAGTGTATTTGGAGGCTACAGAGACACTCTGGCTTCCTATTGCTCTCGAAGAGAAGAGAGAGTAGCATCATTTATGAATGGAGAAACCCTCAAATATCAGAGTGGAAACTGGAACATTAGAGGGGGTCTTTATAACCGCCCAGGAGGGCAGATCAGTCTTTATGCCTCATTGGTGTTCTGGCTCCTCACAATTTCCTGGATAGTAAAAGTAGACAACTCTTCTATATGAGACTATGCCCCAATATTAATGATGGAACCCAGTAACAATTGCTAATTATAAGAGTACTCAGCTTTCAACTGTAAGCTTGACCTTTCCTAATTATACTAAAATCCACGCCCTTGACTAGCACTTCTCACACTTTAGGTGCATACAAATTACCTGGGGATCTTGTCAGAATGAAGATTCTGATTCTGCAGGTCTGGGGGTGGGGAGGGGACAGTCTACAGCTTCCAGGTGATATCTATGTTGGTGATTGCCCCCCAGCCACTATTAGTAGCAAGGTGCTGCAAAACACCCTTCTGGGGTGTGGCATGGTTTCTTAAACAGTCTTCACTTTTACCCTCGTTACTGTGACTTCTTCTAAAAAAAAAACAAACAAAACAGAGGATCCAAAGTGCAGTCATAGCACGTAAGCCACATCTCACCAACAGTGGGTCTCATTCCTTCCAGGAATGGGAGCTACAAAGCTGTAAAAGACAACTTCATTCAGGCCTGCGTGGGTGTGACTGGTCACTTTCTGATGAGGGCAAAGGAAAGCTGTACTTGATGTACACTCAAGCCATACATCTGTGGAGATGACAGCATAACTAGAGAGCCCAGAGAAATGGGAAAGCAGAAATATGGCAACTTTTAACAATTTGGCACTGAGGAAGCATATCCAAGTGCCACAGGAAAATCAAAGCCATTGGCCATTCCACCTCAAAATTAAAGTTGAGCCCCAGGGACCTTTTATTATAGCTTCTCTTGGCCTTGAGTCATATAATGATTAGTGACCCTCAACTGATACTCTTTTGATTCAAGGCCCTGAAGTAGGTGCCGTGGAACTTGCAAAACATGAAGAAAACATAAAATATGATCTCAAGAATCCCACTGAAAGGCTCAGAAGTGGAGTATCTAATCTACAGTTTTTGTTGGACATATTTATATCATTGTCCCTCAACATTTCCACAGGGCAGCTATTGCTTCAGCAATTCCTAAAAGGCTAGCTACATGTACCAGCTGATGGTATATGGAAGGCCTGCTGTATCAGGATTGCTAAATACTAATGATTTTAATTGAGTTTTTACCAAATAATGTCACACTAAACTGGTTTTAAACTTTTCCACTGCTCTTCCCCTTTCTATACCCAGAATACTATGTGTTCATCGTGGAAGAGTTCCGCCTCACAGCTTCTCTGCGTTCTTCTTTCCATTCTACAGATGGGGGCACTGCACAGGGGAAAGCTGGTGACTGCCTAGAGTGAGAGCCGGAATGGAGGACTGTGCTCCAGCCCCTATTCTCATTGTCACCACCGAGGCATCCTGGCTCTGTCACCCCGATTTGCTGCGCACACCAGGCCTGCCAACCGCTTTAACAGCCAGTGACAGACGAGTCATTATGAGCTGCTATGCAGAGAAAAGAAAATATAAGCCAGATTCCCTTCCTATATAACTCTAGGGGAACTTTAAACTGCCAGATGTCAATCTGGATCCTTTCCTGAGTGCTGAGCTCTCACGCACAGATGGGAAAGCAGGGTTCCCTCGGGGACTTTCGGGACACACTCCAGGACCTGGAGTCCAGAGCACAGGAAGGGCACCTGGCTCTTTCGGGCTTGAAAGTGGGCCTTTGCTAGATGTCATTGAACCTTTCCAGAAAAGTCTCATCTCCAGAAAAGGTTTGTTTGGCTCATTTGCCTGTGAGTCAGAGGATGTTGTTGGAAAAAGAATAGGTTTTGTTATGTCAGACTTGGGCTGCATCTTTTTTTTTAATTTATTTTTCAACTACTTGTCCCCATCTCTCATTACCTGCATGACATCGGGCAAGCTATTGTACTTGCTGGACCCCATTGTTCTTACCTTTCAAAATTTAAAGCTTCCAAAAGCAAGTTTTTTTTCACAACAATACTGGGAGGGTTAAATATGACAACATAACTAAAATTTTGCTGATAAATAACTGACATTCAATGAAAGTCCTATTTCTCTCCTTCTTTGATGATATTCATGAATATAATATCTTGGAAATATTTGGTTAAGAGAAATAATGCTAATATATTAATCCTAATAAGCATTCACTCTAGGTCAGAAATATATCAACAAGTTATCTCATAAAGAAGCAAGGTAATTGAGATAAATTAACTGGAAAAATAGAATACTAAAAAGGGGTTAGTTAATTGTCCTCAAATAAATGAACTGTTTTCATTCAATAAATTATAGTTTCCTATTAGGTTTCACCTCTGCTGAAAGACACAGTGAAGTGTGTTCAGAATCAACTAATGCATAAAGGAAAATCCTCCTAATGATATGGTTAAAATTTAGAATATTTTTCTAGAAGAGACTGCCCAGAGGTTTATGGGAAGGTAAAATCCCATTGTAGGCCATCAGAATCACCTAATACTGAGGGAACATGATAATAGTTATCTTGTAACTGCCCTTTTCACCTTATATAAGATACATATCTGATCCTCAGATTCCTCATAGGTAACTGGGACTGTTGATTTAACTATTTCTGGGATAAGTTTAAGTAGCTGGTTTAATCTCTGATCTAAAATGTGTCTAGAATTATTAAATAAAATGACATTTTTATACTTTTAAAAGAAACAGACATACTTTGCAAGATGAAGTATGTCTGTAATACAAATTTCCATCTATCTAAAATGACCAAACTCTTCTCCAGCCTGGAGGCAGGATGATGGATTCAAGGTCATGGTGCACAGCACACTGCAGCTATGCCTGCCACACAGACGTTCAATACACATTTTGTGAATAAAATAAGGTACAACCAGATAATCCAGACATTAGCTCCACAATTTGTTCAAGTACTCATTCAACAAACCCACTACATGGCAGGCAGTATATTTATTATTTGCAGTCGTATTTGGATATGACATGAGCACCAAATTTAATTCTTTAAAACTAATTTACCTCCATTCAATTTAGAATTCTCACACTCTACTCAAAGGCAAATGAAATCAGGTGATTTTGTAAGAGCTGCAAAGGACAGTTTGCTGACCTTGGTCTCCAAGTTTGTCTCTTCAGGGGCAGATGCTCTCAGAGAGGAAGGTTGGGGTGAACTGGAGGATTCACAAAATTCTAAGGGTAAAGGAATCTTGTCTAGCCTTTAGGGAGTGGAGTGACAGAGCAGTGAAGCAAGTGACAATACCTGTGTTCACTTGGAGAGAAAGATGAGTTTTCTGTTCCATGTGGAACTTATTAATGAATGCTGATTAAATTGTTAGGAATTCTGCCAATGCTGAAACAGGTGAAATGGACAAGGATGAACAGGAAAGATGTCTACAGGGAAGTTTTCATGGGGATTTGACATACAGACAGATTTTCAAATGCTTTGACTCAGAGGGCTCAGAAAGTAAAAGCCAGGAACAAGTAGGTGTGTGGAGTGTCATTTTGGCGGGTGAGTGAGTCATATCATAGGTTTCTTTCCTGAAAATGGTATTGTCACAGCGCCTGCTTGAGTTATTTGATCCAAGCTCAAAAAAGAAACCGAGCAAGCCTCCCTTGCAGAAAGGAGGCCCTAAGGACTTAATAGAAATTATGGTTTCTTTTCATCAACACTGCTATAAGCCCTACTGCCACCAGCACTAATTACTGGAGCCCACAAACCCTGTACTCCTACAGTCTAAGACTTCAAGGGTACTCAGAAGAACTAAACAGTGGAAATCCAACACTCATGTGGGCTTTTTGCTCTCATTTTAAAATGCGTTATATAAGAGGGAGAATCCTTATCTGGAACCGTAGACTTCAGCACACCGTAGGTCTTAAATTAGACCTCTCTTCGAAGCTTTGTAACAGAAAGGTAGATGGGAACACTGACAGAGCTGAAAGTCGTATTCTGGGGCCAGTGTGGCACTGCCTTTTGTGAAAGAGGGTTAGAGAAAGACAAGCACAAATTGAAAGGTTACAGACACTAAACAGCTGTGCTTATTTGGGGAAGAAATGTCCATTGTTGAGAACATTTCCTTGAGATTTATTCCTAGAAATTATGTTTACATGGAAAGTCAGGTTCATTCTTCTGGGAGAAAAATATTTCCCCTCATGAGAGAAATTAACTCTTTTAATCACCATGCTGTTGAAGATAGAATTGTAGCTAATGCTAAGCAAAAGAGTCATTCTTCATCTGAAATTTGCAATAATAGTGGTTAGCCTTTTCTTTCCTCCAGGACGAGGTATTCCTCTGTCCATATAATTCTTGCACTTACTACATTCTATACTCGTCATCTCTGTGCTGCTCTTCTCTCCTACTCACTCATTATTTGTTATAACTTCATTATCTAATCTGGGGCCTGATTTAGAAAGCATGTCCTGTGTGCATGTTGAGTAGACACTTCGTTGATTTTTACTTTTAAGATTCATTTTAATTCTGAAGACAACAAAATGTTACAAAGTTTAGAGTGTAGAGAGACTAAATCACCACTCTAGCCAGCAAATATTATTTCGGGAAATAACATTTTGAGGAATATTTTGGGGGGGGTGGAATACAAATCTAAAGTTAAATGTCATTTTACATCTGCAGGTAGAAAACATAAAATCATACTCAGCATCACATATTAAAAATGTATTTCCTATGTATGAATTTCCTTGAAAGCCATAACACTTCGCTGAGATAGCTTAAGTGGGTGAGAATGATCTCAGTTAGCAGATGAGGAGACAGAAAGGGAGCTTCATAAAACTATTTTAATGGCAAAGAATGGATTAGATTTAAAATTATCCTTCCAGTGCAGGATCAAATGGTGGTAACATACTTTTTTTTGCATGGGCCAAGAATGAGTTTAAAATTGTTTCTTATATCAAAAGGTTGTACTAAAAATTGCCTTGAAAATATTTTCTAAATTGTAAGTCTAATGAAATTCTTTGAGAAATGTCTCTGGTTCTGTTCTTTAAATTTTAATCAGACCCCAGTTTTCCAAGTGAATATATGAATGAAGAATATCCAAGCAACTCCTAGACTATTAGAACCTAAGATATATGTATATCTAAGATATATATATATATTTCCAAAATAAAATAACATTCTATTTGCTCATAGCATTGTAGTTATTGTAAACAAAACAGTTAAACAAATATGACCTCTACCTTCCTGGAGTGTGATGAAGACAAAAAGGTTGGTTTGGGATGCAATATAATCCTTCCTCTTTGCACATCAGATGGTTGAGTCATGCTGCCTTTGGTGTTAGGAGTAGGTTTGGTGATCTCAGACCAACACAGCATGATTAACCCCCAAAAGAGACAGAGGTGAGAAACATTTCCTCCCTTAACTATTTTACAAAAACTGATTCTTCATATTACTCAAGCATATTTAATCAAACCAAAAACAATAATGCAGCTAACCCATGTAGGGTAACTGAAAGGAAGGGGAGAGTAGGCCCACAACTGGTCAGAGAAAATTTTTAGAACTAGAGTTGTTTTTTTTTTTTACCAGATCTCTTTTGCCTTAATCATTCGAACACTCATACTCTGAGTAAACCACTCAGAGATGAAAGATCCTGCCCATTGAAACCAATTTCTTAAAGCAAATCTGTTCAAATACTTTTTGAGGATTCTCAACTCAAGCTTAAACTGATTGCTCAATTCCCCTTTAAGCCCCCAGCCCGCAGATGTCACTCCAATTCTTCTCTGTATGATTCTAGTTAATCCTAGGTAACCTACTCTGCCAAGAAGTCAGTGTGGACTGGTGCTGATGAGTGCCCTGTTGTCCCAGCATGGTGTGTGGCCTTGCAGGGAAGGGACCCGGGCACCACCAGCTTTCAAGCAAAGTGCCAGAAGCATTGCAGGTACTCAGCCATAGTCAACAAAATGCATGTGTTCAGTAGTTAATTAACCTGGGCCTCTGGTACAAGATTTCTAGATAAAAGATGTGTGAGAGAAATGACAGTCTCTGGTCCCTAAGAACTTTCATTGTGCCCAAAATTCTTCCAGGCTCAACATAATTCCTCTTCACCTTACTATAAGGAACCTCCAGATTTGGGGGATTAGAACACTGTTTCAGAAATTTCTTGTCATTCAGTGCATATTGCTTGGGATGGTGGCAAATTAATCACAAACCACCCATTACTGCTTAAGTGACTATTCAAATACTAGTATGTACTAGGCCCTCTACTAGTCTTTTGGGGGTTGGCAGGGGGAGATGGATGATATCAGTAGTAAGAAATGCAATGCAGAATAATAGATGCTACAACCAAGAAATGCGTAGGTACAGTAGAGCTGAAAAACTACAGACAGAATCAGGAAAAATAACAAAGAAAGTGATACTTAAGCCAAGTAGAGACAAAAGCAGACAGAGTTGAGGGGGTCATTCCAGGTAGTGGGAAGTTTGTGTACAAAAAGACAGAAATGAACCAGCACAAGGAGTCCTGAGGAATGGACCATGATGTGCTTTGTTCCAGGGAGAATGGTACATGCTGGTGCCAGTGGGTTTCTTCTGCAAGGCTCTGGAAGAATGGAAGGTTCTAGGGGCCCTGCCAAAGGGCTTGATTCTATCCTATCAATGATGAAGCACCATGGAAGCCAGAGAGGGTCTGGATTAGACTTACACTTCAGAAGGGTCACTTTTACTGCGGCATGGAGCATACACTGGAGGTAGGAAGACTAGACACAGGATGCCACCCAGATGGATGTTGAAACGAAACAAACTGCAGATGATCAATATGGAGCACGGAGATGACAGGAAAATTAGAGAAATTTTTAGGGATGGAGTCAATGAGACTTAGTAAGTAACTGGATGTGGTTGATAGGATAGAAGGAGGATTCTAAGATGAAGCCCAGATTTCTGACTTGGGAGCAAGATATAAAAATTATTCCACTTTGGGCTGATTGAACTTGAGATGTATACGAGATGTTGAGTTAGGTAAGTCTATTAGAATATATTATATATCCACCTAGAGCTCAAGAATGACGTCTAATCCTGAACTAGATAATTGTGAGTCATCAGCGTATAGCCTAAATTGAAGAGTCTTCAACAGATTAAATGTGATAGGGCTAGAGGAGACATTTTAATTGAGGGGAGGGGGCAGGTACAAACATGAGATGCTGTGAGGGTGACCCGGGATACCCCAGAGGTTGTTGCTGGAGTGGTTCTCTGGTCTCCACACACTCACACTCCCCACCCAGGCAGAGGCAGCCAGCCACTTCCCTGGGTGGGGCAGAAATCTGAGGCAAAAGCTGTCACAAGGTCGTCTCTTCCCCCAAAATCACTCTGCAGTTCCATCGCTTGGCCAAACCTTGCCGATAAATAGAGGTACTTGTCACCATGACATTCCCAGGAAATATGCCTCTGAGTCAAGTATCCCTAGTCTGGGGGCTGAACAGTGAGGATTACGGGTAGGCCAAGAGGCAGTGAAGAGCTCTCCCCTCTTACATAGTGGGGCATATTGTTCTAACAATTTACAAGGCTAACATTATAATCAGGCAGTCTCTGGCCCAAATCTTAACTTCACGAATGGCCTCTTTACTATTCTAACATTGTTTCTTTAAATCTTATCTGGCATTCAGTCTACATGGTAGCTTTTCAAAAACACATATACCTGCAAGATTCTGCACTTTTACCATGAATTACCTGGATGTTATAGTGGAAATAGGACTGGATTTAAAGTTAGAATACTTCACTTCGATTTTCTGCCCTGGCACTTATTAGATTTGGGACTTGGATAAGTCATTTAACTTTTCTAGGCCCAAGCTTATAATAAATAACAGGGTTAGATGAGATAATCTCTAAGATTTCTCCTCTAAACATTTCTGGATGAGATTTAGTTGACAGCCAGACTTAAGAAACTACTTATTTATTTACTAACTCAGTTACTCAGTTATTTATTCAATGGCTATGTATTAAACACACATTAGGTGCTTTAGGAATTATAGGTAGTTAAGGAGCTCAGAGACTTGTGGAACTGAGATATATATTTTTTTTTCCAGTGGAAAATGCATTTTTTCATGAATGAATTTATCAGGTTGTGAGTACTTTTCAAATGAGTCAGGCTTAGTGTATGCAGTTGGAAGTTGCTGGAGAGGAGGGAAAAAACGTTTATTGTCCGAAGTGATAGCCTTAGGACATAATATTAAAACTCAGATGCTGAGGGTCCCAACATAACCAAACTTCGTGGAACTTTTTGCAAAGACTAATGCCAATAGATTGCAGTTAAATAGACATCCTGGTAACAAAATGATCTAATATGGCAAGACTACGTTTTTAGGTAGAGTCAGAAGATAGATACTCAAAAGTACAAGAGAAGGTTAACCATGTAAGTCTGAGGTCTTTCAGTATATATGGAGCTATGGCTAGATATATGTGTAGGGATCTACCCAGCAGACACAATTTTGCAAGGTAGGTGGGACCACTCTGTGCCTGCTGGAGTATTTCTGCTTTTTCCTAGAATCATTTTTCCCACCTGTTCCATCAAATGAAAGGTAAATTAAGTTTTTATGAGTTATAAGGGTACCTAGAGAAGGTAAGGCATGGAAAAGGAGCAAGTGCTAATACCAGCTTTTCAAATCAGAATGATCTGACTAGGAAGTTGAGCTTTGTAATGGCATTATTTCCCTGTTCTCATACATTTGTTTCTTGCTTTTCAAGATCTCTTCCTTCTTCTTTTGGGAACGAGTCTTTTAGACAACTACACCTCCAGTATTCCACATGGCCCTGATGGTTATACCCTCACCCACATTATCCTCAGCTTGCAGGTGAGTGATGACTCATGTTAAGACATTTTCTTGGCATTCCGATGTATCAAAGAGGAGTAACTCATTTATGGAAAATGCCTGACACAGTGTCACCCCCATTACCAGCTCTGGTGAGAATGGACCTTCATTTAGCTGAGTTGGAGCAACTCTGAATCTCACTTTCCCAGAGACTGTTCAACCATGTCTTCAGTTCTCTTACATGCCCAGTAGTCTTTCAGTAAATGCCTCATTTGCTTACGTTAAGACAGTCTAGGTTTCTCATAGTCATGTGATTATAGATTGAGTGTACCCTCTCAAAATTCACATGTTGAGGTTCTTACCCCTAATGCAATGGTATGAGGAGGTGGGACCTTAGGGAAGTGGTTAGGGAGGGAGGGTGGACCCCTCATGAATGGGATTAGTGCCCTTATAAGAAAGCCCCCAAAAAGCTCTCTAGCTTCGTGAGGATAAACAAGACGTCTGCAACTTGAAAGAGGGGCCATGCCAGAATCTAATTATGCTGCCACCCTGATCTCAGGGTTCCAGCCCTTACCACTGTGGAAAATAAATTTCTATAGTTTATAAGCCACCCCGGTTGTAGTACTAAGCAGCCCAAACTGACTGAGACATATTAAGTAGATAAAACCTCCTCCATGTACCACTCAATACAATGAGCCCTTCCTATTCAGAGAAAGGTGAGAAAACACATTGGGAGAAGACTTGGTCCTAGGTCCTCCTCCCCGACTCTGTGTAAGTAAGAACAGTAAAATTCCAACTACTGAGGAGTTTCTTAATTGAAAGCTAATTTGTGACATTTTTGCTCTAAAGAGATTGATCCTAACAACAAAAGCCCCTTTCAACGACAGAGAGAATCATTGGGAGGCTGCCCCTACATCCAGGTGTGCTGCACACAGATGGATTTCATTTGCATACCCCCCCGTCCACCCTGGTTGTAGCTAAGCTTTCAGGACCCACCCCCCACCTGCAGCTTTGGTTCTGGAGCAACAGGATTCCATTATCTCCTACTCTTTCTTAGGCTTTATCTACAAGTCATTTTTTTTTACATTACAGTATTTCCTGAAATTTAGCAAATTCTTGAAAAGAAAGATTTAATCTTCTCAGGAGAAGCTGGAGAAGATTTATGGACGCCCATTCTTAACATGTCAAAATGGGGCTTGGCTGCTAAGTTTGCTGGGACCGCCTTCACAGCTGAGGGTTTCTGTGGCTCTGCTGGAAAGAACAGCTTTAGGAGGCAACCAAGCAGCAGCAGAGAAAAATAGTGGAGAGAAAACAGAATTTTTTAGGTTGCAGAAGAATTTCTTGTTTTATAAAAGAACATTACATTTTTAGGAGCTTATTAAGTTGTTTTCCTTTATGTTTGACCCCCAAATTAGAGTTTGGATCCCTTAATTTTCTCTTTTAAAAACATCTGCAAGATATTGAGCAACCCTAGCTTCCAAGTCTTCAAGTGCCATGCAAAATGAAAGCATTAATTCTTAAGTATTATTATGGAATAAATTGAATTTTGTGAGGTTGCCTTTTACAACCCTTATATTTTTCTGTGCTTAATCATTACAGGTAATTTAAAAATAAATACTTCTGCAAGTGAACCAATAGAAATATTTTACTGTCATTGAACAAAATGCTAAAAGCCTAATTACTGTGTGTATTGAACATTCTTCTGTGGCAGTAGTTTCTTCTCTCTTTCCATATCTTTATTCTTTTTATTTAAAAATCCACAATTTCTTCCTGTATATATTGGCCTTCTCCCGCCCCCTTCGTTTCTTGGAAGAAAATGTACTCTGTTATACAAATGTGCTCCCTATTTCCTTTGAAACTCTATTCAGTCAGCCCCTGCTGAAAGAATAGGTAATGAAATTCTATCTCTCAAGTGTGTGTAGACATATCAATCACTTTAAGTGGAAACAATCATTCCTCTGCCATTTGGAGCCAACATCTTTGAACACAGAAGCAGTACTGTTGCTTTCCGTTACTAAAAATAGTTTTTCCATATAATGCTTAGGTTTACCTTCCAACCACATGCGGCAGAGGTCAAGAAAAGCAGATTTCCTGATAACATTTGATTTGAGCAAAGGGAGTGATAGAAGTTGCATTCTGTAATCTGGGTTTAAAGCCGACTGAAGATGGAGAGTCCAGGGGAGGTAATCAAGCAGCCTGTGCTGTCGCCCTGCCGCCGCTGCCTGATCCCTGCCCACGGCTGGTCAGGAGGTACAAAGATTTATAGTTCTCTTCCAGGCTGTTGACACCCAGTCCTCCTACTCTAACAGTCCCTACACAATCCAGTACTTTTTCCTCCCTCCCACGTAAGCAAAAAGATTTTGAATTTGTGCTACTACCTTTTCCTCAAAAATCATCATCCGTGTTAAGCTTTTTGCCTCCACTTCAGTATTTTTGGAGGCTGGCACCAGAAGATACAGAAGATAAAGTATTCACCCTCTTGTTATTGCAACTGCTCTTGTCCTTCCTGCCTGCTCTACCTACCATAAACTTTAAAACATACACATGCTGTTTGTAAAATGCTGCCAGCAGAAGGCACGTCGCTGATGAACGAGAGAAGCACGTTAGCGTGAGGCATTCTGGTTGCGGCAAGATGCCGCTGCTGTCTCTACCCAGGGCATTGCTGCTGGGAAGTGAAGCAGCTCTCCCAATCCCCTGATACAGAGCAGTATCAATGCAGAAATATTAAAGAGAAAATTAATAATTGATTTCAAAAATTCATTTGCAGCTGCACTTCAGTGAATTAATTACTTTTTGTCTTTCCCTTATTCATTCCTCTCTCTTGCTAATGACCAAGTTAGAACTGGGAAGAGGAAGTAGGTGGGGTTGGAAGAAGTGGGAGTGTACTGCTGCCGGAACAGAGAGTTCAAAGAACTGCTTTAATGTGGGGGCCCTGAGGGACCCGACAAGTGAAGAGGACTCCGTTGAATGTAATCTTATTTTCTCTGCCCCCAAAAGCAACAGGAAAACTGTTACCATGCTAGAAGTTCTACTTAGTATGTTAGAAGAGGAGAAAATTAAAATCCAGTCAGCAAAAGTCCCAAAGTATTAAAAAGATTAACCTATTGTTTATCCTAACATTGTCTATGCGATTCGCTTCTCCGTATGCTCACTAAAACAGTAGAGTCACACAGACAAAGTGAATGGATGATATTCCATTACATGTTATTGGAGCTTATGTACTGACTTCCAGAAGGGCTGGGGGTTGGGGGCCGAAATTTTTGCAGAACACTTGCGTATCACCACTTGCCAGATGATGTTAAGGTAACATTATGGCAAGGTTCAACTCCATAGTCATGTTAGTCATTTCTAAGCTAGAATAGGAAAATCTGGCAGAGAAATTGTATTTACCAAACCCCAGACTGAGGCAAAGCAGATGCTTTCCTCCATATTTAAAACACTGATGGTGCAGGAAGACAGTCATGCCAGTCCAAACTACCACTTTAAAGCAAGCAAAAAGATGTGCTTTTTAATATACCTTACTCTAAGTAACCATTTAATGAGAGAAATAACCTTTGTGCTAATGAGATTTTGAAAACAAATGTAAAGGCAAACACTGAATCTTCTGTAATAATCTTGTTGTTTTGGCACAGGCTCTGTAGCCATTTGAGTACCAAATGATTCCCTCAGGGATAAACAGTTTCCACAGGCTCAATGAAATGTTTGGTACGTGTATCAGTAGAAAGGGGGATAAAGTTAAAGACAAAGAGGGAGAGAATCCAGTGTTGATGGAGAGAATCCAAAAGATCAAAGACAGGGAAAGGAGGAAAGGAGGAAGCAAGTACACAGGGAGGGAGAAGGACAGCAAGAATCAACATTAATGACACGAGAAACGGATAGTTTCCTGCTCTGGTTGGTACAAACTACCTCCCCAAGATCTTGTGGACTCCTCTCTGAGCAGCTGTCTAGCTTGCACCATAATGCTGTGCTTCAGCGCATTGGACAGAGTCGTTTGCCACTGCTTTCAAGTGACCTCACATGACCAGGAGCTCAGCAGTTAAATCCAGGCTTGTATTCTGAAGGTTAAAATGGAACAACAGTATCAAAAAGGTGCACATTTTACTTCGTCTCACCTCTGAGTAAGGGAAACAATGACTCTGTGACTTTCTGTCTTTCAGTACTATTGTAGGTTGTGAGAATGCAGCTCAACGTCTCTTTCCTTGAATTTCTGAAGTGTGCCTAACAAATAACCAAAGGATCCACCCCGAGGGGCTTAATGGAAAAGATTTCCTGTCCCAACACTGAAAATTCTTCAGATCAGATGAATGCGTAATTACACCATTGTTCATTTATGTAGCTGTTATCATTTAAAGCAACCAGTCTGAAGCAGGCTTATTCAGTATCAGTAAGCCATGGATAACCTCCATGCACTAAATATACTGGTAAATTTCCACCTGCAATGAACATAGGTTTACTTTTCCAGCTTCCCTAGAAGTTTTGTATTTTAAATTTTATCAAATAGCAGCTAATCATGTCAGACAATAAGAAAATAAAAATCTATACCTAAGAGATACTTTGACCCTTCCAAACAAACCTAGACCATCATTTGATAACCTGATAACAATGGTTTGTCTGTTTCACGTTGTGCATGTGAAAGTAGTGTTAAATGGAGTCATCAATCAAAAATTTTCCCCTACAGCTCTTGGAAAATGATTGCACCAGCAGCTGGAAATTGGTAGACATTGCTCCTTCCTAATTTTTTCAGCAAGAACATTTAAAGCACTATAATGATTGGCTCTAAGGAATCTTGTGCTTATGAAAAACTAACCTGATTCTACTTTATGCATTCCGTCTGTCTCCTGCCAGACTCTGCCTGCCCTGGAAGTTCCTGGAGGCTTTTTGACTACCTAGTACTGCCCCCATGTGGGCCAAGAGTGTCACTACTACATGGAGCTACCTGCTTTCAGTTTTTGACATTAGCACAGGGAGGTAAAAGCCAAGATTTTTAATAGTTTTTATCTTATACATTGATCTAAATTCTCAAGTGAAATGGAACTGTTTTCCAATCTTGGAGTTAGTCATAAAAAGCTATGAGGCCGGTATGCCTGCAAATGAAGGAGAGGAGAAGGGACAGGGAAATCTAGGCCAGTGTGCTCTCTCACCTGGGATTCTTGTTTTTCCGGGCCCAGAAGGTCAAATCTCAGTTGAATCAGTATGCAGATCACATATACAGCAGCTACAGTTCCAGACTAGGGAATGTGCTAATTGGCTCACCCTCCCAAAGAACTGGGGTACCAGGCATCTGACACACAGCCTCTGAGGGAAGCAGGGCTTAATGCAGGACAAAATGTTCTTGCCACTGCACTGTCTCCTAGCCTTTCTTCTAGCAGGCAGTCTGGTCACATGCAGTGGTGGCTGGAGCACTTCCATAATTATTTCTCTCTTTCTAGAATAATGTGTACGCTTGGGATTTTAAAAGGTGATTGAATTCAGAAGAAATTAAAATTAAAGCCAGTGTCCCTTCAGCCTCCTTTCTTCAGACATTTCTCCTGAAGTATTCGAAACAGTGCTCTAAATAGTATAATGCGCCCTAAAGGTAGGTCAGAAACTTGCCATCAGGAGTGTTAACACTCTTTAAGTCTGTTCTTAGCACTGAGAATATTGTGAAAGCTATAGTCCCCAACCAGACAGTACAGTATAAGAAACAACCCTGTTGGTTATTTGCATGTAATCCCCCCTGCTGCTGCCTCATGATTCCAACTCAAAAACTAACTGTTTTTCTGAGACTGTTTCTGGAAGAGACAGAGTAGAATTTATTTAATTTTAAAAATTTACTTATTGATTGTAGAGAAAGAGGAAGAGAGAGGAAGAGACAGAGAAATACTGATTTGTTATCGCACTTAAGTATACACTCACTGGTTGATATTTGTGTGTGTCCTGGCCAGGGATCGAACCTGAAACCTTGCTATATCAGGATGACTCTCTAACCAACTGAGCTACCCAGCCAGGGCAAACATAGAATTTCATGAGAGACAGCATTGGACCCATTCCAAGAAGCCATAACATCCCAGAGCCCCCTTTGGATAGGAAGCAATCTTCCCAAATCATATGGTGTCCACGAAGCTGATGCAATAGGAGTAGGAACAAACTACAGCCATCAGTCGTTGATTAACTCTGATAACTCACTCTGGCTAATGAGATGGAGGTTTTTCATGCTTCCACTGCTTAATGTCGCTCATTAGATGTACACTTATTAAATATTCAGATAATTGTGGCAGTCATAATGGTGGTAATGATAGCCGCATGATGACATGATGAAGAAGAAAGCATCCTTGAACTGAAAAGGTTTCATTTTGCTGAAGCAAGTCAAAATGGTGCTGCTGCAAGACGTGTGTGGAACACATGCAGACTATTTAGATATTCCTTTGCTTTATAATGTTTTTAATAAACTAAGAGTAATCACCTCAAAGATTTCCTGGGATTACCTGGATATACAAAATTATAACCAATTCCCAGAAAACACAGGTACTTTCTCCTGATTTGAGTTTGTATTTTGACCTGAAACTAGCAAAGCAAAGCTCTGTGTCAGCATTGTAATTTACGTTCTGCTTCAATTCTTTCTTTATGATAGTTAGATTTTAGGTCAAATGCCCTGGTGGAGCCAACTACCTTATACTAAAGAGAGCCTTCGACTTCAACTAAATAAGACTTGTTTAAAAACAGGTCTGCAGCTTGAAAATTTTTTCTTGCTAGTATCTTTCAACTTTTATGTTTGTCAGACTCTCCAAGTCTGGGGCAGGATGAGATGTGAAGATGTCAGAAAATTCAAGGAAATCTCTCTTTTGTAAGACTCAAAGAAATTTGATAAGAATACGAATTGTCAGTTTTGTTCATCACTGAGCCCTAAAATCTATACTCAGAACCTTTCATGTCTGTCTCATCCCTCACGAACATGAAACATCATAAAATCAAAATAAACTTTTGATAAAAATCGGGTTTCGAAATTTTGTCATGGGTTTCTTTTCTGTTTGACTCTTTTTGATTAGCAGCAGGTACTCCAGAAACAAACAAGTTTCTCCGCAACCCCATTTTGTCTTCCTAGCAGGGACAAAAACAAAAAGACAAATATGAAAATGATGCTAAGATATTTCTTCTGTCATACTTTTAACAAGTTCATAAAAGCAATATCCATATTGACCTTATGAATTTTCCAAATTGAAAATAAGATTGATAAGACAATAAGACTCAGATTTCGAACTTATGGTGATCTTTCTCCTGCATCAGGAAATGTTGCATCCCTGACAGTTCAGTAGCACTGTTTTCTCTTAAATCTAATGTTAGTCTAATGGGCTCATTTAAGCTGGTAATGAACAGCTTAGGAGTTTTTGCTCTCAGGTTCCCAATTCTGGTAGGTGACAATAAATAGCCTGTTTGCATTTTCCTTATGTATTTGATGTTGCACAGCAGTGGAATGCAATCCTTTGCTGTCTGTAGAATTATTATGATGCTTTTGCAGCATGATGTGCTCACTGACACTAGTTTACTTTTTGCACCCACAGGCTTGCAACCCGGTGGCATTTGAATGTACCTGCTCCAAAGAAAGCATTGGTCTGATGACAGCTGTGTGATGTGGAATGAGTTGAAAACAGGCTCAACTGACCCGATTATAAAAACAACCCTGAGTCTAGAGACTCTTCTAGCTACTGATGATTGCTTTTCTTATACTTGGGAAAGGCTGTAACTTGACTTTAAAAAATAAAAACTGAAAAGAAAGAAAGAAAGAAAGAAAAAAAGAAAGAAAGAAAGAAAGAAAGAAAGAAAGAAAGAAAGAAAGAAAGAAAGAAAGAAAAAGAAAGACAGACATTTTTGACCAAGTCTCTGAACTGTAGGAACTTGTCAGAGATCTTTTATTTATTTGTTTTTCTTTTGTCCTAAGCAATAAAGCTAAGGATAGCAAAGTTCCAGAAACATATTTATGATAACTGATTATTCACAGAGTCCCAGCTCATGTTTTTCATGTCATGGTAACTGTGGCATTTCCAAAGGTTTAATTTGGAGGGCTGGGCTGAGGGGTATTGGTGGCCACCTGACTAAGAGGGTTGGAGGAATTGCAATTCTCCTGTTTTGACCTAGAGTGTCTGACTCTATATCGGGAGAGATGGCAATAGTGGCCTGAAGGAGGCTGTGGACAGTAGCATGTCTTGCACTCTTTCTCCTTGGGACTTTTAAAATCCACTGCCAATTTGGTGACCATTTTAGAAATTTATTCTGTGATTGTCTCTACATTTCAAGACATGTAACATAAACGAGATAGGTTCAAGAAGGAATAGTCATTTAAAAGAGAGACATACTAAATAAGTATGGATCAAAGTAACCTACCTGATGAAAACAAACCAAACAAAATATTTATTTTGAAGCAGTAGCTTTTGTTCCACTTTCTCCTTGAGATCGAAATTAGTTCTATTAAGTCTAATTCCCAAAGAAGCTTTTATTATCTGGGTCCATTTGCCAATATGAACTGCCATTTATATTGGATTCAGAAAGTGGTAAGTATGGAAATTTGCTACAGATACTCCAGCTACTGTTGATACAGGAACAGAAATATTGCACAAGATTTTTTGCAGATAAGAACAAACTAAAAACTAGCTACTAAGTACATAAATTTCTCATCACTGCTGAAGTGAAATGAGGCCCAAAATTCTTACTTATAAAGCCACCTACCAGAAAAAAAGGGAGGAGGAGGAGGAGAAAAAAGGAGAAGGAGGAGGAGGAGAAGAAGAAGGAGGAGAAGAAGAAGAATTATTTCAATGTTCAGAAAAAGAAGTCGAAAGCTGACTCTGGTACTTTCCTTATGTTCTCTCCAGAGTTCTATGGAGACTATTTTGTGCTGGTAATTGTTTCTAATCAACTGGATGAAAGAGAAAGCAAAAATAAGAATGATGCCTTGCTATATATTTAGTATATGCTCAGCTCTCCCCTAAAAAAGAAGGACATCTAGGAGAGTCTTAAAAAAGGTCTTTCCAGACATTTCCTCCCACCTCTTAACCATTTCTCCTACTTGCCCTCTTTTTACAGTGATTTTAATACTTCCCATGAAAACGTACACAGCATAATAATCTGCTAATAATGGTATAGTCAGCATAATAATCTTTCATATTCACTGTGGTTTAACCATCAGCAAGTTCTAGCCATGCTAGATAGTGGATTTTGAATGAGTAGAATAGCCCCATCTAAGTTAATTGCTTGGAAATGATCACTACCACAAGGATGGGATAACCCTGGGAAACCTGGTGCTTTGGGCAGAGTAAGAATTCAGTTCCATGAGGCACATAATAGTCCCATATCTCTCTCAATTCACTGAATTATAAAGTTGTCTTCTGACTTTATCTATTGGAATGAGAGGGTCCAATATTAATTATAAATAAAACCATGCTTCAAATCAGTACTCAGAAGGGACATTTCCAAAGATCTGACAGAACGTAGTGCTCTCATTTTTTAACTTATAATGTCTCCTCCTTGCCAAGGATAGAGTGAAGCCCTAGACCTAGTACGTATGGTATACCCTACAATACCACCGAGCAATTGTGGTGTAACTCCTTGTCTTTCAATTTTTTAAAGTGATTCATGTAAAAGCTGGGTTTACTCATTCTTGCTTCTTTCCATATGGCTTGGATAAGTGCAGACAATTTTCCTAGCAACAACTTAATGCTAATTTACCCACAAAGAAAGCCTGAAAGAAATTGAACAAGAGGAGAATACACACAAATAAACAAGACCACATCTTAGGCCTGTGGGCAATATGCATTTAGGTTTTTAGCTGATGTAAATTTTTGAAGCACTTCCTTGCATAGCTATGACCACTATATTATAGCCACCCCAAAGGCGTGAGGGATATTCCATGCATCTCTGGAGTCTCCAGATTATAAAATGTCTGACCAGTAGTAGGTTCTCAATTAATTTCTGCTTAAAAATGAACTCAGTGGGACAATGGACTCCTCGTTTATTTGTTACCACAATACTTCATCTTGAGAAAGAATGTAGAATGTGGCAATTAGTCACATATACTGAGTAAATAAGCTAGATCTTCAATCTCGAGTTGAAAAAAGTTAACTTATTTCTTCCTATTTTGACCTAGATCTGTTTTACAGAGCCATCCATACACAAGCCTTTCTAAGGGCAACTGGCATTCTCAAGTCTCTGCAGAAGTTGAAAGGTTATTTATAAAAGGAATAATTCTATACTCCAAGCTGTAGATGATGGAACTGAAGCTAGGCATTTCACTGACAAACTTTTTCCATATACTAATTTACCACCCATTGATACAGAAACATATGGGCCCTTTGAGTGCAAGAGATTAGCCAATCATATTCTCAGCCTTTAGAACTTGGGAGGGAAGAGAAAGAAAGAACTTTTTTCCAGTTAGAAAAGGAAATAACAGAGAGGAACAGAAAATGATAGTGATGGTGGTGGGGACAAAGGGATGGGGTAGCTGAACTTCATGAATGGTATGTCACCAGGAGAAGACCCCCAGACTCCAGCAGATGACATCCTTAAGGGACCTTGAGTTCAGAAGCACTTCCATGACAGTAAATCCATTACTGATCAGGAACTTACCATATTTTTCAGACCATAAGACATACCTAGGTTTTAGAGAAGGAAAATAGGAAAAAGAAAATTAAAGCAAAAAATGTGGGAAGATGAATAACATGAATAACATAATATTTCACCACCATAAATGTAAGCAGAATGCAACAGCAGCATTAACAACCATTATTCCTCCCAAATTTGGGGAGGGGGGAAAAAGCGCACCTTATAGTCTGAAAAATACAGTAGGTATCTATGAGAGCCCACTACTAAAACCACTCTGTGCGTATTCTTAAGCTGCCCTTCTCTCCAGTTAACTTGAGTACTAATTTATTCCTCAAAATCAAATAAGCCTAATGAGAAGCATTCAAAATATTTTCACACTTGTGAATAAGTTAGAGTGTTAACTAGCTCCCTTCGCTCAAAGAATGATTAAGGGAGGTGGGGAAGCAAGAAAAGAAGGATGTTAGAAAGTTAGGAAATGTTTTGCTATTCTTCTAAGGTGTGCCGGAACTGGTAACTGCCAGCTTCCATTTGCTTACCAGTTGCCTGTCATAATGAGCATCAACTTCCTATGTGCCTAAGAGGAACTGTATAGACTGGGAAGTTTTGAAAAGGTGGAACCATGCGAAACCTAGGAAAACCTATGGAGGTAATCAATGTCTCTTAATCTTTCATGCTCATAAAAATAATCTGGGAACAATGTTAACAATGCAAATCTGCTTTCATAGGTGAAAGGAGGGGTCTATGGTTCTGTATTTCTTATAAGCTTCTGTGTGAGGCCGGTGCTGCTGATCTGCCCATCACATTTTGAGTAGCAAAGATGTAAAATGAAGAGGCCCTGCATGAAACTGCACAACCATTCTCATTTATTCTTTGCAGGATGGTAAAACAGAAAATAACCACTGAAACCAGACAAAAAGTTGACCATTTCAGAGCTGCATGGTTTTGAGCAACTCATTCAATCCATCAAAGCTTTAGTTTCCTCATTTGTAAAGTAATAATGATAATATTTATGTTGCAGGATTATTCTCAAAACTAAATGATATAAAATATGTATGTTTCACAAAGGCTCCTAAGTAAATGGTATTTATTTTCCTATTAATTCACTTGTTAATCAGAGTATTTTGAACAGTATACAATTTCAATAATAAGTGCTAGGGAAAAAATATATGATCTATGCTTTAAAGAATTTATAAACCAATAAGGGTAAAAAACAAAATGTCTGTAAATTGTTATGATATATAATATAATATAGCCATAAGAATGGTGAAAACATAATACTTTAGAGTTAAAAAAGGGAAGATTGACTGAGGGATGGAGGAAGAAGAACAGGGTGATGAAATCAGGAAAGTTTTCAAAAAGGAAGTTGCATTTGAACTAAAGCTGAAAGGATGGGAACACAAAGAGAAGATGGGGACAATCTTTTAAAGCAGAAAAAAAGTCACTGTAGACATCGTGGTGATGCAAACAATGGTAGCCTTTCATGACACCAGCAGAATTCTAATGTGGCTGGAACTAGCTTCATTTGGGAGATGGGAGAAAGATGAAACCAGCTGCATCTAGTAGGTACAGCTCTTGTATGCCATGCTGAGTTTCTGGAACAGACTGCCCTCCTATTACAGCTCCCATCACACCTTATTATAATCATATACTAGCTCAAGAATAATTCTACATCTGTACTACAAATGTCTGGTCCATAACAAGTACTCAATAAACATTTGTTGATGGAATAAATGCATAAATATGGGAAGGATTAATTTTGGTAGGGGAAAAGACCTTAAATAATACTCATTAGTCAGATCCCATACATAGTTGCCTTCTCTCCTTGTCCTGCAATATGCCCAGAAAGAATAGATGCTCCAACATAAATATGCTTCTTAGAGAAACAAAGCATTTTTTAAAAAACTTGGAATGATTGTTACACTAGATATAACAAAACAACCATTGCATTATAGAGCCTATCACATGAATTCCATTTGGCCTCCCTGTGATGATTCAATCTCTTATCGGTACTTAAGATGGTAAAGGTTGAGAGAAACTATTATACTCGAAGCAGATTGGGATCATCAGATAAAAACTATGGTGTGTCAGCATTGTATCCACCATAGCTTGTAACACAAAGTTCAGTAATATAGCTTGAAGCTACTAGTTGATTAGAACAGCTTTCTAGGCTAGGACTTCTGCTTTCTTAAATACACAGGAGCACAGGACGGCTTGTTTTGCCAAAGAAGGAAAATGGTATAGTCTCCAGTGAACGATATGATTTCAATACAGAAAGCTTGCTTACATCTCATTTCATTTTCATTCCATTTATTGATTCCTTCAGGATTGTGCACATGTATCGGAATACCTTTATTGAATCCCCCAGGCATTTCAAGTAAATACAAACAGAGTAATTAGGAACAACTGTAAAAGAAAAATTATAAAGTAGATCTCACCAGTATATTATATTAGAAGTAGAAACCTTGACTTTATCAGATGGAATCATTTTAGGGCTGGCTGTAGGCAAAATGCTGAAGCAGGCAAGAGCTCATCTTCTACAAAGGGAGGAGAGCCCCGAGGTCAAGGGCATGGGCTGACAGCAGGCTACTTGGATTTGAAACCTTACTCAAAGACTTCCTGACTTGATGACTTTGGATACATTGTTCAATCTTTCATGCTTCAAGCTCATCAAGTATGAAGTAAGGATTATCATATTAATCCATGAAACTATGGAAAATTAACCCATAAAGCATTGCTCAGAATAACGCTGACACACAGTAAGAGTTTCATAACTGTCAGCTATTCTTATATTCTTCAGGGTGTCCACCCCACTAATTCAATAAATATCTCCTACCTCCAGAATACCTCAGTCCACATTCAGGTGCCCGGTATGTCCTTTCATTTTCTTTAGCATACTCATTTCTAACAAGAGCTGAGTCATTTATATGTTTGTATAATTGTGTCCCACAAAATATTGTCCCTGACAGAAACCTTTTTATTTTACCTTTTATCTCTCACTGTAGAAACAGAAGCATCTGTTTTATTATTGGGTAACCCATACATTAATGTGTAGGAAGCTTACTATCCCAACCCATACCCAAAGCCCTTGAAGATACAACAACATAGAGCCATTGGTACAAAAGTATTTATTGAAGAGTTCTGTGTGTCAGATACTCCCAGAGACAAAGATAAACAAGGCAATATCAAAGCTCAGCATTCACTCAGGAGTCTGAAAGGAACAGGAAAGGAAGTTCAATCCAGTCTGCTGTATGGGAGGAGATGGTGACAGGAACAGTAGTCTCTCCCTATATCGTTTTAGGCTTTCCTAGGGTTGTTTAATGACAAACTTCAGTTTTTATTTGTTATTTGACATCTAACTGGTTAGAAGACAAAGCCTTCTTTCTCTTTCCTCTATAAATCCTAGGAACATATCCCTCCATACATTTACAATTTTCAGAGGACTGAAAAAATATCATAATTCTCCAACTCAGAAGTTGGAGACCTGGGTCCCATACAGAAAACTTTCAGGCATCACTTGCTGACACTGCAAAAACAGCATGAGTGTACTCATTCGTTCCATCCCTCCCTTCACTGTGCCTTCCTACACAGTGCTTGTTGGGCACTCCCAATCTATGTCAATAATGATAGATAAAATGCACTTTATAGAAGGAATTTTGTCTCTGCCCACATGGGAGTTAAACAAAGTGGAAAGATAAGATGTATTTTAATAAGATGTATTCAAGAAATAGTTAAAAACAATAAAATAAGATATATGAATAAATCCTGATGCATTATTCAATCAATTATTCTTGGTGTTCTGTAAAAGACATCAGCTAAGATAGCAAATAACAAAAGTTTCATCTCAATTGCTACTTCCTATCAACTGGAGGCAGATGTCAGGCAAACTGTGTAGCCAATGGTGACATGACTTTGCCAGGCTCAGAAGGAAGTAAGTTGAGGACTGATGTTGGTCATGTCACAGAGGGAAGTGCAGGCACTTTGCTGCATTTTTGCCATGGGGCCCTGGCTGGAGAAGAGTGTCGTCTAGCAGACCTGGATTCTGCAATAGCACATAGCTAGCTCTGTGGCCTTGAGAAACTTATCTTACTTCTCTGAGCCTGTTTCCTCCCTTGAAAAGTGAGGATGCTGCCATCTCAAAAATGTGACCTATCACTCAGCTAGCGTTTAAATTCTATGAAGGATAGTAGACAGAACCAAGTCTGTCTCATTCATCTTTGCATCTCTGGCACACAGCCCAACAACCACCTGCTCCCCTCCTGCACAGCATACTGCATTCTGGAAAAGGTCTTTGGAGGAATTAGGATTTCAGAACTTTAATGGGTGACTAGAATATTAATATGTCAAGGGTGAGAAAAGTTACCACCTGAGCAAAAAGACCTGGCAAAATATAAAAACCAAAGCAAGTATGATAGTCGGGGACTAAAGAGGAGACAGACAAACCAGAAGGAAAAATAAATAGGATCCAAACAACTTTGATTTGGGAAGATGTTAAGAGTATCTCATCTATATTTCACTTTGGAAAGCAAGAAAACTGAAGCTCAGAGGACTTTAAATAACTTAGAGTGGTAGACATTGGCATTGCTTAGATTACAACCCAGATTGCCTGACATACCTCAGTGCTCACTTGGGAAGGGACTGGAAGAAAATGTGGGGAACTCATATGGTGGAGTTCTCCATGTGCGAAATTCACTCCTTAAATAATGAGAATCTCTCTTATCTGTTACCAGCAGGATGTGGTCAGAATGAAACTCCCTGCAGGGCCCCTTGTGGGAGGGGGTGGGGGAGGGGTGGGGGGGTAGATGTGGCCAGGGGTGAGGCCACAAAGCAAGCACCATTGATCAGCAAAAATGATTCCTGAGGAGCATGAACTGAAAAATCTCAAGCTAATTTAGAGGAAAACATAACTGTGTTAGCAAGAGAAGACACAGAGGGCTGATGGCTGGGTTTAAGTGGAGATCACATGACAAACATAGGCGGCTTCCTCCTCCCTGAAGACACCAGGCTGTGTTTGTACGGCAACCGAGCTAACAGAAGGTGAAAATTGCATCTAATACTTTGATTGCTCCTTCGGTTTTGTAGTGGGTGTTTTTTGGGGGTGGTGTCTGTTGTTGGTTTTCTTTTGCTATTGTCTCCTTTTGTGAGGAATTGCTATTCCTTGCAGCATTTATCCCTTTGTGTTCAGGGCCATATGTATTTTAGTCTCATTTGTAATGGAGCAACAGTGAACAGTTAAGTATGAATAACACTCTGGTTTCTTGACTCCCCTTGCCTCATTTCTTACACCTGATGCTGTCCTACCCAAAGACGAGGAATCAGCACCCCAGGTGTCTTCGGTAGGTGGGTAAATGTTGATGATTTTAATTTGTCATCTAATAAGTAAAAGGCAGTTTCGGAGGTGGAAACTTACAAGTGTAGTTGCTTTATCCTGAGAAAATGTTGGTGTATGTTTACATCCATATATTAATGGAATAATCTTCCAGATGAGTCAGAGTACTTGAGACACAATCAATGATACATATGCCCCCATTGTTCTTAATTATCTTCTGATTAAAATGTCTTCTCATGCTCTTCAAGCTTAATTGTTGTCATCGAGACCCATGAAAGTGCTCTTGCAAAGATTTCTGCATTGAGAGTTAGAGGCAGGGGACCGACGGTGAAGCACCATGACCCCGGGAACTTCTTCTCTTTCTTCTAATTATAATCAGTGTCTGACTGCCATCACACAAAAATTATAATACCCAGGTAATGGACACTCTTAGAACACACTGTGACTGTAATATTTCGGTTCTTCAGGCGACGTGGCCCTGCGGGGCCAGTTGTTGTGTTCAGCAGTGCTCAGCAGTGCTCATCAGTGCCGCATCCAAGTCTCTTCCATCCCCGAATGGTGTTTACTCCTCTTCTCCACTGGGATGTAAGCATTGTAGAGCAGAAGTTAGGCCTAAATTCCAGCATGGCTCTTTTTGCATCAGTCCCACCTCTTAATTCACTGTTTAGCAGCACCATTTTCAACTCTGGATATATATCGGGGAATATTTTTAAAATCACTCATCCTTTTCTTAGAGATTTTTAAATTAACTAATTTATTTATTTATTTATTTATTTTTAGATAAGGGAAGGGGAGGAGATAGAGAGGGAAACATCAATGTGTGGTTGCCTCTTGAGCACCCCTTTCTAGGGGCTTGGCCTGCAACCCAGGCACATGCTCTGACTGGGAATCAAACCAGTGATCCTTTGGTTCAAAGTCCAGCACTCAATTCACTGAGCTACACCAGACAGGGCAAAAAAAAAATCACTAATCCTTAGGCTCTATTCTAGACTAGTTCAGTAGGAATACTTGTACAGAGGCCAAGAGCCAGGGCTCTGGAGTCAGCAGCCAGAATTTGTATCCTGAACCTACAATACAAATTTGGGCCATTTACTTAAACTCTCTGTGCCTTTATTTTCTCCTGTAAAAAATGAGGCTAATAATCATACCCATCCCATGGAAATGTGGTAAAAATTATATAAGTAAATATTTGTAAAGCACTTAGAACAGTGGTTGGCATATATAAGCACAATTTAAGTACTTTTTACAGTGGTGATAAAAATGATCATCATGATGGAGGAAATGGAGCTAGGACTTAATCAAATGGTGCTTGAAGGCACATGCCTCTGAAATTTACATATTGAAGAGCCAATAAACACCTTTTCTTTTTCAAGTCCTTTTGAGCTTGGTTTTTCCATTATTTGCAACTGATATTCCACCTTGGGTAGGCTAGGCTGAGCAGCCTGTGGGTATTCAGGCTAGGACTTGGAAGAACTCAGTTCGAGCCCAAGTGCTACTTTCTCTAAGAAGCACATGATTTCAGACGGCTTGCAACATTAATTTTATAACATAGGAGAGTCTATGGAATTGACGTCTGGTAAACCACCAGCTAAGACTATTTACCCCTCCATTCTACTTAACTAGTAAATGAGGAGACTGAACTAGAAGAACCTGAAGAGTGATTAAGCTTAAGGAGTTTATGTTGTTATTATGTCCTGGGAGCCAAGGGGTAAGTGACCTCTTAGGACAAGGCAATTAGTGGACTGAACTTGGTAAGGCATTGTGCACAGCTTTTTTTTTCTTTGCAAAGTAGTTTTTCCTCCTTTTTCTGAGGATAAATAGAAAGGAGGTATTCAATGCTGCTAATTTCCAGAATGGCAACTAAGGCAACAATAGAGGTGCTGATTCTAGATGGCTGATAAATACAGAAATTACCTGTCTTTGTTACATGTTTGGAGCAGAGCCATTTCTATAATTAATCTATGTATCTCAGAGAGCCCGTATACACAACACTAAAATATTTTCTGAAATGGAAGAGACTCAAAAGCAGCATTTGGAAAAAAGCAACTGTCACTTACATCTGGTTATCATCCATGCAGCTTGTCCAAAACTAGTTTGAGTTACCTCAGCTAACCTGAGTGTACACCAGCGCTTTAAGCCATGGCCATGCAATATCTGAACACCCATGTGAGATGTGAACTCTACAGCACAGAACATACACTGACTGACCACTTAAAGGTTTCATGCAGCTGACAGAAGGACTTTTCAGCCCATGGTTTACTTTTATTTAAATTAGGAGGCAATTTTTAAAATCAGTAGTTTACATATAAAAATCCAATTTTCTGGGCTCTCTGGAAAGACAGTGGAATACCTGACAACACTAGGCAGGCACTTTCCTTGTCAAGAATAGGCTAATCCTGTGTGGCAGCTGCCTTGAGTTTGCTGCAGTCCTCAGCCTCTCTAACATCAGCAGGACATGGGGGCTGGCCGTGTTCATCACCCTGTTTCTGCTCTTGTCTTCTGTGCTTGGTCTGCTTCACTCATTATTACCAATTCTGTGACTCATGAATATTTTACTTCGCAACTCCAGCTTCCCTTTAAATTTTGTCCATGCCCAAGCTGATGAGCCTGAATTTAACTTTTTAAAAATTGAACAAAGTTTTGCTGTAAAGTGTCAGTCAGAGCATGGGCAGCTGGGGGCAGGGAGAATGCAAGCCAGCCACTTCAGAGGGGCGGCTGCACAGGGACTGTGCAGAGGATGCAGGTGTCCCAGGATCCAGAGGTATGTGTGGACTCCAACCAGCTCCTCCAGATGCAAGGTCACCGTGTCCAGGTGGACATGGGATAAGGGCTGTGGGCACCTCAGGGCTTACCCACCAGTGTCTGGCAAACAGTGACCCTCCACAATGACCCTGATACCTTAGACAGGGAGTTCCAGGGAGTCTCCCCCATTGGCCAAGATGGTGGATGGGGAGAGTTCTTACACTGAGCACACCATGGCTGGAAAGATGCGTGGGTAGGGTACCAGTTCCCAAAAGCTAGCAAGATAACTGGATAGGAAAAAAAAGTCCTTCCCACCCTGCCCCTATAAGAACCCCACACGTGAGCAGGAAAGGAGAATGGTCCTTGGGATAGGAGTCCACCATTATCCTAGGTCAGGACACTGAATAAACCTATTTTTTTTTTTTGCACTAGCACCTGTCTCACCTGTTTGGCTTTCCCTGAAGCAGGCAGCCAAAACTTGCATTTTGGTTATAAAAGTGCTTCAGATGATGTCGTCAGTAGAGGTGAGGAGCATTGGCTACATGATGCCATGTAATTTGTTTAACTACTTTACTTTCCAAAGATTTCAGGTGATGTTCCATGGACACAGAAATGTAGTTGATTGTATGATGAACTTCTAAAATGGACTTAGACCTGTATATGTCACATAGAAGTGACGGTTCTTCAGACCACTTACTGAGATGAATTGAGGAAGAGTTTTCTGACATAGGCTTCAAATTGCTTTGTAGATTAATCTGAATCTTTTTCTGCATTTTCCTCATTTATTTTATAGTGCTTAAGTCAGAAACAGCTTATCTAGCACCATCTATTAGAATCACATGAAATGTCAAGCCAGATTTATAGAGTAAGAAATGGACATTGGATCATAATTCAGTTTCCAGTAGAAGGAATGACTCAGAGCCAATTCCTTTGTGGTTGCATTAACAATAGAGAGTATTGGTTTCCTAGTCAAAGTCCCTCCTACCTCCAGCCTGCCCCCAACTCTCATTTTGTTCTACATACCATTACTGTCAATACAATTAAAATGGAGACCTAAAATATGCTCACCATTTCTGCTGTTTTTCTTTCCCCAGACATCTGACTCTGAGCTTCTTCTCTGTGAGCACCATTTCCTTTCTTCTTTCTCTCACTTCCTTGATTTCATCAAATGTCTTGTCTTTCGTGCATGGCTGCCTCTTTCCCTACATGTGACTGCCATGGAGAAAATGCATCGTTTTTTTTTAAGATTTTGTTTATTTATTTTTAGAGAGGGAAGGGAGAGAGAGAGAGAGAGAAACATCAATGTGTGGTTTCTGGGGGTCATGGCCTGCAACCCAGGCATGTACCCTGATTGGGAATCGAACCTGTGACACTTTGGTTCGTAGCCCACACTCAATCCACTGAGCTATGCCAGCCAGGGCTGAGAAAACACATCTTATTCATCATTGTTCACCCAATTCCTAAGCATCCTAGTTGATACTGTAGAAGCTCAAAACCTATTTGCAGTTACACAAATAGTTGATGACCTCCAGTAGCACCTCAAGCTCTTTGTCTCATCTAAGACATCAGTCTTCTGGTTTCATTTATACTGAAACCAGACATTTTAGAGAATTCTTGCATTTCAGTGTCTTCCCTCTGCCTTTGCCTGATTCCCAGACTGCCAATGGTTACTATGAAAAGTTTTGAACTTATTTATCAATTCTAAAGTAAATATGGTATTTTTTAGACCATAAGACATACCTACGTTTTAGAGGAGGAAAAAACTGAAGCAAAAAATATGGTAACATATTTAATAACATAAGTAACATAATATTTCACCAATGTAAATGTAAACAGAACTCAAAAGCAGCATTAACAACCATTATTCCTCCCAAATTGGGGGGGAGGGGTGAGTCTTATAGTCCAAAAATATGGTACATGTTATAAAATAGTAACTGATCCTTCACAGACATATAGTAATGATTGTATTCAGTCATTTCTTGTTCATTCTCTCACTGCATATGTCCTCAAAATGTTCCAGAACTTTTAGTTTTTCCAATACTCTATACTTATTCTCCTCAGTCTTATTAGATGACCACTTATAAAATTTAGATAAACAAACTCATTTTCCCTTAATTTTTAATTTCCCTTTTGAAAATAACGCTTCATTGTTATTTCTATTTTCCTGTTTGCTATTCTTTGTCATCCAATTGATCCATTTGTTCATTGGTTCCTCCCTATCCATCATCTATAGGACCTTTTCCTGATTCTTGTCTCTCTCTCATCTTCTGTTCTTATTTGTTCTTTATTTTAGTCTGACTTTCACTCACTTCTCATGTCTACAGCAGCTCTTCTGAAGGTTAACAATGATGTCACAACTGCCAAAGCCAAAATTTTTCTAGATACTATTCCTCCTAAACATGTGCAATATGTTTGTCACCTTCTTTAAAATTCTTTTCCCCCTTTTCACTGAATTAGTTGGGGTGATCCCATCACATTGTGGTTCTATTACTTTTCAATCACTGTATTTTGCTTGTATAATATGCACCCATGCTTTTGGCCCAGCCTTTCATGAAAAAAATATTTCATTTTCATTTTTTAATTCAATTATTTATTTATTTATTTTAGAGGCTTGTTTTTTGTATTACAAAGGAATTTTTAGCATTTATTTTAAAACATATTATCGTGGAAGAAATTTTCTGTACCAGTAACAAATTTACAATATTTATATATGGAATTAGTACTACCCATGTATAATGCTCATCCTTATTTTTCTTTCAAAAATTTGGGCAAAAAAAGTACACATTATACATGGCAAAATACAGTACGTTTTACCTACCTCCTATTTTTGGCCCCTCGTTGTCCTTCACTTTCAGTCACACAGATCCATGATCAATTTTGATGTTTCCCTTTCCTTTGCTGCCCTTGCACAGTCAGTCATCAAGATACACATTTAACTAGCCATGTTGCCATCGAGTACTCAATTTGAATATTTCTATCTCTTTTCATGGCCTGGAGATGTTCTAGAAGTGTACTCTGGAAAACCTCAAGTAAGTAAGAGATTAAAATCGGGAATGAGGCTGAAACTGTAAACTCAGCAAAGCAGTTAATTACTTGAGCACATGTATCTTCTGCCTCTGCTTCTGGATGGGACCTTAGTTCAGAAAAGTCATTCCTCATGTCCCCTCCCCCAACACTCGCTCCCTTCACACTGAAGGAGAAATGAATTCTGTGTAATAGTGGGGATCATTCTTAGTTGCAAGTGAAAGAAATACAACTCAAACAAGCCTTCACCTAAAGCAGGGGATGTTTGGGCAAGAATACAGTGTAATCGGATTTGGGGAAGGGAAACAGGGCCTCTGGGACAACCGGAACAGCGGGCTCAAGGAGCGCCGCGCTCTAACCCTTCTCATGCTCCTCTTTCACTTCAGGTGTATTCTATTCAATCAACTTTATCCACGGTGACAGAATCATGGCGTGTGGAGGTCTGGGTCTACATATTCTCATTTTATCCAACAAAGAGAAGAGGACTCTTCCCTCTGCTACCGTAAAATATAAAATAAAATTAAAAAAGGCTTTGACAAACAGGCTTGGGTGACACACTGATCCTCTGATCAATCAGGTTAGTTGGGCGCATAGGGCATCTAGGAGGCTGGCGCCTTTCATTCGCATAAAACAAGCTCCATAAGATAAGGACCTATATAGTACCTCCCTCAAGCCAAAACCAGTCCAGAGCTGGTATGTGATCCCTATTTTAGTAGAACAACCATTCAGGCTAAGATTTGCTCTCAAATTTTAAGTTTTGTTTTTCAGCTAAGATAGTTCAATTTTAAGCTTTATTTGAGTTCAGAAAATTTGAGTTTTCCAAATTAAAATAATACTATTTCATGCATCTGTGGCCACTGGGTTGGGAGAAAGGATTGAGTACAGCTCTCACTAATCTTAGAATCTCTGAAATCAAAATTACTTTGACAGAATTCACCAAATGGATTATATGACAGTGGTACTAGTGTGCACTTCACAGATGACAGAACACTTTCATGCAGCTCTTAGAACTGCCCATCAGGGATGGACTGAGGTGCTCTAATGTGTTGATCGGGATTGCACAGACCTGGAATGGAGTGCAGGGACAGCATCATGCAATCAGTGTCTCTGCTGTCTTTGCCCTGGTGTAGACAGCGACATTGCCATCCTGACTCCTGAAGGCCATAAGGAACCCCTGTTTTTCTAACACTTAAGACTTGCTCTGGATTTGAGGACAGAAACATGAAAAAAGTGAAAGAATAGCTTTGTCTCACAGTCTAAATCTACAAAATATTCATTCCCAGATTACAACTTACTTTATATAATATCTACATAATTAAACTATTCCAAAGACCTGGATAATATACTTTTAAAGTTAAGGTCCTGCTTTGGCAATCTTTTATCAAAAAAAAATCCGAGGGGAAAAAGAAACACCCAGCCTAATAGATTATGAGGAACTGTGTGTGTCTGAGAATAGATGTAATGGCAACTGCAGACAGCCAAACAATCAAATCCAGGGAGGGCTGCCAGAGACCTCCATGCTCCTTTCAGACAGAAATCTTCTCTTTTGGGTGATGTGATTGAAAACAATTTTCTATGTAAGACATAAAAACCACAGTTGAGAAATAATAATAAAGGGTTATAGAATCAGAAAATTCATTCCAATCCATCTAAAAACACAAAGGCTGACAAAAATCAAAGCTCGGAACAAGCTGCCACACACCCTAGCTCAAGAATTCCGGTTTGCCTTAGTACTGCTGCAGCTTTTATTTTTTTAATTGGGTACTCAAGGTCAGTTGTTGGAGAATCAGTAATTGGTGATCTATTGTGTTAAACCCACATGAGTAACAGTCAATTCTGTAACAATGACTGCTTTAGTAAGTAAGAAATTTTTGTTAGTTTCTTCAGTATCACAAACAGGAATAATAATAGAAATGAATCTGCTGAGTATGATAGGAAGGATGTAATATGCATTTCCACAGAAATGTCTTGTAATTTAGGATTAATTAATGTCCAATTATTGTAAGCTGTTACTAATAAATTTTAAAAGTCAGCTCTGCACTTCCATTTTGTAATGTTTTTATAAAATGGAACATTAGATGTTTTTAATCTCGTCTGTTCTTGCAAAATACCCCAGATAACATGCTGTTTTGCATTTCAAATAATATATACTCATTTAAATGCAAAACCAGGGTCCAATCAGAATAAGATGGCAATCAAATTACAATATTCAATGAAGAGTTTTCCAAGTTGACTTCATTAGTAAACTATCATGAATTTCAAGATCTTACAAGGTTTCTATTTGTTTGTACAACTGCAAAGGGCTCAATTACCGAGCTTTGAGAGAGTCTAAAAATAACATCAGACTAATTAAAAGTTTCAGCCGGATTTGGGCTAGCACTGTTTTGAAACTCTCTTAATCTGTTCGACTTTCACAATGGACTTTGGAAGATAAGACTGTTTTAAAATGTTAAAGTAAAAGCAACTGGCCAAAAATAAATAAATAAATAAATAACCATAGCCTTCCCTGTATCTAAGATGACAGAGGTGTGTGCAGCTCTGTGGGAAAAGACCAGCCAGGCCTTGAGGGTTCTGCTTCCAAGTCCTCCTGGGCTCTTAAGGGGACTCAGCTCATTTTCTGCTGTTACTGTGCATGCTGAAAACAAGCTGGGAGAGTGTGTAGCTTCAAGTCACTAAATTTTTGAAAGACTCAGGGAAAGGTTCAGTCTTTGAAGTCATTTTCCCTTTGGGCGGTAAGATCCAGGTAATCAGGGAAAGCTCAGGAGGTCGTGCTATTATGATAATGTTCTGCCAGTGTAGCTGCTGCTCACAGTCTTACATCATTTGGATCATAGGATTTTGTGGGAAGGCTCAGCAGGGCTTTCTCCCCAACAGGTGCATTCTCTGACAAACAGGGCAGTGATAGGGTAGAGGACTGAAAGCACCTGGGGACTGAACTTCTCCCCGTTCATCAGAAAGTAGAGTGCTGTGGTTCACTGAAAGTGTTTTTTATTTTGTTCTTTTACCTCTTTATATTTCACTGTTTGAACTGTCTCTCTTATAAAAACAAAATAACAAAGAGTCTTAGGCTCTCCTGAGATTTTCCACAAGATATGAAGTAAATGTTAGGAAATTATTGTCTTTGCAGAAATGCTAATTTCTCACTCTCAGGAATCACAGAAATGAATTTCTCTGATTTCAAGTCTTCCAAAGTTTGATAAATTCTACACTCGCTGAACTCCTATTCTGGAGATCGTGTGCGTATCAGAGCATCTGTCACTGCCTTGGAAATATATTAGAGCGAGCTAACAGCTTGAGGAAGATACAGCCTTTTAATTTGGTGTTATATGTGCCACTATGGCAAACAGTGTTTATGCTTCACGTCATTTAAATGAACAGGAGAGAGATTGTGACCAAGGCAACAACATCACCATCAAGCTGAAGGAGGCAGGTTGCACCCCTTAGACTGGCAATGCCATCATTGTCCACTGCATTTCCAAAGCTGGATTTCTTTTAGAGGACTTCCTTGATGCTTAAGTATTTTTAAGGGCAGTAATCCATGAATAAAATATCTATAAGTGAAGGAACTCTAGACTCTTAAAAAGCTAACTCAATTACGTATGCAAATGGGAGCTTGGGTTGCATAAATCAATGACCTCCAAAGCTAATCCCCTAGTTTAAAATTAGCTAATAATTTCTACATTTCACCTTCCTTCTTTAACCAACTGCCTTTACCCTCTAATCAGAGCTGCAGCTAAAAACACAAAATGTGCCCCCTTGAATTTCATCTCACCTTCTCTTTCCATCCTTACTGGAGGGTCTGATAAGTTGAAATGGTCACTAGATGAGAGCAAAAGACCTAAAACATCACCAGCTGGATAATTAATTCTTAAGAATCCAGTACTGGGTGCAAGTATGTAACTTCCCATTCTCATTAGACTCAGGTCAACAGTTAGCAAATTCCAATCTTAAGGCTATCCAGAATCCCAAAAGACATTAGCTGGTGGTCAGATTTCAGTTGTATAGAATTTTCTACATGACTGGATTTGTGCTAAGTACAATCTGGATGGGTCTTTACAAAAGAAGGCATCTTGAAGATAAGAAAAAAGACTAGATGGTGAAAGAAAGTAATAGAAACACAGAAGAAACACAGAAGGCCTTTAATTGTTTGCAGTAATGGAAGAAAAAAATACCAATTAAGATGCCAAACTCCTTTTATCAAAGGGAGATCAGAAAGAAGGTTAAAAACACCATCACATTGTGAAGTATCAGTAGGGGTGTCCAACTTGCAGCCTGTGGGCTGCATTCGGCTCGGGGTGGCTGTGAATGTGGCCCAGCACAGAATCATAAATTACTTAAATCATTATGAGATTTTTTGTGATTACATGTTACAAAGTATTTAATGTGTGGCCCAAGACAACTTTTCTTCCAGTGTGGCCCAGAGATGCCAAAAGGTTGGACACCCTTAGTAGAGTAAGAGCCCACACAGCAATTGTTCTCAGTGTTACTGACCTGCCTGTTCCTTTATGAAACTTAAAACCTGAGACTACACTATGTATTAGTTTATGCAGTGATATCCTTAGGGTTTACAAGAAATGCTATTTTATCAAATAATTCCTATTTTTAAAGAAAGTTTGCCCTGTTTAAGTTTGAAAATTTTAAACTTAATGTGACCACATGTAACCGCATATAGGGAACAGACTTTCAACAGTAACATAGTGGTTTTCTCATGAAGGTACACTGTACTTTTCTAAGAAAAACAACTATCAGGATGAAGGGATCATTAATGAAACTATTTTATGCATCAAAAAAGAGGTGGTAAGTATGTAAGTTAACTTAGTTTTTCAACTGAAGATATAGAACAGGTGTGTACTCCTAGAAACAGCCTTGCCATAACTACAAGAAAGATGCTTATATGAATATACATGACTATTTGTCCTTTTAATATCTACCCAGGACCCCACCCCAGACTTTTCTGACAGAACCTCAGACTCTTTTATGGGAATTAGCGTTTGCTCAGTGAATATTAGGAGGACTTATCTTCCCTACCTGAAATGTGGGTATGTGAGCCGTTAGGCCAAAAGAATGTTTACTCCTTGGAATCTAATGAGAGTAACATGATAAAGAGACAGAACATGTCTGGTGCTCCCTTCTATCTGAGAGGCAGCCTCTGGACCAGAGCCTCCTTGCCGAAGCCCATTACTGTGGGTCCTGTTCCATTGTTTCTAGCACTGCCTTGGTTCCCCATCTATTTTCAAGCCCAGGTCTTCAGGTTCCTCCACATTCTCTGAGCTTACTGTATTTGTCCAATAAATCTCCTTTTGTTAAAGTTATCCAGAGTCCATTTCTGTTATTTCCAACAGAAGAATTATGACATATGCAATCTTTAAGGCAGCTTAGAAACTGAGAGGACATAAAATGTGGAATGAAAAAAGAAAGGCTCAATGTCAATAACACAGAATTTAAAATCAGACCATTAAAAAAGAAAGCTGTTGGTAGGGGCCAGGAGTTGTGGGAGGTAAAAGTGACTCTGAAAAGGCAATATATTCCTGAAGGGATGGTTCCCTTCACACATAGGCCTGACATACACTTCTGTCCTCAGAGAACTCTGACTGCGAAGGCCTTAGACCCAATGGTCCTCAATCTTTTTCCACCCCAACACACCAAAAGGAAGATAAAGAGACTCATCAACACTCAGGTCCCCCTGGCAGCAGTGATTGAGAGTTCTCCAGGCAGATCAGAAAAGGTGAGGGGGCTGGACAAGCCCTCTGGGTGATTTGAATACTTCTTTCCCCCACACCTGTCAGCTTTAAAAGACAACTGCTTTTGATGTTGGTAGACAAGTTTGAATACATTTGAAAAGTCAGATCAAGTACAGGTAAAGAAAAGAAGCCACACAAAATATGCCAGCAATGAAGTGCAGGGTAATACATTTCAAAAGCTATTTAGTGTTCGGCTGTTTGACCCTCCTTATTTTAAGTTGGAAAACACTGAGGCACAAACAGCTAGTACGAGAACAAATGTACCCAGGGTTATACAGTCACTGTGTTAAGGCAAGACTTGGGGCTCTTGGTTCTCAAACCATGGCACTAAGACACCTTGCATTCCTATTTTTAAGTCTTTTTCCAAATAATATTGGTTGTGTGTGTGTGTGTTTACTTAATTAGCAAAGCTTCATTATGATATATTAAAAAATACATAGCAGAAGCTCAAATTCATTTTTTTCAAAAAGTTTACCAGAAAACTAAATATTAAATTTTAGAAAATATATCAGAAGTTCAAATTCATTTTACATTTTCCTACCAAAAGAAAAATCACTAGCCAAGTTCTTTATGTGATAATTGCTGACAAAACACTCAGGAGCACATCTGCATGTAAATTGAGATACCTCTTCAATATGAACACCAACCCGCATTAGAGAATATGATTGCAAATACTCTGTAGATGCCCTTTGAGATGAGAATACTGAAAACATCTGCATCCGAAACTGACTTCAGTTGCCAGACTGACCACTATTTTATTTTCCACAAAACCACTCTCATTTTTTTTTCAAAGTTAAAGTACTTGCGGCAGTTTGAGAAGTCTTAGCATTTTTATTCTGATTAACCTTTTGTTCTGCATTTTTTAAAAGTATAGTGACTTGGCTGATAGAGTAATCAAGCAGTTATCACTCTATGCAATCCTATTTTGGTTTTGTCTTTCAATTTCTCATCATTCATTGATGATACAAACAGACTTGTCTTTTGACTAAAATTCCTTTTTCATGGTTTATAATTTATGAAGAACATGGCCTTCTGTGATAAAGACCCATCAAAAGCATCATTATTCTGCATTTATCTGCATTGAACTGCCTGTTTTATCTGTTAGTATTTAAAAGGTTCCACATTTTTTTTCTGTATCTGACTGTAGTCCTCTAATTCATCTCCTCTCTATTATCTGCAGGATAAGGCTTTGACTTAGAGTGTGGGTCAGAAAAAATCACATTATTCACATTATCTCTGACATTCAAAATAAAAAATATTCCTATGCAATCTTATTATTTTGGTGAAGATGGCAAATGAATATCATTTAGCACTTCTGATGCTGATCTGATCTTTCATACCTATTGCCTCTGGTAATACATTGCAATACAAAATGTACTAAAATAAATGATTTGTCCTTCGGTTCTTTTAGTCCCTGTATTCTTTCTCTGTTAATGGGCTACCACATGTTTTGCCTTTTAAAACTTCTCAAATAGTTGCACAGAATAATAAATGTTTAGCTGATCTCACTTTTTCTGAATACTGAGTAAAAATAGTTGAAAAAGGGACTGAGAATTTAAAATGAAGTTAAGTTCAAGGTGAGAAAAACACAGCTTGGACCCTAGATTGATAAAGGCAAACAACCACAATTTTCTCAAGTTCTCAAAGATCTCCACAAATTCCCACTCCTTGGGGTTTAATATCTGGAATAAGCTAGTGGTTTCAAAATCCTGTGCCCAAGCAGGAAGATAAGTATTGCATATTTTCATCCCTTCTCATTCCATTAATAATGGTATGTGTATATATACCGAGCTCTTCTGACCAGTAACTTGATTTCTGCCCTCCCTGACCTCCCAACTTTGACCATCAATGCTCATGTTACCTTGTCATTTGCATATTAGTTAAAAATGCTCAGGAAAACATAGAATTCAGAGTTAAAAATAAATAAAAGATAGCTTCAAGTAGGAAGAGTACGGGACCAAAAGGAATAGTGAGAAACATTTAGTTAACATCTCTGCTTCTGGCAGGGCAATGTCCCCCTAGACCATGTCTGAAAGGTAAGATATTGGTCTTCCTTTGAAAAACTGTAAAGAGAAGGTCACATGGTGACCTGTTCAACGATACCTCAACCCAATCAGAAGAAAATTGTGTCAAACCTAACAACTACGGAGCAAACATTCCAACTGTTTAACACAAAACAGAAACCATATTTACCAAGGTGTAGTGGGAACAGCCTGGGTTCAGAATCTGAAGACCTGACTCATTTCCTCTTCCTAGTTAAGGGCCTATTTCAAGCCATTGAACTTGTGTGAGTCTAGATTTCTTCATCGGAGAGAGTTGTATTAGCATAGTCTGTTACAAAATTGTGTGCGTTAGCTTAATTTTACTGTCATCGCTATCATCATTAAGTACAGTAACAACTTAGCACCTACTAAGCAAAGGGCCTTTTACTAAGTAATGTGAAAAGCAGGCATAACATATAGTCCCTGCCAAGAAGGAGCTGAGCACTTGGTAGAGAAAAAAAAAAAACAAAAAAAAATCCACAAAATATAACCTAAATTGATAAGATAACATATACCACAGATTAAATCATGAGTACAAGAAGTAAGTTCTACTGAAATTCAGAGGAGGAAAAATCTGATGCTTACTGGGGTAGCCAGGGAGTCAACATATTCCTAAAGATGGGCATGTGCAGCTTCTGAAAAGGAGACAAGGCCAACTGAGGCTCATTCCTTAAACACAGTGTTTTGTAATGAACAGAACTTACTTATCAGTAAAATTAACCCTCCTGTTGCCTTTCATTGAAAGAAATGACATCACTTATTTATTCATTCAACAAGTAATGACTATCTCTCCACAAAGTGCCAGATTAAAGGAATATGAGTTAAAATAAAACATAGTTGTATTCTAAAAGAATATGTTTCAGTTAAGTGGAAGGAAAATGAAACTAAGTCAAATGAGTTTCTCACTTGACCCCAATAAAAAAACAGCATAGCCAGGATTCCAAATGAGGTAGGATGTGTTGCATATACCATTCACTTCCACCCAGCACCTTCTGTTTGTCCCCAAATCCCATTTTGTTCCTGTGTCTCTCTTACTCACTCACACACACACACACCATGCTCACACCATGCATACACCATGCACACCACGCACACACCATGCACACAAGGGCCAAAATGCAGCGTGATAACATTGAATAACAAACTATGTGTTTCTGAAAAAGTCTGTACTTCTACCTTTCTCCTCACCATTCAGGTAGGTGAATGAGTTTACCAAACACAATGACTAAGAGAAGGGATGACACAAAAGATTAAAAGAGTCAATTTACTGGATTTTAACATTTTTGATAGATTTTGAAAAATCCCTAGCAGAGGTAATGATCTCGAAAGTCATGGCTTTTATTTTTGAAACAGGCACTTAAGAAAATGTTTCTGTTTTTATTTTTATGTGTCAAACATTCAGTTTTATATATTAAGAAACAACGGAAAATTCAGAGCAGGAGTTTATAAAAAGAACCAATGTTTCTCAAAGCACGGTTTGCAGAACATGTGTATCAAAAACATCTAGAGTGTGTCATAGAAGTGCAGGTTGTGGAGCCTTACCCTGAATTACAAGGACAAGGACAGAAACGTAAATGTTAACAAATGCCTTAATTTTCCTTATTCATAAGTTTGAGTAGCTCTGTTTAAACTCTGCTATAAAGAAGCAGACTCAATAATAGTCATTTTTCTGCTCAAATAGGGATATGCATGTGTCCCACAGAAAAGAAAGAGAATCAGAGGGATGTGACTGGTATAGAGATGATTGTGGGTTGCTGAGAAGGGTACAGAACTTCACCTGTGCTCATGCAGTGTAGGTGGTGGGATAACAGAAGCACCACTAGAAACCTGGGTATATTTGGGAAAGCTCCCAAACAGAGAGCACCAAACCATGGGCTGACTTCCAGATTGCCTCTCCTTCAGGAGACTGCAAACCTCTGCTAAGTCCCAGTTTCATTATCTTTTCAGAGTCATAGCTAAGCAATAGCCAGGGAAGGCATAGGTAGGAATGTACTTTAGTGACACCTCACAAATCCTGTGTACAACATATGGTCACCTTCAGAGGGTAAGAAGTGCCTGAGAGGATGGGCAGTCTATCTAAAGAGTATGCAGAGTAACCAAATGCCATGGGTTAACTTGTGGCCCCCACACAAAAAAAGATACATTGGAATCTTAACCCACGTCCCTCACAATGTGACCTTACTTGTAGATAGGGTCCTTACAAAAGAAATCAAGTTAAAAGGAGGTCATTAGGATGGATATTATCCAATATGACTGTTGTCTTTATAAAAAGTGGGAATTTGGATGCAGTAACAGACACATAGAGGGAAAAAATATGAAGAAATACAAAGAGAAAATTGTTGGGGACCGCCCTGCCTGATCTCAGGAAGCTGTAACCCCCTGTGACTTAGGCTGAATGAGAGATCTCCAGACTAGAAGCCACTAAGAAGACTAAAACTTATTTCCCTGGGATGAACACTGCCTGTTCTGTGCCTGACCTCCTAAGCTTGATCAGTTAGCCAATGATAGGTAAGATTTCCCATGGAGGGAATCGGCTAAGACAGGCAGGATCACGTGGAGGCTCCTGGGAAGAGACTCAGGGCTGTGGATATGAAGGGGTGATGGACATCAACCCCTGCTCCCTCAGCTTTGTCAAAGCCTGAGTCCTTGTTCTTAGATGTGAGAAATCCAGGTCTCCTGGATGCCTTTGTCTTCTCTGTTAACTCAGGCCTGTGGAAATAGCAGGGGCGGTGCAGCCCAGACCAGAAACGGCGGACCCCCGGGGTAATCAGGCCAGGGACATAGAATATACAAGATCCTGTGAGATCTGTTTGCTGGAGGATGTTATTAGATTAGAATTTGAAGGCATAGACAGGAAACCAAAACTGCACTTTGAGCCCTGTTATTCCTTTCAAATGTTAAAACTCCAATCTCTGCCCAGAATCACAATGGGGATCCTGTCTGCACCTTTGTAAGTCACCTACTTCTTTTGATCTTTTCTGCCAGACAGTGAATCCACAAACTAAGTCTGTTTTCTCAATAAAAATTTGCTTGGGAATGGAGACAAGACACTCTCCACTAGAGAGAGTGGCCATTCTGTCCCTATTTCCCCACAGAACCTGGTTGTCTCTGTGTATGTTTTTCTCATGTTTTGACGAGCACCTGCAACACAGATGGATACTGCTGGCTGGTATCCGCCACAGAAAATGGCTGTTACAAACCAAGGAGGGAGGCCTGGAACAATCCCTCTCTCACAGCCCTCCAAAGGAGCCCATCCTGCTGACACCTTGGTTTCAGACTTCTAGCCTCAGGCTTCATGTGGTCATGGGACTTTGTTTGCAGGCTTCTCTAGAAAATACAGCCTGGGAAGGCAGACTGTGATTCTTTCCATTCTGAGAGCTCCTTAAGTATACTCAGTGTTTCCACTGATCTCCTCTAAGGACATCAATGGGGAGTATGACAGGGACAGACACTACTGCCCAAGACCAGGTGAAAAGTGCTACACCTCAGCCAAAGGCAAACCAGAGCACAAATGGCATGAGATTCAGCCTCCCTCGGTGAGGGTGGTTTATGCCTGGTGAGTACATAAATCTTCCTATTCTGCCTTAAGGGGGAGAAAAGCATCAGGGAGGGCATCCTAAACTGACTGAGTAGGTTCCAAAAAAGCTGTTTCTCATAAGAAAAGTGACTGAGTTATCTTGGATTGGCCAATGGTCACCCACAGCTAAAATTGAAACTTGAGAGCTGAGCAAGCTTTAGAGAAACAAAAGATGATATTTTTTAAAATTTGAACGTTCCTAAAAGCTAGTGAAATTGAGCATCATTTTTTATATCTGTTGGCCATTTGCATGTTTTCTTGGGAGAAGTGTCTATTCAGGTCATCTGCCCATTTTTTAATTGGATTGTTTGTTTGGTGTTGAGTTGTATGAGTCCTTTATATATTTTGAATATTAGCCATTTGTCAGAGCTGTTGTTTGTAAATATATTCTCCCATTCAGTTGGTTGGGTCTTTTTGTTGTTATTGTTGTTTTCTTTTGCTGTGCAGAAGCTTTTTAGTTTGATATAGTCCCATTAATTTATTTTTGCCTTTATTTCCCTTGCCTTTGGGGTCAAATTCATAAAATCTTCTCTAAGATCAAGACCCATGAGTATAGTGCCTATGTTTTCTTCTATGTACTTTGTTGTTTCAGATCTTACATTTAGGTCTTTGACCCATTTTGATTTAACTTTTGTATATGGGACAAACTGTAGTTTAGTTTTATCGTTTTGCATATAGCTTTCCAATTTTCCTAGCACCTTTTATTGAAGAGGCTTTCTTTTTTCCATTGTATGTTTTTGGCTCCTTTGTCAAAAAAAGTATCTGTCTACATACATGTGGGTTTATTTCTGGGATCTCAGAAGATCCTACCTCAAATTTATTAAAAGAGCTATTTTTAATAAGGTAAGTAATAACAAATGTTGGAGAGATTGTGGAGGAAAAGGAACTCTCATTCACCGCTGGTTGGAAAGTGAACTGGCACAGCCACTATGGAAGAGTATGGAGGTTTCTCAAAACATTAAGAATGGAGTTACCATATGACTCAGCATCTCCTCTTCTAGGAATCTATGTGGAAAGTTTGAAAACAGTTATTCACAAGGACATATGCACTCCAATGTTCATTGCAGCATTATTCACAGTGGCCAAGACATGAAAACAGCAAAAGTGGCCTTTGACAGAGGACTGGATAAAGATGTGGTACATATATAGTATGGAATACTACTCAGCCATTAAGAAAAGATGAATTACTTCCATTTACAACAACATGGATGGACCTTGAGAATATCATGCTAAGCAAAATAAGCCAGACAGAAAAACTTGAGTCATATAATTTCACTCGTATATGGGATGCAAAACTGAAAAGAACAAATGAACAAACAAGAAAAACAAATAAGAAAAAACTCATTGACACAGACAACAGCATGGTGGTTATCAGAGGGAAAGGGAGTGGAGGTGTAGTAAAGAGTAAAGGTGACCAAATATATGGTAATGAAAGATGATTTGGCTTTGTGTGGTGGGCACACTATTCAATATACAGATAATGTATCATAGAAATGTGCTCTTACTAACCATTGTAACCTGAATATGTTTAGTAAAAATAAATAAAAAGACATATTTTTTACATAATGAAGTTTGTAAAGATGTAAATACATACATTGTTTTCATTTCAACAAATATCATTGGCACTTCATTATAGGCTGGGGATACAGAAATGCATATTTACTAATTGATGAATGGTTCTGATGCAATGGGAGGCACTTTGCAATTTAATTGCTGTTCTTTATATCAGACCTGTATGTGGGTATTATTTTCAACCTTCAGAATATTAAACAAGTTTGTATCAAGGTCACACTGTTGTGACTGATGAGTGAGGATCAAACTCAGGTCCAGTTGCCTCTGTTGCCTTTATTCACTAAGCCATAAGAAGTTTTGAATAGAATAGTATAAGAGGTATTAAAGTGCAATCTTTAATTCCATAAATTTCATAAGAAATTTACGAACAGCATGAGATAGGAGCACTACTGGCAAAGGTCTCAGGAAATGTTATATAGGGATGTAATTTTTTAGCTGTGTTTTGAGCTAGAAGAAGAGTATTAGAAGCAATAATTGGAAGGGGAGGTGTTCCAAGAAAGGGAAATCATATGCCAACCACAGAATTATGACAGTTTATGGCTTATGCAGAGAAGGTGGGAAGCTGGGGTACCTAACAACAACTTGGGTCTTCCAAGGAGCAGTTCCACCCTAGGTGGTGGGTGAGCTAAAAGGTGAAGGCATTGCAGAGTCATACAGTTTTTTAAGTACAGAAATTATTGTGATCAGACTTGTTTTTAGAAAGAACCAACTTTGGGAAGAGTGGAAAGTAGACTTGGGGAGATCAGTATGTGATGGGAAGAGCCAGGGGTGGGTAGTGGGGACTTTCTGATGATCCAGGAGAGAAATGATAAGGCCTTGGAAGGCAAGGCACAGGTTTTGGAGTTCTTCTTCAAGACGAATTAGCAGACATTAGTGGCTAACAGTATGTTTGGAGTGCATAGATGAGAATATTTTGGTCCTTATTTTGTAAGACAGGTGAGTTGGAATGTCTGCAAACATGACAGGAAATCCAGGCAGAGCCTCATTGCAGCCTCCAGTATTTGTATGAGACCTCACAGGGGGATGAGACCAGCCAAAGAGCAGAGGCCAGAAGAAGAGCAACTTTTAAAAGCTTAGGTATAATGGAACACTTGGCAAGTCTTTGATCAGATTTTTAGCCACTTTCCCCTTGAAATAAATGCTCTATATATTCAATAAATGTAAGATTTTAGTGGAAAGAGTTCTGACATAGTAAGCTTCTAGTGCCAAATTTGCCACTAATTAATTATGTGACCTTTGGCATGTCACTTAATCTAACGCCTCATCTGTAAAACTACATGTCCAAAGCCCTTCATTTTTGCTGCCAAATGCAATGATTAAAGGATTCACTAGTGTTTTTGTTTTTTATCAGAAGATTTCAGCTGAAGCATATGGCACCATGTGTTTCCCAAATATGGTGAGAAGAAACATTGTATGTGGAATCTAGTGAACCAAATAAACTAACAAAGAAAACAGGAAAAGGCTCATACACATAGAGAACAGACTGACAGCTATCGGAGGAGAGGGGTTTGGAGAGGCTGGGTGAAAAGGTGAAGGACTTCTGGTCAAGATGGTGGCATAGGTAAACACAACTTGGCTCCTTGCACAATCACATCAAAATTACAACTACAATGTAGAACAACCATCACTCAGAACCATCAAAAATCAAATTGAATGGAAGTCTGACAAATACAGAATGAAAGAAACCACATCCATCCAGGCTGGTAGGAGAGGCACAACATGGAATGGGCTGGTACCCTCCATATGTGGTGGATAAAAATTCAGGAGGGATATCTCCAGAGCAAAAAGTCCCAGCCCCACACCAGGGCCCCAGCCCAGGGTTCCAGTGCCAAAAAGACAAGTCCCCGTAACTTCTGACTGCAAAAATCTGTGGGGATTGAATTGGTGGAAGAAACTTCTGGAGTCCCAAGCAGTTCCTCTTAAAGAACCTACACATGGACTCACTCCCTCCGAGCTCCAGCACCATGGTAGCAAAGTCACCAGTGGCGATCAGGGAGAATCTGAAGTGTCTGGCATCAAGGTGAGAGCTGTGGGAAATAAAGGTGGGCAGAGGTCATTATCCCTTTTTTAAACTCCCCCACCCACAGAGCCACAGAGCTGGCAGGCTGGTGCTATATCTGAGACTTCATCAACCTGGCTAATACTATTTGCCTTGACCTGGAGATCCCCAGAGACTCTGTCCCATCCAATTTATGGGCCCACCCAAACTGCTTTTCCACATGAATGGCTGGTCTTGGCTCATGCTGAACAACTTCTTAAATCCTCTCAAATAAGCAACAATTATACTTAGTGAGCTCCCAGACCCTGTATCTCTTGCTAAGTGGCCTCAGACCTGACACTAGCAGCAACCAGCCTAGAATCATAGCTTGGCTTTGCCTGTGAATCTCCAAGCCCAGCATAAGCAGTAATCATCTCAGATTGCTTTATAGCTCAGGCATAGTAGTCCTTGGAAAAACACAGGTGGGGATTGACCTTGCCCTGCACAACCCAAGAAACCCAGAACCTGTGCCCCCAGTGGGCAGCTACAAACCATGTTGGAGCACCACCACCCTGCCCTTGCACAGCTGATCTGCCACAGAGGGCAAATATTGGTGGTCAGTGGACACAACCAGTCCTTGCAGCTGACAGGCCTGGGTAAATTCCTCCCATTGCCCAGCCAAAAGCAACCAAGGCTCAACTATAAGAAGAGGGTGTACTCAGCCCACATCAAGGGTGCACCTCAAATATCTACCCTGGGTGATAGGAGAGGTTGTGCCTCTGGACCCTACAGGACACCTACTATATTAGGCCACACTACCAAGACATGGAGGCATAGCAGCTCTACCTAATACATAGCTACAAACACAGGGAGGCTGACAAAATGAGGAGAAAAAGAAACATAGTCCAAATCAAAGAACGGAACAAAACTCCAGAAAAAGAACTAGAAAAATGGAGATAAGCAATCTATCAGATACAGAGTTCAACACCTTGGTTCTAAGAATGCTCAAGGTACTTAGTGAGGACCTCAACAGCATAAAAAAGATCCAGTCAGAAACAAAGGATGCACTAATTATAATAAATAACAATTTACAGGGAAACAACAGTAAAGTGGATGAAGCCAAGAATCAAATCAAGCCCTGGCTGGCACAGCTCAGTGGATTGAGCGTGGGCTGTGAACCAAAGTGTCACAGGTTCAATTCCCAGTCAGGGTACATGCCTGGGTTGCAGGCCATGACCCCCAGCAACCACACATTGATGTTTCTCTCTCTCTATCTCCCTTCTTTCCCTCTCTAAAAATAAATAAATAAAATCTTTAAAAAAAAAGAATCAAATCAATGCTTTGGATCATAAGGGAGCAGAAAACAACCAATCAGAACAAGAAGAAGAAAAAAAGAATCCAAAAAATCAAGGATAGTATATGCAGCCTTTGGGACAACTTTGAGTAGTCCAACATTTGCATCATAGGGGTGACAGAAGGAGAAGAGAAAGAGCAAGATATTGGAAATCTACTTGAAAAAATAATGGAGGAAAATTTCCCTAATTTGGTGAAGGAAATAGACATGCAAGTCCAGGAAACACAGAGAATCCCAAACAAGATGGATACAAAGAGACCCACACAAAGACACATCATAATTAAAATGTCAAAGGTTAAGATAAAGAGAGAATCTTAAAAGCAGCAAGAGAAAAGCATATAATTACCTGCAAAGGGGTTCCATAAGACTGTCAGCTGATTTCTCAAAAGAAACTTTGCAGGCTAGAAGGAACTGGAAAGAAATATTGAAAGTCATGAAACACAAGAACATACAGCCAAGATTACTTTACCCAGCAAAGCTATCATTTAAAACCATAGGGCAGATAAAGAGCTTTCCAGACAAGAAAAATCTAAAAGAGTTCATCATCACCAAACCATCATTATATAAAATGTTAAAGGGGTTTACTGAAGAAAAAGAAGATCAAAACTATGAACAATAAAATGGCAATAAATATATATCTATCAACAATTGAATCTAAAAAACAAACTAAGCAAACAAGAAGAACAGAAACAGAATCATGGACACAAGAGAGTGTTTTCAGGTTGCCAGATGGGAGGGGGTCATGGGGGAATGGATGAAGAGGTGAGGGGATTAAGAAATACAAATAGTGGTTAGAGAATAGCCATGGTGATGTAAAGTACAGTGTAGGAAATGGAGTAGCTGAAGAACTTATACTCATAACCTGTGGTCATGAACAATGATATGGGATTCCCTGAGGGGTGTGTGGTGTGGGGTGCTGGGCACATGGGGCAAACGGGGAAAAATTGGTACAAGTGTAATAGCATAATCAATAAAATATAATTTAAAAAGAAAAAGATAAAGGAATTAAGCAATAAAGTAAAACAACAACTCATAGATAGACAATGATATAGTGGTAACTGGAGGGAAGGGGATTGGTGGTGGATAGAAGAGGGTAAACGTTAGGGGAATAAGTGGTGATGGAAAAAGACTTGGTTTTGGTAAACACAAAATAGATGATGTATCACAGAATTGTACATCTGAAACTTATATAATTTAATTAGCCAACATTACCTCAATAAATTCAATAAAAATAAATAAAGTGCACTTATGCACAGAAACACATAGCAACAACTAGGAGCAAGAGGGTTAGTATTGTATCACCCATATTCTACCTATTGTTACAAGTCCAATTTAAATCAGAAAAATAAATTCTAGTCAGCACCTTCTACTTACTTCTTTTCCAGCAATTCTCTGTTATATGTCATAATTATAAAATGGGAAATAAAATTGGGAAAGCTGTGTACATTTTTCCTTCAGTATTTAATTGTTTCTCACATCTTTAATTTTTTCTCATTCAGGTAGCAAAATAAAAAATTTACTATCTTTCAGGGAAAAAAAGAAACATTTTTATAATCCTAACTTCATAACTGTTCAACTTCCAGGCTTTTGCACCTCAGAGTCATTGATAATTAGACCTTGACATTTCTCTCTCTTTCTACTGCTAATGAGAACAAATTTTATAGACTTAGAAAGGTGATACAACAGACTGGTAAGATGAGAGAAAAGGTATCAGGACAGGGTGAAAACTTTCTCAGATTATTACTGTGATTTATTAATATAATGATAATCATTAAAAGTGTTAGCAGTAATGCTAAATAATGTAAAAATTTCTTCTTTATTTGAAAAGTTATGTTCTAAACAGAAAAAAAAGACATTTGGACATTGAATTCTTAAAACAACAATCTAAAATCTTACAACATTGTAAAATCTTACTGGCTCTTCAGTGAAGAGGGAGAGAGATGATTAATCCCACAGCTCTAGATCCTCTCATTCCAAGTATTGTATACAACAAAGGTTTATTACTTTAGACCTGGTACTCCTCAAAGAGAAAAACTGTTGTTGACTTTGTCTTACAAATTATCATTTAATAAAATGGCCCATTTCTTAAATGGTGCCCCACTCTCAGAGCAAAGAGAAATTCGAGCAAAGACTTTTGTAAGGTGAGTTAATGGCCTGAAGCATAGCCTCTGCCAGCTAGTAAGTCAGAGAAAATCATTTCGGCCTTCATCCAGAAATTAAACGGTTATTGATTAATATGAGAGATACTATAACCTTTCAGATTAAATTAAGAAATGTTGCTGAACACAATTAAAGTTTTTCTAACGTAATGCTGTTTGCAGAGTGCATATTTGACTAAGTTCCATCTGTAAGGTTAATTACTATGTCTAGGGGCCAGGAATAATAGATTAAGTGGAAAGTTGGCTCCAAAAGTTAAAAAAAATGGGAAGAAACAAGATGTATTCAGAAGTGATTTACATCCTATTGATGAATTTGAGGGAGGAAAGCCAAATAACCACATCACTTTTCTATGCTAAAGGTTTTAGGCCAAAGGAGTGGCATAAAATTAAAAGGATGTCCATTCCTTTTTGTGAGGCAGGAGCAGCTCCACCTTTTGATCACAATTGGGAATTATCTCATTCTTGCTAGTTAGGCTAAAGGTAGAACATCCTGTTGAATGTGTGGACACATCCTAGGCCATATGAATAGCCTTGCTTCTAAGGTACTCTATGGAAATCGATGTGGAAGTTCAATTACCTCTCTCACGAAGTTAGGCAAGAAACAAGGCTCACCTACAATGAAATTATCTGTTTCAAAGTGGCAAAAGTAGTGAGATATTTTAGAGAATCTAAAAGGAGCTGAGTTTTTCCATCAAATGTTATTAACTGCTTGGTTTTAGACAATGTATCTAACTTAACTCTGCCCCTTTTTAATCATCTGTAAAATGAGAGAGTTGAGCTAAATGCTTTCTAAAGTTGTTCCAGTATATGAATATTAACTATTTAAAAACTAGAAAAAGTAAAAAGTATATACATACATATATACACTATATATAATATATATACACATCTATGTGTGTATATATGCATATATATACATATACATATATGAATATACACACATATATATGTATATGACTATACATACACATATATATTCAGGATGGGACAAAAGTAGGTTTGCAGTTGTGAGCATCCAAAACACAGTTTATTCTTGTATTATCATTTATGAATCATTGTACTACCTACCACTCAAGCAACCGTAACCTACTTCCTCCCCACCCTGTATGTAGCTTTGAGCTGGTTGTGAGAGCGCCTGCTATGGCCCGGCCTCACTAGAATCCTTCCAACCATTCTGGATAGGAAACACACGCCTCCAGGTCCCACCAACTAAACTTGTTTTCATATGCAGCAAGCTTCCAAAAAGAAAAGCCAAATAAAGAGCCCTTTAAAAGTGTGAAAATGGCAAAGAATATATACTTAAAAAAACTAAGCTAAAAGGTCTTCATGACACATTCAGTGAAGAGATGCATGCCCTCATAACTTTTACCAGTTAATTGATTCATAAAAGGTTATGACGATTAATGTACATCAAAATCAAAACTAAGTTGAATTTTTGACGTTTTAGCAAATAAAAACCCCAAAGACTACATAGGTGCCTTTTGATGTGTTTCAGCTGGAAGGGTCTGAGTCACGAGGTGCTCTCAGAGAGGCCAGTAAGTAGCAATAGGTGATTTGTTGGTGTGGAGGGAAAGCAACTGAAGAACCAAATGGTATGTATGGGAACTGCATTTTTAAATATTTACCAAACAGATATAGAGTGAGATTTCGTCTTCCAAAATTAAAGCACACAGTGTTTTCCTGTTGTCACCAGGAAAATTATATAATTTAAATCCTTTTTAAAAAAATTTAGTCAGATTAAATAATCTTTGGTTAAAGATATTTCTGCTCTGTATTAAAAAATATGGGCCATCAAAGCTGTTTTGTTTTAAATTTTATGAGCAGAGAAAATATTTAAAAGCCAGTGACTTGCCTATGATTGTGACATTTAATAATAGCAATGTGGTATGGAAAGAGGATAGAAAGCAAAATAAGAACCAAAATTCTTGATACTGGCTACATAAAGCTATAAATTTGAAAACAATCTGACACTCTTTCCCTCAGTCATAAGGTCAATCACTGAGGTTACATACATATATAAATAAGCAATAAAATAAGCAAGTGCTAGCACACCGTTAAATCAATGAGGTTCCTAGTCTTATTCTCTGAAAAGAATATTAATACTAAGTATATTAATAAAAAGGTAAGTATAGTGTCATTTGTAGTAGATATAAAATGTAGTAATACGTAAGTGTAATATCATTTGTAGTAGATATAAAATGAAAAATATGTAGATCGACACAGAGTCTATATTGGGATCTCAACACACAGGCCCACAAGGGCCTAGTCACAGGGCCTGTGTGCGTCTGTGAGATCTGACGTGCCCCACGGAGAGGTCAGGTGCAGCTTCTGGAATGCAACTCTGCCATCCAGAATAACTGATTTCATCTGATTCTCCTCATAAGTCTATAGGTATGTTTTTCTCCTTCGGTAGGATGATTAAAACCAAACCTATGCCTGTGGTATCAAACATGATTAACAAAGATGATATGGAAAAGGACATGAATTTGAGAATTCTAAAAGCTCTTACGACTATCTCCATTGTCTTTATTTCCAATGAATACACTAGCAGTTGGCAGAGTAAAACTATCCACAAGATATACATATCAAAGACAAAAAAACAAACCTGGTCTTGAAAAAAAATGACTTCCACATGGAACAGAAGGAAGGGTTTCTATTCTTGGTAGGACAACAGTACTTTGTTCTAATTAGTAGCAAAGAATCTAAAACTCTAGAAATCTAAATGAGGTTAATATACCAAGAGGAGTTAAAATGATAAGTTTCATAATCAGCTTACAAATAAACAAGCTGCATATTCTATTAATACTAGTCTCAGAATTGAGGCCAGTTGGAATAGACTTTTCATAAATGTCGATAGTTCAAAGCTTTTAGGTAGATAAGGATCATGAGAAATCATTTTAATAAACAACACCACTATTTAGTAAGAATTGCAATAGCAGCAATCAGGAGCTATCTAACCAAAAGCCCTTTCTCCTTGAGTAGATTTTTTTCTCAATCTCTAATTTCAGTCTCTGAAAATGAAGTCTAAAACATCTACTCATACCCAGTGAAGTCACTCCTATCTCTTACTTATATTCAAGCTCCTACAATTAAGTCCCTGACTGAGCTGAGATTTCTCTGAGGACTCCTTGCCTTATTCCAGAAAGTTAGTAGTATTTGACAACAAAGACAGTCTGAATAAACTTTTTTACATGTCTCAAAGAAGATTCAAGGCTTTTACTTTTGGTAGGTAGATGACTGAATTAGAAGAGAAAAAATAACTTTAGGGAACATGATTATTTAAATTTTATATAAGTTATCTATAGAATATTCAGGTAAAATTTTGGTTCTTATAAATTTGGGTCAAGATATCAATAAGAGGAAGTAGTTATAGCCACCTTAAAAGATATAAAATGAAAAGAAAATTGAGAACTAAAGCTTATACTCACAATGCTTAAACTTTGGAAAAAAGGAAAAACCTATGAAAAAGACTGTGAACAAATAGTAAGGGTCACCAATCAGGAGAAATTATGGAGTTGAGGGATTAAACTTTAGCAAACACCACAGACTTTTGAGTAAGATAAGAGTGAATAGTACCATTTCTATTTAGCATATTATGACAATATTTGTGGCTCCAGCAAATGCTGTTCTGATGGGAAGCAATTGTAGCGAACTGAGAAGAATGAGAAGTGAAGAGTTGAAAACACTAACTGTGATAATTGAGGCAAACCTGGTAAGCATACTTCAGAGACAGAGAGACTTGGATTTTAATCCTTGCTCTAGTATTGAAGGGATGACCTTGAGCAAGCTGCGCTGCGTAACGTCAAAGAGCTACAGCTTTTTCTCTGTACCATTGGAGATAACAGTAATATCACTTAGAGTTTTGTGAAAATAAAATGAGATATTGCATGTAATTTGCTAGAATAGCACCTGGCATATGGTAAGCACTCAATAAATGTCAGCTATTATTTTAAGAAGAAGAAAGATATAAACTCAAGTGCATAGTTTTTGTGACCTTTGTGACTTTGTTTTATTTTGTCTTAGGATACATGTGAGTAGGTGTATCTATATATATGAGTGTTTTAGGTAGGAGTAAATTGAGTCCACTTATAGGTTAAAGAAAATCAGCTATAAATAAAGAAAAGGAGGCTATCTCCATTTGGAGAATATACTTTCATAAGCCTAGTAGGAATAGATGAGATACTCTGGGCAGGGATTTTGGTTGAAGTCAAGACATCAACAGAAAGAGAAAGACATTTAGAATGAAGCAATGGGGGAAAGGTGTGCTTTTAATATTGAAAGCAGAATTTGTATCAAAGACTGGGGTATAAGTGGTTCATTGAGACTTGGTTCCAAGGAGCAGGGGTAAGTGATCATAGAGATTGAAACTGAAAAGGAGTAAAACCAGACACTGCTGTGTCTCAAAGAAATTTCTACCTAAGGACTGGAAAAAAGTGTATGTCATCTTCCATCCCCCATTGATATAGGGTTTCCCAATGGTCATGAGTTCAACTTCCTTACATTTCAGAGTCTGCCAGAATCTCCCCTGAATAGGCTCCCACTAGCATTCCAGGGTGCAGTATCAAAGAAGGTATGGAATATTTTTGGTGTGCGCTTGAGACAAGATGCTGTCAGTTCCATATAAATTGAAGCCTACATAGGACTAATTTGCTATAACTGTGGCTAGAATCACAAGTGAGGCTGAGAAAATATGTTAGTGAACAAGAGTTATCTGACACAGTTTATTTATCCCTTGCAGCATTCCTGCTTTTCATTAAGTCTGATTCTTAACTGAGTCTTCCAGGTTTTGGCCTTCATGAGACTTAGTAGGGGAGAAGTTTCTGAAACAAGATGTAACTGCCCCCCTTTCTTGCTGTACTGATCATAAGGCTTTAAATGATATTTATCATCAGTTGTCTTTGTCACCTATTCTAAATTCCTCTCATACTAAGCCATAAATTCAGCTAATCTGGTAGCTCATCTGTGGGGCAACATAAACCTTCATCCTTGAGGTAATCTAAACTCTCAATAGCTTTGTCATCATTGCATGGTAATTACTGCCTTTGACCATTTTCCATTATTACTGCACATAAAAGCACCAAGGAATGTTTCAATTTAATGCCTTGAGTTTTAGATATTCTCTTTTCCATCCTCCTATGTAGCATCACTCCTAGCTCTCCAAGGTAATCAAGAGTTCATTTCTTTGTTTGTGGGTCCAATGGCATGAAGATCCTGAAGTAACCTGGCAATAGTCACAGCTTGAAGGTCAGTAGAAACCTTGAGCCCAGTAGAAAACTTGAGTTATAGAATGAGATTCCAAGGGAACCCTGCTAGGCCCACCAGACATGCAAAGCTCATAGGTGCCCAAAAGTTAACACCTTCTTACACAATGCCCAACCAACAGAGGGCTGATGGATAAATGTTATACCCCTCGTTAGTTTTCTGTTCCCTGATATAAGGAGTCACCTCTTGGAAATAGGGCCTCTAGATCTACATATCTTAAGGTTGGAAGCACAAATTCTACAAAATGGCCATTGGAAATGCTATTGAGAGGGATTAATCCTGTATCCAATCTACTTTTTTAACCTGAGTGTTCTAGACTCTGAGGACATGGCACTATATACTGACTGTTGATGCAGCTCACTAACACTGGGTTTTGTATCCAACCTGCCACCCAGCTGATATTCAAATAGGCTGTTCTCTTCCTATTTGACTGCTTCTGTGGAATGCATGGATTTATGCTAGGACTAGTGCATTCCATGGTCCCCCAAATTTATCTAGAGATTCAACATGAAAGACTTAGATTAGTCAAAAGAAAATTTTTAAAGAATGACATAAGAGAACTCATACCATCCTATTTCAAAACTTACTAAAATTAGATTCAATAAAAACACTATGGGATTGGCACAGAGTAGACAAATGGATCAATGTAACAAAATAGATACTGCATTTTTCAGACCATAAGACACACCTAGGTTTTAAAGGAGGAAAATAGGTAAAAATTTTTGAAACAAAAAATGTGGTAAAATATTTAATAACATAAATAACATAATATTTCACCAATGTAAATGTAAACAGAACTCAACAGCAGCATTAACAACCATTATTACTGACTTGAAGCTTTAAGTACGGAAACTCCTCTAATCATCAGGGAACCCCAAGAACTCCTCATCACTACTGTCCTCATTTATGAAGCTCAGTTCCTCAGAATCACTAGTATCACTGTCCTCACTCTGTTCATAGAGGATGTCATCTTCAGAGCCATCTAAGGCATTGCTGATGCCACATTTTTTGAAGGACCTCACAATGGTTTCATCCTTAACTGACTGCCATGAGGTTTTCACCCACTCACAAACGTGGGTAATAGTGGGCTTCTTCATTCATCCAGTTAGTGTCAGATAATGATTTCCAGCAGCCATCCATCTGTTCCATTTTTCTCTCATGAAAACTTTAAGTGGCTTGTTGATAGAAATGCCCAAAGGTTGCAACTGACTGGTAAACCCCCCAGAAATTATGGCTAGATGGGGCTTCTCTTCTTTAAATCTCTGTTTTGTGGCTTCAGTGATATGTGCCCTAAACTGGTCAAGCACTGATAGAGCAGGTTTTTTCAGAAGCCCTCCAGGACGTTTGGACCACACTTTTTCTATCCATATCTTTATGCCATTTTCATCCATCCATCCTTTGTTATGAACATGAACGATAACTCCTCTTGGGATTGTCTCTTTTGAAGTGTTTTTTCTCTTGAAAATCAGCATTGGTGGCAGTTTGGTGCCATCTGCACAGCAGGACAACATAATCATGTAATGGGTTTTATCATGCCCTGAGGTTTTCACAGTTATGGTTTTGGCACCTTTCACATCAACAGTTGTGTTTGATGGAACATCAGAGGTTAACGGGACTTCATCCATGTTCCCAATCTGGCTTATTTCAAATCGATTTTTCTTTCTTCCATCCAGTACAAATTTGAGAAAAGATGCAATCTTGGATTCATATGCTACAGGCATTTTTTGGGCAACCCTAGTTTTGGTGCGCACAGTAAAGCCACATGTCTTCATAAATCTGTGGCACCACGATGGTGATCCAGTGAAGTCTTCAATGCCTTTCTCTGCAGCAAGATGTTTGGCTTCATATATGATCATTTTTATAGATACTGAACAGCCATTGTTCCTGTGACATGTGATCCCCTCTTTCATATCCACTTCTAACTTTACCATTTTGCAGCACACCCATGAAAATATTGTTTCATTTTGTCTCTTTTTTGCAGTTGATCCTCCAGTTTCCTCCATTCCCATATCATTTTTTATGGTTGGAGGTGGCCCAAAGTGTCTCTCCGCTGCTCTGTTCCCATGTTCTTTGGTGTACTTCACCACCTCCAGTATAAAAGGGGTTTTATAGGAAATCCTTTTCTGCTTTGACATCTTTCCACAATTATGGTAGATTCAGCAGGAGACTATGGTATGCTATTGTATCTTTCTACAACAAAATATAGTAATGACAGAACTATCAGCACTGCGTCCTTCATAGTTATGGGGGCACTGTAGCTGAGAACATCAGTGAATGATGCACTGCTATGGGGAGATCTGCTGCTGACACTGTTATGGGGGGATCTGCTGCTGGAGGGCCACAGGTTGTACAACACTCTTGTGTTGGGACAGCAGTTTTGCACAACCTTGTGGCTCTGCAGCTGTTGCCAAATTACAGCTCCCATCATCCCAACCTGTCCAAACATGATGGGAGTTGTAGTTTTGCAACAGCTGCAGGGACACATTGACAGGTGACCCTGCAGTATAATTTGCCTATGTTAATGTTAATGGGGGACACACCAGTCATGTGATGGAGGCACTTACAGGCGCCGCAGGCTTTCTTCTCCTAACACGCCTGCACTGCCTATACCCTCCTCCCTAGCACTATAGTATGCGGCATCAGGGACTCCACTCCTGCCTCCCTTGCTTCACACCATGGGGACACCCCTCCTCCCAGCCCAGGAGTCGCAGCATTGCCCCACTCCTGCCGCCACCGGCTTCCTGCAGCAGCAACCCTGCTCCTGCCTCCTGTGATCCCACTCCAACACCACCCTCTGCCACACAGCAACCCAGGTAAGCTACATTCAGACTATAAGACGCAGCTCCCTTTTCCTCCCAAATTTGGGGAGGTGCGTGTCTTATAGTTCAAGAATTAGGTAGTCCAGAAATAAACCCTAAAATTATGGTCAATTGATTTTCAACAAAGACACCAAGGCAATTCATTCTTCAAAGGATGTAGTCTTTTCAAAACATGATGCTAAAACAATTGAATATTCATATGCAAAAAAATAAACTTAGATTCTTACTTGATACCATACATAAAAATCAAATTAAATGTGTTATAAGCTAAAATTATAAAATGTTTAGAGGAAAACATAGGAGAAAAATCTTTGTCATCTTGGGTTAAGGTCTAAGATATGACTAATGAAGCACATTCCACAAAAGAAAAATAATAAGATAGACTTTATAAAAATTAAAAATGTTTACTCTTTAAAAGAAATCATTAAAAATAAAATGACAAGCCATAGATTGAAAGAAAATATTTGCAATTAATATATCTTATAAAAAACTTAATCTGAAGTATATAGAAAGCTGTTAAAACTTATTAAGAAAGTATTATTAATAAAATACAAGCAACCCAATTTTAAAAAGTGGCAAAATATTTTACCAAAGATATACAATGGCTTAATCACATTAGAAGGTGCTCAATATTATTGATCACCAGGGAAATACAAATTCAAATCTCTTTAAGATACCACTACACAGCCATGAGAGTGGCTATAACAAAAATGCCTGACAATATCAAGTGCTGTGTGGACAAGGATGTGGGGAAGCTTGAACTCTCACACACTGCAATAGGAATGTAAGACGGGAAGACTTCCAGACAAGGTGGAAGCATAGGTAGATACACTGTGCTTCCTCGCACAACAAATAGGACAACAACAGATTTTAAAACAAAAAAACAACCATAACTGCTAGAAAATTGAACTATATGGAAATCCAACAACCAAGGAGTTAAAGAAGAAACATTCATCCAGAATGATAGTAGGGGCACAGACTGGCAACCAGGGAAGAGAGGATGGATGGCAAGGTGGCAGTTGGAGAACTGAGGTGGGCAAGACAGCAGGAGGGTGACCTGCTGAGGCAGTGGCTGGCAGACTGGGCAGTCTCACATTTGTGTGTAAATAAACCAGGAGGAACTACTGGAGAGCAAGACAGACCATGCAACCCAGGGTTCTGATGCAGGGAAATAAAGCCTCAAAATCTCTGACTGAAAAAACCTGTGGGAGTTGTGGTATCAGGAGAAATTTCCAGCCTCACAGGAGAGTTAGTTGGAGAGACCCACAGGGACCTAGAATGTACACAAACCCACCTACCCAGGAGTCAGCACCAGAAGGGCCCAATTTGCTTGTGGGTAGTGGAGGAAGTGACTGAAAGCCTGCTGAGAGCCCAGCAATCATCATTGTCCCCTCTCGGACTCCTCCCCCACAGACAGCACCACAGCACAGCAACATGGGTTGCCCTGGCCTGGCAAACACCTAAGGCTCCACCCCTTACTATAGAATAGGCCCCCCAATACAAAAAAAAATGGCCTAAATGAAAGAACAGATCAGAGATCCAGAAAAAATACAACAAAGTGATGATGAAATAGCCAGCCTATCAGATGCAGAGTTCAAAACACAGGTAATCAGTATGCTCACAGAAATGGTTCAATATGGTCAAAAAATAGAGGAAAAAGTGAAGGCTATGAAAAGTGAAATAAAGGAAAACATACAGGGAACCAACAGTGAAGGGAAGGAAACTGGGACTCAAATCAATGGTTTGGAGCAGAAGGAAGAAGTAAACATTCAACCAGAACAGAATGAAGAAACAAGAATTAAAAAAAAAACAAACAAAAAAAAAACATGAGGACAGGCTTAGGAACCTCCAGTGCAACTTTAAATATTCCAGCATCTGAATCATAGGAGTGCCAGAAGGAGAAGAACAACAGCAAGAAATTGAAAACTTATTTGAAAAAATAATAAAGGAGAACCTCCCTAATCTGGCAAAGGAAATAGACTTTCAGGAGGTCTGGGAAGCTCAGAGTCCCAAAGGAGTTGGACCTAAGGAGGAACACACCAAGGTACATCATAATTACATTACCCAAGATTAAAGATAAGGAGAGAATCTTAAAAGCAGCACGACAAAAGGAGAGAGTTACCTATAAAGAAGTGCCCATAAGACTGTCAGCTGATTTCTCAAAAGAGACCTTGCAGGTAAGAAAGGGCTGGAAAGAAGTATTCCAAGTCATGAAAGGCAAGGACCTACATCCAAGATTACTCTATCCAGCAAAGCTTTCATTTAGAATGGAAGGGCAGATAAAATGCGTCTCAGATAAGGTCAAGTTGAAGGAGTTCATCATCACCAAGCCCTGATTACATGAAATGTTAAAGTGACTTATCTAAGAAAAAGAAGATAAAAAACATGTACAATGAAATGACAGAAAACTCACAATTATTAACAAGCACACCTAAAACAAAAACAAAAACAAACTAAGCAAACAACTAGAACAGGAACAGAATCACAGAAATGGAGATCATGTGAAGAGTTATCAGTGGGAGGAGGAGTGGAGAGAATGGGGGAAAACGTACATGGAATAAGAAGTATAAATAGTAGGTACAAAATAGAGAGAGGGAGGTTAAGAACAGTATAGGAAATGTAGAAGCCAAAGAACTTAATATGTATGACCCATGGACATGAACTAAAGGGGGGGAATGTGGGTGGGAGGGGGTGTGCAGGGTGGAGGGGAGTGAAGGGGGAAAATGGGACAACTGTAATAGTATAATCAATAAAATATATTTTTAAAAAGAATGTAAAGTGGTATAGACATGTTAAGAGACAATTTGGCAGTTTTTTAATAAGTTAAATACAAACTTACCATATGACCCATAAATTCCACTTATCTGGATTTTAGTATTTACCCACAGTGAAAACTTTTGTATACTTAAAGATTTGAATGTGTACATTTATAACTACACTCTTCATAACCATAAAAATATTGGAGACACTTAAAAAGCCTATCAACTGGTGAATTCATAAACATAGTGTGGAATATTTACACACTGGAATGCTATGCAGCAATAAAAAAGAATGAACTATTTATACATGCTACAACATGGATGAGCCTCAAATCATTAGCATGAATGAAAGAAACCAGACACAAAAGACCACATATTATATGATTGTTTACATGAAATTTACAGAAAAGTCAAAACTATAAAGAAAAGCCCTGGCCCAGTAGTCCAGTAGGTTAGAGCATTGTTCTGATATACTAAAATTTCTGGGTCAATCCTTAGTCAGGGCACATACAAGAATCAAACAATGAATGTGTAAGTAGTATAACAACATCCATCTCTCTCTCTCAAAGTCAATAAAAAAGACATGGAGAAAGAAAGAACAGTAGTTGCCTAGGCTTGGGAGTGACATAAGGGAATGACTACAAACAGGCACAAAGGAAAATTATGGTGTCATGAAAATGTTCTCAAACTGGCTTGCGGTGATATTTGCACAACTGTTTACCAAAAATCACTAAAGTGTATACTTATGATGAGTATATTGTATGACATGCAAGTTGTATGTCGATCAATCTGTTTTAAAAAGCAAATAGATTTCCAAAACAACCCCAAAAATAAAACAAAACACTTCAGTATTTATAAACATGACCAGAGTATTTGAAATACAACTTTTTTCACCTCAGAGGTGTGGTGTCTAAGTAGGTTCTGCTTTCAGATGTCTTTTCAAAGTATATTTTCTGTTTTTCTTTTCAGTAATCAGAGTTGATAACCTATAATAACTACTAAAAGATGTAATATTTCTTATATTGTGACAAATAAATATCTATTATAATTGAATACTAAAAATTCATAGTTAAAACCAATTAATCAAGCATATATTCTATATAACATCACTATCTATGGTGTTAAAAGTGAATTACATTTCTAAAAATGAAGTAACTAGTCAATTTATTCTAATATACAGAGACAATATATTCTTGAAAAATTATTTTCTATCCTACCTTAGAAGTTTAAGCTAATGATAAATTTAAATAAAAGTAGAACTAAAACTCCTTCCATACTTTCATCTCAATAGTAGTTTATCTTTTAAAAATTTTAATTGTGGTGAAATGCACATGACAGAGAATTTACCATCTTAGCTTTTTTACACACACAGTTAAGTGGCATCAGGCACACTTACATTATTGTGCTACCACCACCATCATCGTTCACTCAGAGAATTCTTTCACCTTGCAAAACTGAAACTCTGAACCTTTTTAAAAATGGTTCATTCTCTCCTCCCCTAGACCCTGGCAACCATCATTCTACTTTTTATCTCTATGAATTGAACTGCTGTAGGTATGTCACTTAAGTGGAATCATATAGCATTTGTCTTTCTGTGGCTGGTTTATTTCATTTAGCATAACATTCTCAAGTTTCTTCTCTGTTGGAGCATACATCAGAATTGCCTTCCTTTTTTAAGGCTGCATGATATTCCATTATAGGATTATACCACATTTTTGTCTACCCATTCATCTGTCAATGAACACTTGAGTTGCTCCTTTGAACCTTTTCTCCATTGTGAATAGCACTGCTAAGAACACAGATGTATAAATATCTCTTTGGCTTTCTGCTTTACATTCTTTCAAGTATATATGCAGGAGTGAGATTGCTGAAACACATGGTAATGCTACTCTTAATTTTTCAGGAACCACCATACAGTTTTTCATAGTTGTTCCAACATTCTATATCTCCATCATCAGAGTACTGAAGTTCTAATTCCTCTACATCCTCACCAACAATTATTTTCTGTTTTTTTTTTTAATGGGTAACCACTCTAATGGGTATGAGGTGGAGCAACTTATCTTTGAATACAACATTCCCACATTTTATTCAATATTACTGTCCTGTCTTTGGGATTAAGGCATTGTGACCAATGTTATATATTTGATCTCATGGAATGTAATTAAAATATTCAATTATTTACATGCAGACTAGTCTGTTAGACCCATACTCCCTCCCAACATCCCTTTGGGTTCTGCTACACCAACTTGAAAACAGTATTTTGGATCAATACTTCACCTGGAAAAAAACTTAACCTGAAAAACCTTTGGAACCAAACTAAAATCAAATTAAAATAATGCTAATTAATACTTTAACTATGAACCACGTTTCATCCCATATACAAACTTGGAGTTCAAATCAGAACCAAATCCACACAATTTGTAAAAATTAAGAAAAAAACAACAAACACATTTAAAACATTTTTTGAAATGAATAAGAACTTAAGCCATATTTCATTCAGATCAAGTCTCCGAAAGAAAATACCATTGGCATTCAGAGTTCCTCCTGCAAACCTTCCCATGTTGTATCTCATCCAAGCATAGCTACATGACCTATTGTGTTTTCATTTTTTTGCTGATTATGGAACATTTCCATTGAATACCAGGGATTCTCAGTAAACATTCATCTTCTCTGTCAGCTGGTTTCCCTGTTTCATTTCAACTGATCTTATCTCCTTCAGCAATGACTGCCCTCTTAAATTTAATTTTGAGGGTTCCTGTTCTTTGTTTTCTGGTACTCTGTGTTTTTTAAACATCTACTTTTGTTTTTTCTTAACAAAATAGAGGTACTTAGTTCGGGGTGGCAGGCAACAGAGTAATATTAATTCATGTCACCTCCCACCCTTCTACCAACCCGTGGTCCAACAAAAAAGTTATCAATAAGACCGATCTTGATACTTGATTAACAGGTGTCTCTCTGGTGAACGAGGCAAACCATCAGCAGCAGACCCACTTTAGAGTCTCCTGGGAAAGTTTGAACATGACAATAAACAGCCTACATCAAAGACATTTCAATTCTGCAACAAGCCTTTCTGCTTCTGGTAAGTGCTCTACATCCAAACAAAACATTAATCAGAAGACCCATTTCATTTCCCTTGGGGAATCACAGCGATAGCTCTCTGTGATTTTGAACATTAAAAGAGTTTTTTAAAGGAAATGGAGAGGCTGAGATAAGCAACTTAAACTTAGGAGGATTTCATAATAATGAAAAGAATTTTGCTGCAAGTGAATGTGAACATTGTAAAATTTGAATTTTTTCTTTTAATAACGCTCATCAACTTGGTGTTATATTTGAGTCCCTCTCTGTCAATAGATCTTAGTTAACATAAATTTGAGGATGGTAGAGAATATGGCATTAACACACTCTACATAAGGACCTTCTGAGGCCAGTTTGAGTGGAGGAGTTTGTTTATTCATTTGTTTTTCCTGCTGTCTTAAAATATGGAATTAAAAAGGAGAACCGGCAGTAAAGTCTGAAAGTGGGACATGCAACTAGGGCAGTATGTACTTTCCAGGCATGTAGAGAGGGCTAATGTGGAATTTTCCACCTATTCCACACATCTGCTTGGGAATATGAGTGGATTGTGAGACTGTCCACAGGGGTCACCTAACATTGATAGAAGATTATTTTGTGGTCTGTATTCATCCTAATGCTCACTACTGTGGAAAATAATGAATTAAATTGACCCTATATTTTACTTTTTATTCTTCCCTTCTCCTATTGTTCCTGAATGTCAAAACCTTAATGCACACTATAGGTCTCAAGATGGGTAGAGGCTGTAAAGATTCGTGTAAAAACAAGTTGTAATAATTTGTCCATATTCTTTCCTGAAACTCAAACAAAGGCTGAGGAAAACGGTAGTGTGTCAATGTAGCCATGGTTTTACTGGACCAAGTTAGGTGAGAGTCCAGTTTCTAGGAGGTTCTGACAGCCCATGAAAAAGCTAAATCCTTAAATCTGAGTTGATTTTTCTGTTTTGCTAAAGATGATAATCTTATCATAAAAGTGTATAAAATGTTAATATTTGTGTTAAGCCAAGACATAAAAGATAGTTGTTTTAAAGGGATGAAATACTATTTTATTACCTCTTTGTATTTGAAAATTAATGAACATATTTATACTCTAACTCTTAAGACAGATTCAGGTCTGAAGTTGATCAAATAGGGAAACAATAAATTGCCCTAGGAAATCATGTGCTCATAGAAGCACCATCGGGAGAGATGTCACAGAAGACCATTACCATAAGATACTTCTTACAAAGACAATAAATGTCTTTTTTAAAATAGCACAAATTTCTAGCTACAAAATAACCTACAAAGATAAAATTTTGAATAGGGAATATAGTGAATAATATTGTAATAATTATGTATGCAGCCAAGTGGGTACTTAAAGCATCTTGGGACCATTCTGTAAAAGCACATGATTTTCTAACCACTATGCTGTACATCTGAAACTAATACAGTATAATAATGAAAGAAAACTGTAACTAAAAAAATAATATATATATAAATACAAGTTTTAATGGAGAAGTGAATCTTCATTGTCTCTCATTACATCATCTTCCCTTACAACCCTTTTTATAAAGAAGATCCCCTTATGTCTGTAGCAGTGTTTGTTCTGAGGATATACTTGAGCATCCTTGAGCCCTTCTCTTCTTGCAACCAAGTAATTGAGAAACAAATAATCCCTTTTGTTTGTTTTGTTGTAGTGAGGAGGAATTTCATAGAAGAAGAAAAAAATAATCTCTTCAATTTTTGCTGGTAAGGAAAGTAGACAGGCCCCTCCCTGGCTTATGAATAACTTTCATCCTATGTGTGTGCTGTAAATATTAGGTATATTTTTAAGGTCTGTATTTATACATTAACAATTTCATTGCATTCTTTTTTATTGCTCATAGTGTTACAGTCATCCCAATTTTCCCCCCTTTACCTCCCTCTGCCCAGGCTTCCCCCCACTTTATTACATTCTTAATGATGAGTTACTATGCCTTTTTTTTAAACTTAACCTTTTTTTAATCTTTAATGTAGTAAGAATTTGACTACTGAAGTTTACGGTGTGATGTATTTTTTCTTTTATTAATAGTCCAAGTTTCTGAAAAATACAAATTTATTTATTGTCTACTAGCTAATTGCATGTAGATTCACCAAGTGGTGATTCCACTATATTTAGAGCTAGTCAGATACCACTGAGAATGTAGTAGTCAACTTTAATTCTTATAGCTAAACATTTTTAATGAAGATTTTTTTAATAATTAAAAAGAAGATGTGGAGTTTGCTAATCTGATTTTAAAGAAACAGAATATCTTGCATTTTTTTTAATCTGGAAAGTAAATAGCTAAGGGAGATTTAACATCTACTCATTATTCCAAAACAACTGATCAGACATGTCCATTCTATAGGATACAATTGAGCTGATCTGTGTCATTGAAATGGGTTAATCTAAATGGTTAATGTGGTAACTACACACAGTTAATATTAAAATGAGTTACAAAACAGTAGAATGAAAAGTAAGGTTACTATTTGCACTGAGCACAAAAAATATTCAAGATTTCACCTTACCATTTCAATATTTCAATATGTTTTCTGAACAATTCAATTTCTTTTCATTGACTCTTCTAAGCTACAAAATAAGAAAAATAGAACAGGATGAACAATAAAGAATTCAATAGTCCTGGAGACAAGTTATAAAATATATTGGCCTTGGCATATACCTATAATATTGATGAGAGTATATATTAATATAACTTCTTCATCATAATAAAACCTGGTGAAATTTGACAATAAGAAAAAAATTAGTTTTTAAAAAGTTTATGTCTTTGAAATAGTTATTATATTTGAAGAAATAATTTCCAAGAAGGAAATTACAAATATTGAAGTAGACTAAATATCCAGCAATAGAGAAATTGCTTTATAAATTATGGTGTCTCTTATAATGTTATACACACTTTAAAATTATCTTTCCAGAAAGGATTAGATATCTTGAGTAATGCTTAGAGAGTAATGTAAAGTGAAACATAAAACATAACCTAATGTAAGTGGAATGGTATGATCACAAATTTATTATAGTACAGTCAGAAGTAGTTGTATTTATATAGTAGATTTTGTTTTTATTGTTGTTGTTGTTTCTTCTTAATATGTTTCCCTATTTTGGCAATAAACATATATTAATCTCTGATCAAAAATTTTTTTTAAGTATTTCCCACCAAACATACAATTCAATTAAAAAATTGGCAAAGGACCTGAACACATACCTCTCCCAAGAAGACACACAAACAGCCAAAGGATATATAAAAAGATGTTAAGTTTCACTGTTAGGGAAATGTAAATCAAAACTACAACAAGCCGTAGCTGGTGTATCTGAGTTGGTTGTCTGGTGAACTAGAGGGTCAAGGGCTCTATTCCTGATCAGAGCACATGACTACACTGTGGGTTGTGTCCTTGGTCGGACATGTGCAAGATGCAACCTAATTGGTCCATGTTTCTCTATCATATCAATGTTTCCTCCCCTCTCTACTCTTTCTCTAAAATCATTTGGCATGTCTTTGTATGATGATAAAAATAAAAATAGAAAACTATGATGAGATATTACCTCACACCTGTTAGAATGGTTATTATCAACAAGACAGGTAACAAGTAGTGTTGGAGAGGTTGGGGAGTAAAAGGAGCCCTCATTCACTGCTGGTGGGAATGTAAACTGGTACAGTCACTACAGAAAACTGTATGGGGGGTTCTCAAAATATTAAAAATAGAGTTACCATATGACCCAACAAACCCTTTCTGGGTATCTACTCAAAAACTTAAAAATATTTATTTGCAAAGATATATATACCTCTATGACCAAAGTGGCCTTTGACAGAGGACTGGATAAAGAAGATGTGGTACATACACAGTATGGAATACTACTCAGCCATTAAGAAAAGATTAATGACTTCCATTTACAACAACATGGATGGACCTTGAGAATATCATGCTAAGTCTAATAAGTCAGCCAGCAAAACAAAGAACCATATGATTTCACTCATATGCAGGATATAAAACTGAAACTCATAGACACAGACAACAGTATGGTGGTTACCAGAAAGAAGGGGAGGTGGGGGAATAGTAGAGGGTAAAGGAGGCCAAATTTATGGTGACGGAAGATGATTTGACTTTGGGTGGTGGGCACACAATTGAATATACAGATCATGTACCATAGAAATGTACACTTGAAACCTATGTGAATTTATTAACCAATGTCACCCCAATAAATGTATTTTAAAAAGTATTTTCTTCATTAAATAGAATAATAAATAATCTCATTTGTGATAACATAAATATCATTGCAGGTAAGAGACTCTAAAAAACTATTTTAAGACTTGTTTCTGAACTGCAGGCATTCCAGCTCAGGTTGCAGGCAACCACAGAATTTATGGATGTAGACAGACAAAAAAGGGCAAGCAGGAAATCTAAAACCAAACATCAAATAACAAAAAATATGCTGTATACTTGAAAACTAGTATAAAATAATATTAAATATAAACTGTCATTGGAAAGGAATTTAAAAAATTAAAAGCACTCGTCTAAAAAGCAATACATTAAAGGAAAACCTAATAATTTAATAATAATTAATAACCTAATAATTTAAATAATTACAACATAGTAAATACTTTTTTGAAGTAAAGGACATTTATTATAAATAATTACAACATAGTAAAACACTTATTTGAAGTAAAGGACATTTTATAAAAACAGAAAAGTATAGTGAAAGCAGGAATTAGAAAAATACATTACAGAGAAGTTACATAAGAGCTGCATTTTGAAGGATAAATAGAAATTTGCCAAAATAACTTTGAGGAGGGTAGCATTTCAAGTGAAGGGAACAACATAAGTAGTCAGCAAAATATAACAGAATGTGATGTGTTTGGAGAAGCACAATAATCAGGTATTATGATATAGCAGGGGATAAAACTGGAAAATAAGTGGTGATCAGGCAATGAATTCTCTTTAAAAAATCCTGAATTACTCAGCTTTTTCCCTAAAGCTGTTGGTAAGATATTAAGGAGTTTTAAATAGATGCATGACATAGTCAAATTTACATGTTGGAAGTAGTTCCATGCATGGTACTATAGTACTGCTGGGGAGGACTGAGGTATAGAGGTGGGAGGGTTAAAGAGCTCAACAGTCTAAAAGCACAGAGATCACTAATAAGACTATTAAAATATTCCAGATAAAATATGATATGGCCCGAATTAGAGGAGAGGCAGTAGGAATAGAGAAAAGGGGACATATTTGAAAGTCATAGAGAAATACAGTGAAACAGAATTTCAAAATTGATTAAATATGGAAGGTTTATGAGAACAAAGGAACTGAGATTAATACTTGGTCTCTATCCTGGGTGACTGGATGAATGGTGTATTAGTCTTCTGAGGGTGCCAAACAAAATGCCATAGATTGGGTGGTGTAAACAACAGAAATTTATTTCTCTGTTCTGGAGGCTGGGAAGTCCAAGATAAAGGTCATATAAGTTTCTTTCTGTGAGGTCTCTTCTCTTGGCTTGTAGGATGCCACTATCGCCCTATATGCTCACATGACCTTTCCTTTGTGTGCATTCAGGGAGAATGAGCAAGCTCCTGGAGTCATTTCTTTGAAAGACACAGACCCCACATGAGTGCCATATCCTCCTGATTTCTCTAGTCTGAATTACCTCTCAAAGGCCCTGTCTCCTAATACCATCACTTGGGGGTTAGGGCTTCAACATATATATTTTGGAAAATACAATTTACTCCATAGCAAATGGTAGTGTAGAAAATGTGAAGAGAAATAAGGAGAAAGGCAAATATGCCTAGGAGGAATGGGGAAAGGCTAAAGAACATGAGTTTAATTTTAGATATTATGATGTTTAATTTTGGGTGCCTTTGGGAAATGCAGATGAAGATTTCTGGCAGACACTTGATATTTAATGGTAGGGTTTTCAAAACCAGGGACAAAATTTGATTTCAAAGTATATATTTATTGCTGGTAAACATACTGAGTGGAACATATGTGATGGAAAGAAGGACACACATGATCCCTTGGGAGCACACATGGCCACATGTAGAGTGAGGGAGACTGAGAAGACACAGAGGGGTGGGAAGAGAAACAGAAATATGTGCTGTCACAGAAACAACAGATGTGGTTGTCATCATCCATACAATGTTCAAATAAGGATTCTATTTCTTCAGTATTGGCATTCAGATGTCATTGAGGAACTTGTTTCTATGACAATGCCTCCATCTGGTACCAAGTGTCATCAGCTCTGCCCATCCCTGCTCCACTATGTCCAAAATGGCCCTAAATACTTTGCCCACTATAGAGAAGTTCTGCTGCTGTAGAGAAGGCCTGTCTCATTGTTAGCCCAGAGGGTAGAATCCCACGCTAAATATGTGCTTTTGCAGATGTCTCTGTGACTCGAGATTGACTTTCTCTGATCCGGACAACTTTCCTGAACAAGGTTTTTATGACCATCAGCTCCAGATACCTGCCCTCATTTCTTGGTACATAGCTAATTCCCCCACCCTGTCCCCTCTGTGTCTGACCTATCCCACTGCCTACAGAGGGAGATTCCTGTTCCTTTCTGGATGCTTTCTATGTTTGATTCATTCTGTTTTATGACCTGCTCCTTAATCCCTCTACCCTTTATAGCTTTTGGAGAGCATTCTTTCAACAGCACCTCCCAATTCTTTATAATTGGTTTTTAAAGCAATTACTGCTAGTGTTTGCAAGTCCAACTTTACTTTTTTAAAAACCAAAATGAAACACACACACACACACACACACACACACACACACACACACACAAGAAGAATTACTTAAGCCCAGAGGAAGCATTATGGGAAGAGAGGCAGGACTGTCCTGTGACTCCATATTTTAAACAGGAGCCTCTGCTCATGATGAGAATTACCTTGGCCAGGACTTAGCTTTCCCAGTGGACACTTGCCACTTAAGCTTTTTATTAAAAAGGTAAATTAGGGTTACTGTATGTCCTCACTTTACTTTGGAGGTAAAAATTTTAAATTAATTGTGGTCTAAAGTGATATCAAATAGAGAGGTTCTGATAGCAGTCTGGTGGCCTTGTGTTTAGCCAGCAGAGATTTTGGTTATTGCTGCTGGGAATGGCTTGGCTGAAATATTTTTAATTTACATTTTTTCTTTCCTAATGAAGGATTGAATTATGACTTACTATAAAATCCCCAGCATCATGGAGAGAGAGAGATGTTGACTAACTTCCTCTGACTTCATTGGAGTGCAGCTATTTATTTGGAACTAGGATTTAAGTCACAGGGGTGGCATTCTGAACCATTTCTGCATTTAGGGCAGCCCTGTCTGGAAAATGTCTTCAGCTCCACTCGGGAGCCATCACTTCGGTATGGAGGGCAGTGTTATAAGAGATAGGAAGTGCATTTCTGTACCAGGTGCTCATGTGGCACTCCTGAGGTGTATGCTGGTAGGATCAGTCACTGCGGTTCAAAGTCGGGAACATCCCTGGCCCTTCTGAACCTGCTTTTCTGCCTCAGCAGGTGAGGGAATCCCAAATGTCAGCTTCTCTATATAGCCACCACCTGTCTGATCCCCAAAGGACAGAACAAATTTGTAAATAGTAATCCCTGTGCTACAACAATAGCTCTCTTTCTGCTACATAGTGGGAATAGTAAAAATGTGGATGTTGCAAAACCTAATTACTGGCCTGGAAATTTTCCCTCCATGGGCAGATGGTCTGATCAAGAGCAAAGACAGACATGTCCTTCCACAAACCAAGGGCAATTGTTACGCAACAGGCTTAGGTAACAACCACTAGAGTGGAGAGCATTAGGTAAAACTCAGTGATGTATATTAAACAAATTTCTTTGAATCCAGATAGCTCAAGAGAAAACACCTTTTGAGGATAGTGGGCTCGAATCCCACTACGAGCATGGGCTACCCAGTTCATACTTCATGAACAGAGTGAATGTATCAGGTTTGCCTTTGCCTAAGACAACTGCATCCTGGACATTTCCATATTTCAGAGAAGAAAGGATTTAAAAAAGGAAACAGCACCAAACTGAAAGTAGAACTCAAGCATAATAACCTTGGAATAACATTTGCTCTGTGCCTCTAGTTTTCTGAAAGCAGCTTTCTACTGCAAAAGTATTTTTTTGAACTTACCTGCTAGAGGAACCTGTCCTAGAGCTTATTTCACAGTTTCATTATTGCTGCAGTGCCGACCAGTATATGGCATCTCAAGGTGCATGTTCATTCGTGTATAGCCACCTTATATAGAGAAGTTGTGCTCCCCAGCCCTTGCTGCAGAGATATAGCATTTTCCTGAGGACTGGATGAGACATTGAGACATGCTGTGGAGTTCAATTAAAGCATTTTTTTCCTAAATACAAAGATTTTTTTTCCCAAGCACTAAGCCAAGGAGCACATGTTGAAAAGAGTCTTTCTGGAGGAAACAGTGCCCTTTTGGTAATGTACACTGCAAGTTGAAAGATGACATTCTGGTTTATCCAATCGCTTCAAAAAAAAAACACACACTATTTCCTATTTATTGTTTCTGTTTATAAAAGCTCAGATTCCTAAAAGCAAGAGGGAGATAATTTCCTAAAGAAATCAAATTTTCTTCCTGAATAATTAAGGCCTTGAGAGTCCAATTTTTAGAAAAAATTCAACTGCAGGCCTACAAAATAAGAAAATAAAGCAAAAATATTTTATTTTTTGATGTCACACAACTTAAGTTTAACAGGCAAGTTGCCTTTTGGTACAGACATCAAATTGTTTAGATCAATGGTAGTACATAAACAGGTTTGCCCTTAGAATTTCCTGTTTTTTTCAGTTGAATGTATTGGTAGACAATATTTGCCCATGAGATAGTGAAGGTCTCTCAACATTGCAAACTCAGCAGTTGATTTGCCAACAAATGGCAAAGCTTTGGTAATCAGTGCTCCATATGTCCTAGGACTAAGTATAAAGCCACTGAGTGGGGCACTTGTCCTTGTGGTAGTCCTAAGTAAAAGCGGTATGAGCGGGAGCAGAGCTGAAAGACAGAGGTCCACCATACTCCAAATGCTACACAAGTGACACATCTTTGGGGACCAGGGAGTGTTGATAAACATGTACCTATGACACACTGATATCACTCAGTGGTTGCTGTCCAATGTATGCACTCATAAGAAGACTGAAATAGTGATTATGCTTTATGCTAATATTTTAATGAATTAAGAACCCTGTGTTCTTACCTTATTTTGTTAAAAAGTATTCAGCTGAGAATACCCCCACACAAATAAATATTTATTTCCAAGGCTTAATAGGGAATTAGATTTTAGATAAGAAAGTATAGTGTTTTTCTGACATCTGTAGGGAAAAAAAACTAGTGATACTGTTTTAAGCACATTTTGTTATAATAATGTTTTACCTAATAGTGCTAAGATTACTTGGGTCACCCACACATAAATGACAGGAGAGGAAATGGCTGTCATTCATCCTGAAATATGAAGGGAAGGAGATTGATCAGGGTCACATATCATCTGGAAATGAAGATGTACACTGGGATCCATGCATCTCCTTTGCCTCTTCTGTCATTCTTCAAAGGTAGAAAGCATGCCTTCCTCCTTGTTCTTATTAATCTGCAATGTAGATTGAGCTCCTGATCTCACTATCAACCCTCCCTACCCTTACAATCTGGGTGCTGAGCTATCATTTTATATTATTAGTGATATTTTAACAATTAAAACTCTGAACAATGTTCCAGACCTTACTCATTATACCAGCCTCCAAAGGAGTATGACTGGGAATGGGGAGCAGGAAAGGGCAGAGTGAGTGTCTGCCCATGAATGTGACTTTCTAAGGATAACTGAGCATGACTAAGGAGAAAAGGCTTTTCAAAATACAGTTGAAATGTTGTCATCGAACAACCAAACTTAAATTCATACTACATAATATCTGTGACTGACCTACTATCTAATGGCTTGCAAATGGTTTCTCTTCCAAACAGAAATAGGCAATGAGAACTTTATTCTAGCAACCTCTATTTCAAACAGAATTCTGTAGGAGGTGTCAGTCTCTTTATACATTATTAAATCTCTCACTGAAGATTTTTCTCCCTGAAATTTGACCTAAAGTTTTCATTGGAAACTATTGAACTCTGAGTTGATTTGGAATGCTTAGCAACTCAAATGAGCTGCATCACTCTAAATTAGATTTTATGTTCCAAGTACTGAAGTGTAGTTCTAACATCTGCAAAAGATTCTGGAACTTTCTGACCTTTGCCAGCCCTACCTCATTGTGCCATGGTCAAGCTTCACTCAGCACATAACAGGTTCCCTTGTTTACAGCAGAAATGAGTGCTAAGTTGCAAGTGCTTTCTTTCCTACTCCATCATTCCAGCCAGATGCACATGGAACCTAAAGAAGCTTGTGGAATGCTCTTGCTCCATCGTGCCCTTCACTGTCCCAGCTAACCTGTGCAAGAAGGAATGCACTGTCAGTTGCCCAACTGCAGTAGGAGAACTAAGCAGGGATTTTAATAAATAGGGTAAACAGATGGAGGCTAGGAGCTCTTGCAAAGTTAAAAGAATTGTGTGCTTAATAGACTACATGGTTAATAGCAGTAATAGCTGCCAAGTCACCAAATAACTCACTGATATGCATGAACTGTAGCAGCAAGAAAGTGACTGCTTTCAGTCTCAAGGACTTTCCTAAAATTCAAGGTTGTAAGAACCTAACCTAGAGAATAATTACTTGTCCAGACGTGATAACAGACTCTGGCAGAACAAAAATGACAGCTTGATTCACAGACAAATACAAGTCGGTCTTGGATGTCTGGCTCCCATTTTTCTGTGGAGAGATAGATGTCTTTAAAAAGCCTCAGCAGTGAACATCCTGTCCATTTAAAAGGTCAGACACTGAAGTGTATCAGAAGAGATGATGCTGCACAGACCATTGAGAGGAAAGAAAATGATTTCATTATCCTTGTTCATCTGCTATAGATTAATTCAGCTCCCAACATCGTGGCAATTAAGGCACTTTTGTAGTGCTGTCCTGACCTAGCTGAGGGGGAACCAGGTAACACAAAGCAGCACCAGGGAAGAAGGCAGCTATGGCTGAGTTCATATTTCTTAGGAACAAATGCTATTTGGAACAGGGTTTGGAGTTGGTGCATTCAACTGCAGTTGATTAAGAAAAAGGGACACAAATAAACAAACAAACAAAAACCCACCCCTAGAAACATTTCCCTATGTGTCAGAAGTGAAATTTGCATCTTGGGTAGCCAGGGAGCCATACCAGGGCTTGAAAACAATCATGTAAAAGACATTTTGTTGTCTATAACAGTGAACTATAGAAGTGAACAGGGGGCAGGCGAAGGTAGAAGAATGCTGGGAGGAGTGCTACCTTCCCATGTCAAACAGAGAGCTGACTTTCTGCCAACCTGAGCTTTTCAGTTGTTTAAATGCAACATCTGAAAAGAATACAATAGCTCCTTCTAAACTAGCTTCTTTTGTTTTTCTTGTTTTTCTGTTTTCTGTTCAATCACTCCAGCTCAAAACCTCTGTCATCATGTTCAACTACTCATCCAGTGCCCCTTATATTACTTGCCAATTATGTTCATTCTACTTCCACTGCCTTTGCAATGTCTCATTTATCTCTTCCCTTCTTTCCACTCCCACTTACATGATCCTCACCTTCATTACCCCTCGCTTGGACAACTTTCTAACTGTCTCCTCATCTATCCTTTCCACACTAAGGCATTCTACTCACAACTGAAATATTAATCTTCCTAAACTCTATCCTTAGTCATGTTACCATTCTCACTCGAAAATGTCAAATGGCTTCCCAGTGACTACTAAATTAACACCAAGTTTTCACCCTAGCATTCAAACCTCCACACAGCACATCTTAGTTGATGATTTGTGCCTTGCTTCCAATGGGTCTTCCCAGCCCCTTATGCTCTGGTCAATTCAGACTACCAGCCAATCCTTAGCCAAATGTCCTGAACAGTTCAGTTTGTTTTTGGTCATTTATTTTCCTTCTTGGAATGCCCTTTTCCCTACTTTATCTCAGAATCCAACCCATTCTGCAGGGGCAAGCATAGAGTATTTCTTGATCTTCCCCTACAAAACATAATTCCTCTCCATTATTTGTACTTTTCTGAAGACACTAATCATATCCCCGTAAAATAGTTAGGAGATTACAAGGACTTGAGTAAGAAGATTTGTTCAACCTTTTCTCTTGTGAATTAGGGTAACATATGAAATCTTTTAAAAAATTCAGTTTGTGGACTTCTGGCCAAGATGGAGGCATAGGAACCCTTCACCTCCTTGCACAACCAAAAGGAGGATAACAACCAATCTAAAATCAATAAACAACCAAAATCACCAGAAAATCAAACTACATGGAACTCCAACAGCCAAGGAATTAAGAAAATCAACCAGAACAACCAGATCAGTAAGGCAGACCACATGGGCCAACTCAGAAAAACTGTGGTGAGGAGGTTGGGAGGTGGGGCTGACTGCTGAGCTCCACAGAGCTGCATGGGAGGGGCTGACTCAAGGGGCAAACTGAGACTCAGAGCTGACTGTGGGCTAAGCCTGGGGTTGCCACAGTGAGAGATACTTCCAGTCTGACATGAGAGTCTGTTGGAAAGTGTGCTAGAGACAAGCAGGCAAGCTACATTGTTCCCTCTCTGGTTCCTCCCCCACAGGCAGTGCAGCAAAGAGGGTTACCCTGCCTGGGTGAATACCTAAGACCCTGCCCTCTTACAACCTATCAGCTGCACCAAGACAAAGAAATATGGCCCAATGAAAGAACACAGCAAAACCTCAGAAAGAGAACTAAGCAATGAGGAGATTGCCAACCTATCTGATGGAGAATTTAAAGCCCTGGTAATCAAAATGCTCGCAGAACTGATTGAGCGTGGTTGAAAAATGAAAGAACAAATGAAAGATACACAAAATGAAATAAAGCATAATATTCAGAGAACTAACAGTGACAAGAAGGAAACCAGGATTCAAGGCAATGATTTGAAACAAAAGGAAGAAATAAACATCCAATTGGATCAGAATGAAGAAACAAGAATCCCACAATATGAATAGAGACTGAGGATTCTCTGGGACAACCTGAAATGTTCCAATATCCAAATTATAGGGATGCCAGAAGGAGAAGAACAAGAACAAGAAATTGAAAACTTACTTGAACAAAAATGAAGGAAAACTTCCCCAATCTGGTGAAGGAAATAGACTTCCAGGAAGCCCAGAGTCCCAAAGAAGTTGGACCCAAAGAGAAACATACCAAGGCACACCATCATTAAGCTACCCAAGATGAAAGAAAGGGAAAATCCTAAAAGCAGCAAGAGATAAGGAATCAGTTACCTACAAAGGAGTTCCCATAAGACTATCAGCTGATTTCTCAAAAGAAAACTTACAGGCAAGAAGGGGCTAGTAAGAAGTATTAGAAGTCATGAAAGACAAGGAACTACCTCCAAGATTACTCTATGCAGCAAAGTTATCACTTAGATTGGAAGGGCAGATAAAGAGCTTCCCAGATAAGGTTAAGTTAAAGGAGTTCATCATCACCAAGCCCTTATTATATGAAATGTTAAAGGGACTTGTCTAAGAAAAGTAAGATAAAGAATGTGAACAATAAAATGACAACAAACTCACAACTATCAACACATGAACCTAAAAGAAAAGAAAAACAATGAAAACAAAAACTAAGCAAACAACCAGAACAGGAGCAGAATCAGAGAAATGGACATCACACAGAGGGAGCTCAGTGGGGAGGGAGAAGGGAAGAATAGGGGCAAAAAGGTACAGGGAAGAAGAAGCATAATTGGTAGGCATAAAATAGATGGGGAGAGAGAAAAAAAATGGTACAGGAAACAGAGGACTCAGAGAACTTATATGTACAAAGCCATGGACATAAACTTAAGTAGGGGGGAATGGTGGAGGGTTGGGGGGCCGGGGGGCTGGAGGAGAAAAGGAGGGGGAAGTTGGAAAACTGTAATAGCATAATCAATAAAAATACTTAAAATTTTTTCAGTTTATGTAATAAAACACAAAAATTTACTAAGAGCCAATTCCATGCTCAGAATGCTTCATTCAGTAGACAAAACAAATTGTATAGCCTGTTATAAGTTAGTGAGTGTGATTTTTAAAGAGAACAAGAGTAGGCAGGAGCGTGTTGGAATTTTAACTTGAGTAATTAGGGTAGGCCTTATTTCAAAGATAATATTCGAACAATCCTGAAGGAAGTAAGGAGTTAACCACATGTTTATCTGGGAAAACACTTCCCAGCAAAGGAAACAGTCAGTGCAAAGGCCCGAATCCTGTGGTATTTAACAAAAACAAAGAGTCAGGTGTAGTTGGTATGGAATGAGCAAGGATGAGAGTGGAAGGGATGAGTTCAGAGAAAGAATGAGGGCAGAAAGGAGAATTTGGATAGCTGCATAAACTACTGTAGAACTTTGTTTTCTGCCTTGAATGAGATGGGACCTACTGCAGGTGTCTGGCACATCTAAGTAGAGGAACAATGTGATCTGACTTGCATTTTAAAAGGATTACTGATTGCTCTGTTGAGACTACACTGTGGCAGGCAAAGTGGAAGCATGGAGACCAAACAGGATCTGGCAAGAGATGATACCGGCTTAGGTGAAAGTGACAGTGATGAAAGTAATGAGAAGTGGTCAAAATCTGGGCGTATTTTTAAGGTAAAAACAATGAGATTTCCTTGTGGGTTGAATGTGATATATAAATAAAGAGAGAATTCGAGAATGACTTTTGGCAAAGATTTTGACAAGATTTTTGGCAAAACAGCACAATAGAGTCACCATCCACTGAGATGAAGAAGACTGAATAAAACAGTTTGGAGAATAAGGCATATATCAGGGGTTTCATTGTAAACATAGCTGGTATTTGAGATTTCTACTAGGCATCCAAGCTGAAAAGTTGAATAGGCAGTTGGATGCATCAAACTATAAAATGGGAATAATAAGCCTTAACAAACCCAACAAACAGAGTTGACCTAAAGATAAAATATAATGAAAAGATTATAAGTACAAATTTTATATTATTAGTATATGCTCCCCTGTGTATCCTTTTTATTGTTTTTTGTGTCTATGCATTTGTGTCCATCCTATATTCTGAATGTTCTTGAAACCAAAACTAACTACAATTTTTTGTTTACTTTTCATTCATTTTGAAAGTACATTTATTGTTTATCTCATTACAGATGAATGGATCTTCATTGTAGAAAGTGTACAGGATAGCAGTGGTCATAAAAAGAAAGCTAAAAAAAAACACCTGCCATCACATCACCTAGAGATAAAAATTATTCATGTTTTGGAATATGTACTTCTTGAACTTTTCTTTACTTGATTTATTCCCTAGGTCTTTTAGAAAAAAAATTGATCTTCTTATTCTTAAGTAAGTCCCTTTAACATTTCATATAATAATGGCTTGGTGATGATGAACTCCTTTATCTTGACTTTATCTGGGAAGCACTTTATCTTCCCTTCCATTCTAAATGAAAGCTTTGCTGGATAGAGTAATCTTGGATGTAGGTCCTTGCCTTTCATAGCTTTGAATACTTCTTACTAGCCCCTTTTTGCCTTCAAGATTTCTTTTCAGAAGTCAGCTGATAGTCTCTTGGGAACTCCTTTGTAGGCAACACTCTTCTTTTGTCTTGCTGCTTTTAAGATTTTCTCTTTAATCTTTAACATTTGGAATTTTAATTATGATGTGTCTTGGTGTGGCCTTCTTTGGATCCAACTTGTTTGGGACTCTCTGAGCTTCCCAGGCTTGTATGTCTATTTCCTTCACCAAAACTATGAGCAGTAAAATGACAAATAACTCACAATTATCAAAACTGAACCTAAAACAAACAAACAAAAACTAAGCAAACAACAAGAACAGGAACAGAATCATAAAAATGGAGATCATATGGAGGGTTATGAATGGGGAGGGGAAATGGGGAGAATGGAGGAAAAGGTACAGGGAATAAGAAACATAATTGGTAAGTACAAAATAGACAGGGGGAGGTTAAGAATAGTATAGGAAATAGAAAAGCCAAAGAACTTATATGTATGACCCTTGGACATGAACTAAGGTGGGGGGGATTGCTGGAGGGAATGGCGGGTACCAGGCAGAGGGAGACAAAAGGGAGAAAAAATGCAACAACTGTAATAGCATAATCAATAACATATACTTAAAAAATGTTATCAGCATCCCCCACCTCTCTCATAGTACTTACTATAATCCTTTGCATTAACATGTTTAACAATATTGAGTAAATCGGATTAAAACATATATCCCAAATTTCAAAGAATAAGCCTGTTTAAAAGAGATAAAACTCTGTACTCTCCCAATATCTTTAAAACTCTCTATTTCCTTAGATAGTTAAACAGAAATTTGAATCTAAGATTTTCAAGTCACAAACAAACAACCTTCCTTCACATCAGACTTTCAATATTGAAAAAGAATAGCTTTTTTTTTTTTCAGATACCCCTGCCAAGGGTCCTCAGAAATTGCTGTATATTCACTAATATCAACTGTATGGTTGACTTTCATCATAAATTTCTAAACTCAATCCTGACTGTATGCTTTAATTTTTACTTTTCTTTGTTTTTTTATCCAAATTTATACTATCTAATTTCATCTCTTACGCCTTAAGTTTTCTCAAATCCTCTCTAGAACAAGGCTTCAAAGCCAACCAATAAACAAAAAGACATATTTATGCCATGTAACTATGTACTAGATGTGAATTACTATTAACGACCTCTGGCTATCGGATGAGAAGGAAAAAAGAACATGTACAAACATTATGACAACTTTAAACACTCTTTTACTTCCAGGTTGCACAGGTTTATGAAATCATAAAATTTCACTTTCTTAGATTACCATTTCTTAGATTAGCTTGTTATGGAAGAACAATGTATTCCACACTTGCTCTGTCTTTCTCTTCCAGTGGGGTGGGAAAGAAATAATGATTAATAAGATGTTGCTATAAAAGCCAGTACTTTGTGTTGCCTAAGGAGCAATGTGTTTATTGCTGTTATTAGGACTATTACATTTGTGTTTTCTGTAGTCATTTTGCTGAGTATTTGTTTTCTAAAATAAAAGTGTCACCAACAGAATTCTGGCAGATATTCTATTTACAGTATTAAAATTAAGGTAAATAGAGATTGTAATCCTAACAGTTTGTCTATCCAAATATTTTATAGCAATTATAGCAGACAATCCATTAGTAAAAGAAAATAACAATTATCTCCAATCCATGAGGGTTCTCTTGGCATAAATATAAAGAATTAGTATTTATTGGAAAATAATGAATAGGCATGAACATTTGCACAAAATATATAGGTTTAGGTTAAAAAAATGTAATTCTAAGCATGGGTAACAACAGGTAAAAATGGCAAAGGAAATATGCATATAAAACACAAACATCATCATGGAGTATTAAGGAATCTTCAATCTCAATATGTGTCCATAGTTACAGAAATTACCTGTGCCCATAGATTTTTAAATTACCCATCTTTTGCTGCAGAGAACAAACCTCACCCTCAATCTACCAAAAGGAACTAAAGAAATGATTTTGACAAGGCAGCAAACTATAATAAAAAAAATCCGGTGATGGAGATCGCCATTTGGGGTATTATATTATTTGAACATGAGAAATAAAAAAAAGATTAAAGAGTGACATTTGGGGAAATGAAGCCATAAGAAGTTCATATATTAAAGAGCAATGCAAACAGATGAAGTGTAAAGTGACAGTGTTATTATTTTTTGTTATTAAGATTATTGCAGCAGTCATTTTATGTTGTGGCTCACTGTTTTTATTCATACTGAAGCCTCTTCTGAGCATTAGAAATGGCAAGATCAGAGGACAAAAAAGACAACTGTGCCTGAACTGAAATGTCATTGGCACTGAACCAATGGATACCTCTAATGGAGCAGACAATTCATTCTCATTTCCAGTTGGCTAAATTACTCATGGTCCACACAGGGTAGAAAATAAAAAGAAATCGCAAATGGCATCACTTACAATCTGGGATGTGGCGAAGAGTTCTGAGGGTCAAGGTAGCTGCATTCTGGCAATAGGCAGCAACAGTCACGTGTGCCTGGTATAAGAAAGCCCAGCTATTAATTCAGCTGACAGCTCCCTTTAGCCCATGTGCACAGTCAACATCAGGTAGGACTGCTCGTGAAATACTTCCTCTGTCTCCTTGAGGCAAAGGAAGGATCTCCAGGACCTGCTACCGTCCCTGCCTATCATCAAAGATCTTCCTCCATCAAGTTTTATTATAATTCCCAACACAACTTTTAAGGACATTTCAAATATGCTTAACTATATCTTCAATTTGGATTCAAAAGGAAAGTTACTTAAAGGATAATGTCTCTGGCTTCAGGGGCATACATAGAAATAGAAATAAATGGCTTTTCCAGTAGATTAAATGCCAAGACTAAATTGAAGTATTTGACATGCTGGGGGAAATGTAATTTATTACAAGTGGGCTACAGGTTGTGGTGAAGGTTCCAGTAATAATAAGTCAAAGTCAGTGTTGATTTTAATGACACATATTGTTTCCTTTTTTGTTGCTGGTTCAGATTTTTTTTACTGAAGTTGATCTTCTTTTCCTGTGTAAGATATAGCTGAACCATAGTTCTACAAGTGCTCCCTAAACCAACAAAGACTCATAATGCCATTTGTAAAATAGCCAATTTTTAAAAAATGATTTTCAACTATATGTCTGCTGCCAAAAGCAATCATGTTTTAATCCAAGCACTTGATATTCATTTCCACCACTCAAAAGTAGAATTGATAAAATTTCTATATTCTAAAGGGCATTCTGAGAATTGGACAGTATATTCAGTAGAGGTAGGCATACTCAACTGGAGTATTCACTCCAGCAGCTTATGCACTGGTTTTGTGCAGGGTTTATAAATTCACCTATTTATTTCCCAGAAATAATGTCAGAAGTGAGCTTCCCAGAAAGATTTTTCTTATTCCATAGCCTATGGGCCACAATGTCTTTTGGAGAGAATGGATGAGTATTTGGAAACTGAAGAAATTCAGACTGCCATGAATTTGGGAAACAAAAGGAAGAGCACATCCTCCTCTCTACCCTCCACCACTACCACCAAAATGACAATAAATTATACAAAGAATTAATAAATCTATAACAGTTCTGGCAACAGGGAAGACTGCCTGAAATGTCTAGGACAGTTTGAAGAATGTCTGGAATCTAGAAAGCATACGTATGAGTTGTTACAGACTACAACCCAGAATATACATAGGAAAAAGTTATCATAGAATAAGACTGCTTCTTAGAAAGTCTTAGTTAGGATTTAGGAAAAAAGAAAAGGTAAGAAATATGGAAGAAAAAAGAAGAGTAAACATGTGATCAGCAATGTCCTAGCCTGGTGACGGTAAGAAAAAGAATTTAGAAAGATGTAACAGGGATACAACATGTTTCAAATATTTGGAAAGTCTAGACTGCTGTAATGGATCTTTCCTCAGCTAAGAGTCTAAAAGGCAGAACTACAGTTCTACACCTGTCTTGGATCTGAGCCTTCTCACTCCAAGTGAGCTGCACTGACTATTAAACTTCTTAAGCCTCCATGAGGAAGTGCTGAGAAAACTAGAAGCTGTGTCCACTCACTCACGGATCTTCATGATCTCTTGAGCAATGATCTCTGCATCTCCTGTACAACCCCTTTGATTGCAAATAGTGACCCAGGATAGTATAATCTCTTAAAGGACAAAGTCTGGAGTCACAGTCTCTGGATTTGATCCAAATTTTGCAAGTTAGTAGCTGTGCAATATTGAACAATTACTTCAGCTTTTTTTTTTACCTCACTTTCCTTATCTATAAAATAGTTATATCTGTATCTACCATTTGGGGTTGTTGTGAATGTTCTGTAAGTTAATGTACGTACCCAGCACACAAGTAAACACTATATGTGGTTTTCATTATTATTATAAAAATTACAATTGTTAATTTGAAACAGTTGAGGAACTTAGTGTAAGAAAATGGGGGCATTAAAGAGAAATAAAAAATAATACAAGAGATAAAAGAGAAAATGAGAATGTTAAAAGACATGAAAGATAGGTTCATTATCTAATCAGACTTCAGTAGCAAATGAAAGAGGGAAGATAATCAAAGGAACAGCAAAATACTTCTCCAAGCTGACTACCTCTATTATTAGATTAAAAGAGATCCCTGGATACACAAAACAAAATGAAAGAGAACACAAGAAATGTCTTGTGAAATTTCAAAACTGTAAAATTGAATAGGAAAAAAAATCCTAAAAGTTCCCAGAGAAAAACACAACTTACTTGTAAGGGAATGAAAACCAAAGTTGAATGAGGCTTCTTATCAGCAACATCGGAAGCCAGAGACCATTGATCATTTTCTTCAGTTTCTCAGGAAAGTAATTTTGGAACAAAATACTACATCTAGGTAAAATATCAATCAAGTGTGGAGTTAAATATATTTCATATATTTATGTTTTCAAGCATAAATTTCAAGCATACAACTCAGGAAGTGTAGGTGACACACAAAAAAACAGATTTGAGAACAAAAAACTTATTTGAAGATAAACTTAAGCAAAAGAGAAAAGAAATTTTAAAAAAGTAAGACATGAGAAGCAAAGAATTGGAGAACAAACCTAGGATTCTGATGAAAAGAAATTCTGAACTGTCAGCTTATTAATTAAGGTGCCTTCAGCTGTAAGTAGCAGAAAGTCCTAACTCATCTGGTTTAAACAGTGGAAAAAAAATTATTTCAAGAATCAGGACATTCTGAGTTAGCAAGCCTCCAGGGTTGATTAATTAATCGGTTCAATTTTGTAACCATAGATCCAATTTATTTTCAACTTTCTACTCTGTCACCTTCTGAAAATTTGCCCCAAGGATTGCAAACTGGCCAAAAGAGTTGAGATATAACATTTAGATATGAGTAAATCCAAGAGAGAGAGAGAGAGAGAGAGAGAGAGAGAGAGAGAGAGAGAGAGAGAGAGAGAGAGAGGGAGGGAGGGAGGGAGGGAGGAAGGAAAAGTCTTTCTCTGTGCTGGCCCCTTTTTCCTACTCTTAATCAGTGAATAAAACTATTTCAGAAGCCCTTAGCATATTTACTCTTATTTCTCTTAGCCAGAATTGTGTTCATGTATATCTTCAATCACAGGGAAGGAGAATGAGATTATCATGATTGTTTAAGAGAAAACAGAAAGTTTCATGAGTGTATTACATCTGTCCCAAAACATCAAAGTGTATGCATTAAATATATGCAATATTTTGTTTATCAATTACCCCTCAATTTTTTAAAAAAGACAAAAGAAAAAATGATCATTTTTGAGTAATATGGGAAAGTAATACATGCTAGATTAAGATTCATGATTTACAAATGAAATTGGTACAGATGTAAATTTACAAGTTAAATTGGTACAAATTAGAACCAAATATCAGTAAGCTCTATAAAGAACATTCTCAAGAATAAAATTGGGACCATTACAGAAATTTTATGATTAAGATGATCATGATTAATGATGAAGAGAGGAAGGCATATGACTTTTCTGTAAATAAGAAAAAAAAGTATAAAATTAAAAACTCTAAGGAGAAGAGAAAAAATAAAACCTGTGTAAGGTCACTGCCCTGAGCACTTGATGGAATGTACCACTCAGTGTGTCCTGAACAGAAAACCCGAACCCACCAATCACGTCATTTAGAAAAGACTGGCAGGTACTTGAATTAGTGCAGAGTCATTTTGCATTTATAATCGGTACAGTTTCTAATCAGTTTTCCATGATGTATTTGTTTGTTATTCTGAACATCATTTATCTCTTTTATAGGGTATTTTGTTTACAGATCAACCTTTCTTAATTAATTTCTTTTGGAAAATCATCCTGAAAGGAAATGTAAGTTTTAAAAGTTGTTCTTTAAGGATTTAAAAAGGTTTCAAATTGTTTGATCTTCACATAGGCATAAGCACTCTCTTCTGATTCCTATGAGATACCCAAGTCGGTTTTACACCTTGGAAACATAACTTAAGAAATATGCAGTTTAAACAAAATTAAGCACAAGCTATGAATGACGACTTTAGAAAAAACTTGTAGGAACTAACATCTATTATGTTGAAGGCCCATTAAAGTTCAGGCATTTTTTTTTTCAGACTTACTACAGATTCTTTGCTATAATTAAATTTAAGTAAAATTAAATCTATTATAATTTTGTGAAATTTAACATTTGTTAGTTTATGCTCATTACCTGTCTACATAGCTATGGTGTAACTTATCAAAATTGGGCACCTCACCAAACTGAATACAAGTTTAAGTAAAAGCTGCTCTTCTTTTTTAGCTCTGATGTTTCCACCACAAACGTGGGTTGGGCTCATTAAAGGGCCTTGGGTATCGTACTGGATGATCCATCCACACAAGCCAAAGCCTGCTAGTTGACCTCATGGAACCAAGCAAAGGTGACATTACCAGTTTCTGCCTTCCTGAAGACTACCACCTACTGCCACACATACACTGACACACTCACCCAGCTAACAAAGCCAGTCCTTGCAGTAACCAGGTTTTAACAGATGAATTGAATTAGAAATCCTCCAGGTGGAGAAGTTAGCAAGTAAGTGTAAGCAGTATGTTGTGGCCAGAAAAATACAAGTTCAAAGGTTTTGTTAGTGAATGAATCGCATGAGTTAAAAGGAACTGTATGGTAGGGCTGTGAGTATCAGATAAAATAATTTAAGTGCTGCACACACTAAAAGTATTTCTGTATTTCCTATCTTATACAAACCTTATGAAATAACCTATGTAAAATTGCTCTGGAAATTGTAAAAGAATACTATTAATGTTAATAAAGAAATAGGATATTTCAAATACAACTTCAGTGTTAGACCATTTAATGTACGAAAAAGTGAAAATATTTCTTAATATATCTTGAAACCACACATTTAGAACTGTACACCATGAAGTCTAATTAATGTACTTTTGTTCTCACCTCCTTTTAGATGGATGGATTATAATCCATTTTAGTTCCTACTAAACATAGTAACAAGTACACCTTGCTGCAGAAAATGCTTGAAATATTTTTCTCTTTTCTCTCAATATTTTGCAGAGAAATATCTAAAATATTTCTGTTGTGTCCCTTTCTATCTATTTCCTTAACCTACCTCCTGGAGTTCCCCAGCACATCACACCCACACTGACCACACATCTGCGCTTCCTTAGCCTCCTGGTCCCCTAGGCTCTGATTCATCAAAAACAATGCTATTTTTTTAAAATCACTGCAACCATCTTATCAGTATTTATAATAAAATCAATGTGGTAAGAAGGGAGATGGTGAACAAAGGTACAGAAACTGGAAAGAAGGCAGCCAAAATTATTATTTAATGGATGAATTGGAAAATGTCCATGGAGATGAGGCCAGACAGTGCATAAAGTAGACATGGAAGTGATAGTCTAGCTCTTATTTCTATTGCTCCATTTCTGAAAGGATCCTGATCACTGTTTTGGGGTGATTCCTTTTCATCTTGCTTTTTCCTACAGAGATATTCCTGAACTTCTTACTTTCCACAAAATGGTAGGTAAAGAGATAACTATAATGAGAATTATTAAGCTTTTAAAAAGTTAGTTGTATGTAAAGAAAAGCAAGTCAAAGTAGTGGTATTTAAACTGTTAAAAGGAGAGAAAGAGAGATCACCATTTGTCCTCAGGCATTATTTTTAATTTTTTTTCTTTATCGTTGGTATATGTCTTTTAATTAACATTGCTCATATGGCAAATGACCTGCTTTCTTTTAAATTTATAAGAATGTTATTGCTTCATGGGAATAACAAAGCCTTTATCTCATATTTTTAATTGTTCTTAAGACCTAATTTATTCTCCAATGCTATATACTGAACTGGCTAGCTACCTTTTCATAGCCACAAGTAAGCCATAATTGGAAATAAAACAGCAACTACCCCTTAGGGTGAAGGTGGAATAAGACCAATAGATAATCACCAATAACAGCCAGGACTGAAGCCATATATATATATATATATATATATATGATATATAAGATATATATATATATATATCTTAGCCAGTCTGAGTATAACCTTTTTGTTTTCCCAACATTATGATCATGTGCATCTCAATTAAAAATCTTAATTATAGTCAACCCCAAAGAACCTTGCTAAGTTTAGGTCAGATCTTCCTGGCAGGATCTATATATAAGCAGTCCACAGTATAACTGGAGAGAGGCTGGGAAAGAAACCTCATGGCGTTTTTATTTAATGTACTAGTGTATTAATCAGGGTTCTCCAGAGAAACAGAACCGACAGGATTGATAAACACACAGACAAATATATACATATACATATATACATATATGTAAAATAATACTAGAGTAGATAGCTTTAGGTAGAACTCAGTGATATATATTAAATCCTGGAAAAATAAAAATAAATACATATGAACAAAGCGAAGGCATATTTGTGCCAGTAACATAATCCCTAAATATTACCTTCTGCTAGTCAAAGAACTTTCTATTTCTTGATGTTTATTAATAGAGGATACGTAAAGTTATTTACATTTATTTGTGTTCATGCTGGGCTCAATTTAACTACAGTCTGTAAAAAATATATAAAGTACACATTTTATGCAGGACGTGATCGCCCATATGGAGTAATGATGTTGTTCCCTTGCCCCAGCATTTCTATGAAAATGGAAAGCTCCAACTTACTGGACGGGAGGCTTTGCCATCTGATGTGGTGTCAGTGCTTCCTCAAGGAGAGCCTAATGCACCATCTGAAACGCTGCTTTGCTGCAAATAGAAAGTCAAAATTGTGCTGATATTTTACTCCCTCTGCACTTTCCATTTTGGCAGCTTGGCTTTCTGGCTGGTTACTTTAATCATTTTAAGTGCTTGAACTAAGGACCCATTTAACACTTTCCATTAATAAAGAAAAATGTGATCCAGGAATACCCAGCTTAGAATCTTGGAGGTCAGGGAGTTTAGCCTCCATCCAATTCAGGGAACTCTGCATCACTTGTCTGACAGGTGGTTTTTCAGGGTCTGCTTAAAACCTTCTAGTCATGGAGAATTCTGTACCTTCACAAGGCAGGAAAAACTTCAAATGTGTTTAAACTAGCAGGATCAGTTCCAACGTTTAGACATGATGTATCTGTATCTGTTAGGATAGATAGGTTCATATGCAAGTGACAGAACGTCTAAACAGAGTGGCCTGGACACACCAATATCTTTTTTACTTTAAACAAAATAAAAAGTGTCCAGCAGTGGCAATGAAGGGCTGTTATGGAAACTCCACAAATTCATCAAAGACTCAGATCCTTCTAGGCCCAGGGTGTCAAACCTAGCCCTTCATCTGCATGGACACAAATGGTTTGAACTCCTGCTATCGGGTTTAATTTCCAACCAGCATGAAGGGGAAAGGAGCTATCTTTTAAAGAAGATTTCAGAAAGCTGAAATGCAATACTCTCTATACGTCACGCTGTCATGTGAATATACTCACATGAAATGTCTTATGCAAAGGACAGCACGGAATTCAGTTTTTGATGGTGGCAGTCATGCCCAGATAACAGTTGTAGGTCCTGTTACTAAGGAAGATGGGCAGCATGTGATTCAAGTAGAATAGGGGCTGGCGAACATTTCTGCAAAGTGCCAGCGAGGAAATATTTCCATCTTCGTATGCTATCTGATCTCGGATGCAAATACTCAGCTCTGCTGCTGTAGTGCAAAAGCTGCCAGAGCCAATATGTAAGCAAATGAATGTGGCTGTGTTCCAATAAAACTGTATTTGCACAAACAAGCAGTGGCCCAGATTTAGCCCAGTTGCTAACTTACCTCTGAAACAAATAGGAAGCTGTGCCACACTGGTTAATGTAGCGGAGATATTTATTTTCCTGATAACCTTTGTCCTATTGTTTGGTCAGAATATGTAGGCAACTAGATCCTTGGTTCCATTTTACAAAAAATGCTGATTAAGCAGTGGTTTTAATTTTTTTTAACTTTGTATTCATCTTTGATATGGTCCACCTTTTCTACCATTGGTAAATTTATTAAGCATGCCTTCAAAACCTTTCAAATCACTAATAAAAATGTTGAATAGGATAGCAGTATGCATGTTCCAGAGATTTCTTTCACAGTTCAACAAATGAATATTTATTGACCATCTATTACATGCCAGACACTAAATCATCATTAAAGCTATAAAAGCATCAGAGATGGAACTCTTGCCCTTTACCACTAGGCAGCACAGGTCAGAGTTAAAACTTGGCAGCAAATCAGATTCATATAAGGAGCTTGATCAAAGTATGGATTCCTGGAGAACACATGGGGTAACTTTAATTCATCTGGTTAGCCTTGACTGGTGTGGCTCAGTGGATTGAGTACCAGACTTCAAAGCAAAGGGTTGCCAGTTCAGTTCCCAGTCAGGGGACAAGCCTGGGTTGTGGGCCAGGTCCTCAGTAGGGGGTGCGTGAGAAGCAACAACACAGTGATGTTCTCCCTCTCTTTCTCTCTCCTTTCCCCTCTCTCTAAAAATAAATAAGTGAATTTTTTCAAAGATTTTATTTATTTATTTTTAGAGAGGAAAGGGAGGGAGCGGGGGGGAGAGAGAGAGAGAGAGAGAGAAACATCAATGTGTGGTTGCTGGGGGGCATGGCCTGCAACCCAGGCATGTACCCTCACTGGGAATTGAACCTGTGACACTTTGGTTCTCAGCCCACGCTCAATCCACTGAGCTATGCCAGCCAGGGCTAAATAAATGAAATCTTAAAATAATTCATTTGATCTATGGTAGGTTAAGGGTCAAGACTTCTTTATTTCTAGTAAGATACATTGGTGATTCTGATATAGTCCATGATTTGGAACCTAATGCTTACTAAGTTTTGAAAGAGATCATCTTTAAGGCCAATTCCCATACCTTGCCTACAATGATATGAGAGGCTTTATCAAATGCCTGGGTGACTTGAAGATGCACTCTCTATCTAGCCTCTGAGTTTTCCAAGACCAGTATTTCATTTGTCGTTGCTGTTGTGGATTTTGTTCTACTGTGAGATTAGATGGTCATCAATCCTAGTAAATAGTGATGACCTTGTTCCTTTCTTACTTAGAAATATGATCACAAATAATAATGTTACTAGTTGCTAATGTGAACTCTGTATCTTGGCAAAGTGCTAAATACTTTCCACATATCACCTTATATAAACCCCACAACAGTCCTATGGGTGGTACTATTATTAACCATATTTTACAAATGAATAAACTGAAATTCAGAGAGTTAACTAAATTGCCCAGGATCAAAACTCTTGCAAGCAGTAAAATAAGGATATAAACCTAAGTTCACCCTATTTCAGAGCATTTACTTTAAACCACTCTTTCCTACCATATCTCCAAATCAACTTTTCAACATTTATTTCTGGATTTCACTAAATTTACATAAGATTTATTAATCCACATGACCCAGACTGTACCCTTTCCCCCTTAAAAAGTCATCTCAAGCCAGATGCAAAAGAATATATACTACATGATTTCTTTTATAGAACATAATAAACAGGAGAACAAATTCATGCTGACTAATGTCAGGGTAGCAGTTACCCTTGGATGGGGGCAGGTGGGGCCTCCTGATGTGCTGGTAATGTTGTGTTTCTGATCTGGCTACTGTTAACGTGAAAACTTACTCATATCAGAACATGAATGTTAAGTGCTAAATAAGAAGATCAGATAACAAAGAGCATAAAATGTCAGAGGGAGGAGTGACTGTTCTTGCTGTACAGTGCAACCTTTCTCAAAAGCCAATTTCATAATGCCCCTTATGTTAAAAGTTCTTCAGCTGCTTTCAATCAGTTCTCGAGTGGGTCACACACTCTTTGGCTTAGAATAGGAGGCCCCCCTTGATCTCATCTGTCTTCACTGCTCCAAGTCCATACCTTTACAGCTCCGTCTAGCCCCTGTGTTTCCTTTTCAGGAAGCCGTCTCTGATGACAGAAGCCTCCAATACTCTTGGTTTGGGTGCACTTGTAAAATCTCGGGTGCATTCCTCTCATAGCAATTATTACTTAGGTACTCCCCTCTCTGTGTAATTGCATAAGCTTAAATTCCTGCCAAAGACACTTTCAATAGACAGGTAGGCTGCCCACTCAATACCCATTAGCCCAGTCCTCCTTTTCAACACAAACTAGCTTTACCCAAGTATCTATCTTTCTGGGTAAGATACCTTATTCTCAATTCAGAGTCAATCCTAGATTAGTATATTAGTTTCACTGACAGTAATTGGTTTAGGGATGGAAAAGTGACATACTTCTGGCCAACAAGACATGAAAGAATGTCAACTGGGTGGTGAGAAACTCCTTGTAAGATTTCTTCACTTTTAAAAAGTGACAGAGAACAGACTTCTGTTTTTGGACATTGTTAAGTCTGGAAATTCTGTAGGGAATGTGGCAATGGAAAGATATAAAGAAGCTGACTTTCTAGGTCTTCATTAAGTAGATGAACTAAAATCTAGAGCCACCTTACCTTGAGGCTTATTGTCATGTTATCTGCAGCTAAAAATATCCTAAATGATACAAAATTGATGTTTTTATTTTTTGTATTCTTTTCCATATAAACATAGAGTTCAGATGGTTGAATCGATGCCTATTCACCAGGGCTAAATTTTTTAAATGATGGTTTGTGAGCATTCAGAAATTTAAAATTATTCAAGGAGATGTTCAAGTCAGCAATGTCATCTGTCCTAATTTCTATTTTTTTTAAATCAAACCATGGATAATACATATTTTATTTAAAGTGGAATAGTTGGAGAACCTCTAAATACTTACAAGATGAAAATAAAGTGACGTTCTTGATGATTGCATTAATTAGTCTAGCTCTCATCCCATAAATATTGGTGCCATCATGGTTATTTTTACAGTTACATGTTGGTTTTGTTTTTACTAATAATATAGTATCTAATTTATACCCATGATGAACAACTGGATAGATCAAATAGAAATGAAGACAGCCCATGATGAAATACTAATGAATGAGAAGTACAGGCATAACAATAACTGCAAATGTGCCTCCATATGATCCACACAAGATCCAGTTCCATAAGTTACATTTATCTGTTCAAAATTCTGCTCAGCATCAAAGGATGCCTTTAGTACTTTGAAAATGAAAGTTAAATAGATAAAATCTACTGATGATTATATCTAATTTGCCTTTTCATTTATGGGGAATAAAAACTTTCCACACCCACAATCTGTTACTTGAAGAGAAGAGCTTATAAATTGCAATTTAAAATCTTCCCTTTTATCTCACCATTTTAAAAAAGCAGAAATTATAGAAACAAGCTCATTGATTTTTGAAGTGTAAAACAAAGAATGCTAAACAAGGTCATGAAATGTTTTGTACACTTTCATCATTGTATATTTTAATGGCACATTTAGAACTGAAGTATAGAGAATTTTTTTGTCATTAAAAATTATTTGGACATAATTTTTGACTTACAGAAAATTTACAAAGTAGCACAGGGAGTACCCCATATGCCCTTCACCCATTTTACCTTTATCTAATCATAGAACAACTATCAAAGATAAGAGATTAACATTGACACCACACTATAAATTAAACTAGAGATTTTAGTCAGATTCACCAATTTTTCATAAAAGCTCCTTTTCTGTTCCAGGATTCAATCCAGGATCTCACATTGAATTTAGTTGTCAAGTTTACTTGATCTCCTCTAATCTGTGACAATTCACTTGTCTTTCATGACCTTTAATTTAGGTTTATCTACTGTTTTCTGATTATTAGGTTGAAGTTACACAGTTCTGGGAAAGATAACACGTAGGTGCTGTCCCCCTGTTGTGGAGTAGACGACAGCAACGTATGTACTTGGTAATATCAACTTTGATCACTTAGATAAGGTGGTGTCTGTCAGGTTTCTTTACTGTAAAATGACTATTTTTTAATTTTCAATTAACAAATATTTGGGGGATATGCTTTATCATTAGGAAATATCAGGGGAAAATAGTATTATTCCATTTCTGTATAAATTTTTACTCACTAATTTTAGCAGCCATTTGGTGGAACTTGTTTACAGCAATAATTACTTTAGTGTCCATTGTCCCCATTTGTTTATTTATTCAGTTTTCTATTTATGTCAGTATGGACTCACAGGTACTTATTTTATTCTTTGGCTTATAATCCAATATCATTATTATTTATCTTGTGGTGCAGGTTGTGCCTGTTCAGGCCACGGTGTGTTTGTGCTGATACTGCCAACTCCAGTCTGGAAACACTCATTCTGACCTCCCCACTTGCTCGTCTGAAACTTCTTTCTCCTAGAGTGAGAAACTTGGTTCTCATTATCATAGTATATTTATTTGTTTGTTCAAGTCTAGTATATGTATAGTTACAGGACTGACAAAGCACAATTCAGTGAGAAACACATTTACCAACTAGAATAAAATGGTAGTAAGAATTGTATCTTTCTTTAACCTTACAGAATCTAGTGAAATCATTTTTTACTAAGCTTACCTGAACTCTATTTATTTGTAATGTAGTTAGCTTCATTTGTCACTATCTGCCTTTTACCCTTCTTGTCTCATTCTGGATAACTTTGAAAATTTACATATAATAAAATATATTCTTGTAGAGTACACTTCTATGGGTTTTGACCAATGCATAGAATCACAGATGCCATAGTTCCATAAACAATGTTTCCATCCCCTTACAAATCCCTATGTGTTACCTTCTGCCAGCTGCTTCTTCCCCCTTCCAATTCCTGGCATCCATTATTCTGTCTTTGTTTCCCATAGATATGTCTTTTCCAAAGTACCCATGAATGGATTCATGTGATATGTAATCTTGGAAGCCTGGTTTCTTTTACTTAATAACATGAATGTAAAATTAATCCATGTTACCTAAATATACATTTCTCCAAAGAGGACATACAGATGGCCAATGGACATATGAAAAGATGTTTTGACCGGGGACTGAACCCACGACATTTCAGGTTACAGGAAGACACTCCAACCACTGAGCCACACTGGCCAGGATGTGGGCTTATTTTTGAATTTTGAGAACTCTTCATACACTCTGGAAATAAGGACTTTGTCAGATATGTAATTTGCTGATATTTTTCCCAGCTGTGCTTTTTGCTTTCATCCTCTTAACTGTGTCTTTTCATACAGCAATAACTTTTCATTTTGATAAAGTAGAATTTGTCATCTTTTTCTTTTGAGGGCCATTCTTTTAGTGTAACATCTAAAAAGTCTAACTCAAGATTTCATTCTATATTTTCTTCTTGGAGTTGATAACTGTGCATGTTAAATGTGACATGTAAACTTAAAGTTAATTTTTAAATAGTTGAAATTCATATTTTTGCATATGGATGCTCAATTTTCCCACCATAGTTTTTGGAAGAGTCTATCCTTTCTCTACTTAATTGCATTTGCAATTTTAACAAAAATTAGTTTACATTTTTATACATCTATTTTTGTTTTATTGATCTATGGGTCTCTTAAAATTATTTTTCTATTATCAATGTATTTTATTTATAATACAGAAGTCGTGCACATGTTAGATTCATAGATAATATTTGGGCATGTAATTTATATGATTTTTTAAAAATGATGAATTCTAATAATTTATGGGAGCATATAGAAATAAAACTGATACTTGTATGTTAACCTTACATCCTACAGTCTTGATAACTCACTTTATTTGAGCACAATTTTATAAATTCTTTTGGATTTTCTATACATTAATGGTATCTATGAATAAAGACAGCTTTTTAAGTTATTTTTCAATCTATTTTTTTTCCACATTGGACAAGACAGCAGTGTGAATGAATGTCAGAGAACTCATAGATGACACGAAAGAGGCCCCCTGGATAACAGAGAGAATGGCCACACTGGAAGAGTTAGAGAAGCAGCTCTATCTGGCCACACTGGCCCTCCTCCTGGCTGGCCCAGTATTGTACCAAGAGATCCCCTCAGGCCTATGGTTTCTCCAGTGGGAAAAGAGAGCCTGAGGCAGATATCCAGCTTCCACAGCATTACAGGATGCTTACCAGAGGCTCATGTGGATCTCACCTCATAGGGATTACTGGGGGGATCTGCAAATCTTTACCACTGGGGAGCAGATAGAAACAGAGAAGAAAGGGCAGCTTAAAGCCACCAGTGCTCAGATCTTGGCTGACCACTTTCCCACTTGCAGTGGTGCCAGACAGAGGTCCCAGGCAGCATTTGTACTCATCTACAGACCCAGCCAGTGGTCCCATCTGACCAGCGAGCTTGGTTGTCAGTTCTGCCTGCTTTAGATCCTCAATCAATGGACATATGGGCAGTGGAACCTGTTCTAGGGCACCACCTGGTCGGGAAACAAATTTATAGTCCCTTCCAATGCTGAGCATAGCCTCCAGGCCTGCCCCACCAAAAAGTATGGCCATAGATGCCTGGCAGCCTGAAGCACATCAGACAGCCTGCCTGGCCAGGGAGCAAAGCCAGCAGTGCTGGCAACTGTTGAACATAGCTGTTGGCCCAGCATAACCAGGCAGTCTGAACAGACCCTGAGCAACCTTAAAGCCCAGCCTCCAGTACCACCCAGCTGTGGAGCCAAGCTTATAACCTCACCCTGCAGCAGAGTCCAGCCTGGGGCCCTGCCTGATTGTTGAACACAGCCTGGACCTCACCCAGGCAGGTAGCCCAGTCAGTGACTCCACCCAACTGCACAGCATAACAACGTGTAGCCCTGCCTGACCAAGAAGCCTGGACTGGAGAGCAGCATGACTGTGAAACAAAGTCTCCAGCCCCAATCAATTATGGGGTACAACTAAAGGCCCTGCATAACAGAGAGCCTTGCCAGTGACCTCGTCCAACAGGGAAGCATAGCCAACAGCCTACATGATCACAAAGTCTAGCAAATGGTTCCACACAACATTGGAGCACAGTCTACAGCCTCACTTGATTGCAGAGCATAACATGAAGTCTGGTCTGACCACAGACCTGGCCTATAGCCATGCCTCAACACAGCATCCAGCCAGTAGCATCATCCCATCAGGAAGCACAGCCTGAGACCCACCCAACCAGGAGCAATTGTGGAGCATGGCCCCGCCCAATCACAGAATCCAATCAGTGGCACCACCTTATCAGAGAACACAGTCTGCAACCCTACCTGACCAAAGGTGACTACAGAAACCCACTATTGAACCCACGAGACCACAGAACACAGCCAGCAGCCCCACTTGAATGCAGAGCCCAGCCCCCAGGCTTATTTACCTGCAGAGCCCAGCCAGTGGCCAATACCCTCCACCCCCTTCCCCCTACTTCAGAACATGGGCAGCGGCATTGACCAACTAGAGACTCCAATAATAAGTGTGATCTTCCTATAGATGCTGCCAGCTGACCCTGCCAGTGAATAAATAATAAATACATATATTAAGAAGTTAAAAAGATCTTAAATAAAAACCTAACCATACCTCAATGAATTAATACAAAGAGGCACAAATTAAGCCTAAAATTATCAAAAGCCAGGCAATAACAAAGATTAAAACACAAATAAGTAAAACAGAAAAACAATGAAAAATTAAAACTAAGAGTTGTTTCTGTGAAAGATAAACAAAATTGACAAACTTTTAACTAGAGTAATCATAAAAAGAGAGAATTCAAATAAATAAAATTATAACTGGAAGAAGAGATATTATCACTGATACCAGAGAAATACTAAGAATCACAAGTGACAACTAGATCAATTATATGCCAACAAATTGAACAACAACCTAGAAGAAATTAATAAATTCCTAGAAACATAAAACCTACAAAAACTGAATCATGAAAGTAAAATAATTTTAACAGACTGATAACAAGTTAAAGAGATTGAATTAGTAATCAAAAACTTCTCAAAAAAGAAAAGCTAAGAATAATATGGTTTCACTGGTGAATTCTACTGAACATACTATAGTATGTCATCTCAGTAAAGCTTGAGGGTGGGGGGAGAATTTAATGCTATCAGTTTCCCTCTATGTGCTGCTTCAGTTTCGTCCTTCAGATAAGGAATGTGGTATTTTGATTTTTGTCAGTTCAAATATTTAAAAATTCCCATTGAGACTTCCTCATTGACCTATGGGGCATTAAAAGTATGGTGCTTTCCAAACATTTAGGAATTTTTCAGGTATTTTTGTTATTTATATTTTTGGTTTAATTGTTATTATCCAAGAATATACTTTGAAATTTTCTATTATTTTAAATTTGCTGAAGTTTGTTTTATGACCCAGAATACAGTTTATCTTGATGAATGCTCCAAATGCCCTAGTGAAGAAAATTCATTCTACTTCTGTTCAGTAGAGTGTTCTATACGTGTGAAGGTCTAATTATTAGATAATGTTCTTCAGATCCTCCATACTTTACTGTTTTCTGTATATCTTTTCTATCATATTTTGTTGAAAGGCAGACATTTTATGTAGACACTGGAGCCTGGGATAAATAATTTATGTGCCTGGAAATAAGCACATCTTTCTGACAGACTTTAGTGAGGGAATTGGAGGTATTATATTTAGGAGATGGTCTGGGTTTAAGGTCTGTTATTGCGATCATTTTCCTGGAAGCACCACAGGCATCAAATTCCTGTAGTGATTGTTTGGGGTCCAAGAGGCTGGTTGATGGTGAAGGAGCCATATCTGCTTCACACTTTAGGTCTTCCCTTTGAACAGTTCCTCAGAGAGAATCCCTTGCAGGCCTTTCGGCAGTGTGTAGCTCTTACTTGTTACTGGAAGCTCAGCGGCTTGTCAGTGGAGGCAAACAAAGCCTTGGCATGGAGAGGGAGGCATGGGGAGTATTCTCCGGTTAATACTCATACATATGCAGGCAACGGTCTTTGGGTCCTAAGAGAGTGGCTCTCAGTTCTAACCAATCCTGCCACTTGGTCCAGGGCCCACCAGATATTCCTGCCCCTCCCCAGTGGGTAGAGATTTTTTTCCTCCCTGTTGCCTCCCCCAAAGACAATGAGTTTTCACCTGGGCACCAAGGGTGGGAATTTTTGTTGACTTTCATTCTACAAATTACGGCTCTTGCTCATAGGGAAAATAAGAAAAATGATCTGGGTGGAGTTTTGTACCCCTTCTATATAAAACAGCTGTTCTCCCCTGGTCTTTATCACAACAAAAGCATTCTTAGGGCTCTTTCCTTTTTTCAATAAAAGCATCATGAGTTTCAAGGAGTAAGAAGGTCTAAGAGGGTGCTGAGGAAACCTGAACTTCTGTAGTTCCCAAAGGTTTCACATTCTACTGCCAGCCCACATTTCCCCTTCACCAAGTTGTGACCTAACTAAACTCCTCTTACTGATGCACCTGCTCCAGGTAAGCAGAAGTTCACATTTCATCACTACCCAAGATGTCCGTGTCTTCTTGGATTTGGGCAGGTTGATTGCCCTGTGCCCTCTTTCTCCAATGGATTTGAAAAAAAAAAAGTCATAATTTTTCAGTTTATTCAAGATTTCATTTTATTTTTTATTATGAGAGTGGAAGAGATGCTCATTCTAGTTCTCTACATCCTTGAGTAGAAACAGAAATGATTTAGGAAGGTTTTAAGGGGCAATCTGATTGAACACAGAGGCTGCAGATACTCTTTTAAAGCTGCCACTGTATACCATTTTATTTAAGATTAGAAAATCATTTTATAAAAACAGAGAATAGGAGAAAAGGGGAAGCAGCTGATGGAACCTCTGAATGGAACCCCTGAATGGAACCCCTCCTACCACATGCCACTGCTTGGTCACTGGGCCCACACCACTGAAAAGTCAGAGCTAGGGCCATGGCTGGTTCCAGGTTCCCTCTTTTCTCCTCCCCTTTTTCCTCCCCTCCCCTCCTCTCCCATAAAGGCCCCTTCTACCTCTGTTTGTACCTCCTTACCTGTCTTGCTTCCCACCCCACTCCTCATAGCCTCTTCCCTCTTGCACATCAAGTAGTGAACTTGTCAAACCATGGAGCAAAGAAGGGAACTCTCTTTCATGCCCTGAGGGTATGGTTGGTAGCATTTTATCTGTAGCCATTAGCCCACTTGTCTTCACTTAGAAATCCATACAAGGGTGGTATCCTAGTCCTTTCTCCATTGGTATCCTGCCAGACAGCACTGTATAAAATTAATGAAATCACTTAAAAAACTTTAAGGGGGTTCATGACAGTATATATAACCAATGGAAAGGTTTACAAGTCAAAAAATAATAGGCTTATATAATCTATAGGTAAATGTGCATTGATTCTCTCCTAGTTTTGATTCCTACTCATTTTCTGAACCTTTCTGTAATAGTCTGATAACGTTACATCTGGATTTTCCCACTGGCATTTTGCATATCTGTGTGCATGGTGTAATACTCTCCTTTTACTCCACGATGATTTCTCATTCCCATGCTCTGCATTCATAGGTCGGTCCTGTCCCCCTCCACACCGCATAGGCCTCCAAGAGCCTAGGTCAGCTTCAGAGGTGTTACTTCCAGTAGTCTAGAAGGAGAGTTTAGATATCACAGCCTTACTGTATGATATGCACACAGTGAGAGAGTGGAGCTATGAGTGAATGAAAGAACAAACTGAACAAACAGCTGGAGTCCTAGCCACAGAAAACTTCTCGTAGAGAAGTTAACTTGAACTAAGTTTTGAAGAATGATCATATTTGAGATTAATAGAGAGGTGAAGCAAATGCCCTGAAAATACATATAAATTATCCCTCTTTGCAAACATTGCATTTCAACTGGCCTTTCTAAGATGCAGCAAAGGATGATTATCAACACCCACATCAGTACCTTGCTAGCAGCCATTGTAACTATCATTTTTCATCCTCATCTGGTCTCCATTCTAATTCTCGGATACTTTAAAATTGCTTATGTTGATTCCCCAGTATGGTAACTTCCTCTGTGTTTCCACTTGGCAAAGTGACCGTGCTCAGTTGTGACCCTGCATCAGCAGCCCATCCACTGATGTAAGCCTGAGACCTTTCAGATCACTTTTACCTGCTAGGATTCACTCCCTCATGTGCATAGTACTTGTTTTTGAACTTTATGAAAATTTTATCCCCTTAACATTTCTCACTTCACTCAAACCATCCATTTCTTTCATGATTCTACTTTGACGGCCTCAATGCTGACTAACCAGCACCTTAGCATCACAGACTCCTCAGTAAACTGGCTAAGGCATGTTATCCCTGGAATACCCCATTCCTCCATCACTTCCGCCCTCTTTGTATTGGTGCCTTGGCCAAAAAAGTGTAACCAGAAAGAGAACTAGTACCAAGCTTTATTCATATGGTACACAGAAATAACCATATATGTTTATTAATCATTAACTTTACAGGAGGCACTCTACCAAAGAATCCATCTTATTATGGTTGGCTCTCTTGATACCCCAGCATCCTTTCTTTTATCTTTTATGTACAGCAGTGATGCCACTTCGGCAAATTAAACTGCATTTTCCTTAGATCCAAACACGCACAGTAACAAATGGTATATTCAGGGACTGAGGGCTGGGTCATCTAAGAGTCTATACACACAAACTGTTGAGGAGACTTCAGGGCTAAAAAAAAATCAAAACAGTAGGGCTAGCGCCAGACATGCTCATTTATCCTAAGGTCAAAGCTCAGGAGGCTAAGGGGTGTGATTCTAACTATAACACTGTATCTGTCATTCAGATTATCTTCCATCCTAGCCCCAGATGCCCAAGCCTAAATCCCAGAGGGAGAGATCTACAGCGAGAAAGCCAGTAAGTGCTCTAACTCACTGGGACTCTACAGTCACGCACTATTTAATGACAGGATACATTGTGAGAAATGCATGTTGGGCAATTTCATCATTGTGCAAACATCGTACAATGCACTTATTCACATCTATATGGTAGAACCTAGCATAAAGCTAGGCTATGAGGGGGGATCCAAAAAACCAGAATTTATTTATAAAAATTTGTACTTATTCTTACGTGTTTAAACTTCAGTCACTTCAAAGTACTCCCCATTTGATGCAATACACCTATCAAGACTTTTTTCTACTGCTCGAAACAGTTTTTTTAACTCATCAACTTTGATGTCTTGTAGTGCTTCTGCCATTTTTTGTTTAACCTCTTCCACACTGGCAAAACATTTCCCTTTAAGGCCTTTTTTCATCAGGGGAAACAAAAAAAAACATTTCTTGGGGCAAGATTGGGTAAATAGGGAGGGTGGGGCAGAGAGGTCATTCTGTTTTTGGTCAAAAGCTGCTGAACACTCAGTGCCATGTAGTAAGGTGCCCTCATAAATCACCCATCATGAAAAGGGCAAATGCATTGCAAGAGTCAGCAAAACAAATTTACTTAAGCCGAATGCAGCCTCTCACAACAACTCCAGCTGGTACACCAATACAGGTGGGTTCTTACAACACTCACCTAGAGGGCTGATATCTTTGAAGCCTGTACTACATCAGGCCTGCCTTATAAAAGGAAATTTGGTTTTTGGGGTCCCTCCTCATATATGGTATAGCCTATTGCTTCTAGGCTACCAACTTTTACAGCAGGTTACTCTACTAAATACTGTAGTCAGTTGTAACACAATGGATTTGTGTATCTGAACATAGAAAAGGTTCTTTAAAAATATGATATGAAAGATAAAAATGGTGCACCTGTACATAGTACTTACCATGAATGGAGCTTTCAGGACTGGAAGTTGCTCTGGGTGAGTCAGTGAGTGAGTGAGTGGCTAGTGAATGTGAAGGCTGACCTAGGACACTGCTGTTCACTACTGTGTACACTAACACTGTACACTTAGGCCACACTAACTTTATAAAACAACACAAGAGCACAGCAAGCACAAAAGAAAATGATGTGATCCAGCAACATAGTAAATATTAGCTGTATGAGGCTGCTGCATACTGCTTTATAGAAAACATTTTTTACAGGTAGAAAGAGTACTGATATAACAATGCAAGTATAGTATAGTAAATACATAAACAAGTAACAGCTGTTTGTTATTATTATCCAGAACTGCGTGCAGTGGGTCTGTTTACACCAGCATCACCTTAGACATGTACTATGTTTCGCTACATTATGATGGCTATGACGTCACTGGGCAATAAGAATTTTTCAGCTCCATTATAATGTTACAGGACCACCGTCTTATATGCAGTCTGTTGTTGTGCATTATGAAGCACATGACTGTAATTGCAAAGTGCCATCGGGTTACTCAGCATGGATGTCTTTGTAGAAGCTTCATAATTTATTTAGGGGATGACCATTAAGACCCCTGGCTTCATTTTATAAATACAAGTGTAACCCCACTATGGCCTGGAGGGAAATTTCATGGAATCCTTTCACATTGTCTATGTCTATCAAATCACCAGGCTGTACACTTTAAGTTTATTACAACTTTGTCAATTATACCTCAAAAATTTTGAAAAAAAATTATCTGATTTACATTTTTTGAAAAGATTTAAAATATCTCTAGAAAAGGAAGAAGATAGAATATCCCTGTTCAGATTTGTTGCAAATGTTTACATAAACATTAAATTTGAATTTGAAGGGTATACTTTAAAAAATTAAATCTGTAAGTTCACAGAAACAAGCAACAGTGACATCTTGGCCACTACTATTTGTTTCTTTCTTTTTGTTTTTTGTTTTGTTTTTTCTCTGTTTAATTATAGAAATATAGGTTTTTGTTCTTTATTACTCCAGTATGTTTTTAATTTGTATTATCAAGTAAAATTTACACACAGTGAAATCCATAGGTCCAATGAGTACTGACACATTGTACATAACAAGATGTCTCGTTAGCACAGTAGGTAGCGTGTCAGCCTCACAGGTACACACACATGCACGCATCCCCCTGTGTAATCACTCCAACCAAAATATAAAAAATTTCTGCCACCTATTCAAAAATTTCACTTCTGCCCTTTTCTAGTCAATCTTGCCTCTTTAAGGACACCAGTAGTCCTATTTCTGCCATCATATTTGGTTTTGATAATCCTAGTTGTCATAAAAATGAAATCTGATAGCATTTACTTTTTTATGTCTTGCTTCTCTTGCTCAGTGTAATGCTTTAGGGATTTTGTCAATTAAATCATCCTTTTTAAAATTTTAGAGTAGTTTTCCATTGTAATAATTTACTGTAATTTGTTTACCCATTCCCTTGATGATAAACATTAGAGTTGTTTCTGGTTATGTGCTATCATGAATCAAGCTGTTTTCAACAGTTTGTGCAAGTGTATCATAAACATATCTTCATTTCTTTTAGATGAAAATCTGTAGTCGGCAGAGTAATGCCTTTCAAAGACATCCACATCTTAATCCCCAAAACCTGTGAATAAGTTAGTTCCATCACAAAGCGCAATTCAAATGAATTTAGGTAGCAGATGTAATTAGTGTTGCTACTGAGTGACCTTAAAACAGGGAGAATGTTCTAGATATCTAGGTGGGCCCAATGTCATTTCAAGGATCCTTACATGTGGAAGAGGAGGCAGGAGAGTCAGTGGCAGAGTGACAGAATGAAGGAAGGACCTCCCTGGCCATGGCTGGCTTTGAAACTGGAAGAGGTCAGTAGCCGCGAGGTGAGGGTGGCCTCCAAAGCTGGAAAAGACACAAAAATGAATTTCCACCCAGTGAGACCCATTTTGGATTTCTGAATTCCAGAAAAGTAATATATTGTTTTGATTTAAGCTACTAACTTTGTAGTAATTTTTAGAGAAATAATATTGACTTTGTTATTTATATTTTATACAATATTAAGTGGAAATCCCAAGTCATATGGTATGTATATAATTAACTTTATAAGGGCCTACCAGATTTTTTAAAGCACACCAATTTATGCTCACACCCATCAGCAATACATGAAAATTTAGATGCTCCACAGCCTTGTCAACCTTTAGTGTTGTCCATTTTTTTATTTTGAACCATTTTGTTGGGAGTGAAGTTTTGTCACACTGTCATTTTAATTCGCCTGATAGCTAAGGATATTAACATAATTACTTGTTATCCATTTGTGTATCTTCTCCTAGGAAATGTCTATTTGCCTGTTTTTTAAAGGTGTTGTTTGGCATTTTTATTGTTTAGTTGTAAGAGTATTTAGTATATTCTAGATATAAATCCTTTGTCACATACAGGTATTGGAACAACCTTCCTCCTATCTGTGTCTTATCTTTTCATTTTCTTTATGACATCTATTGATGAACACTTTTAAAAATTTAATCAAGACAAAGTTATCTTTTAAGTTTAATATTTAGAGCTTTTTGTGTTGTGGCTAAAAAATATTTGCCTAACCCTAGGTCATAATATTAATTATCCTTCTATCTCTGACCCTAGTTTTATAGTGTTTGCTTTTAAGTTTTGTATGTGACAAGTGGTAGGGAATAAGATTCACTGTTTTTCTTACATTATCTAGTTTTTGCAACACTATTTATTGAGAAGACTTTTCCCCCCATTAAATTACATTGGCTTCACTGGACCAGCTAGGTAGGTGTTTATTACTACATGTTCTATTTACATCCATTGCTCTGTTTGCCTGTTCTTATTCCACTGCCACACAGTGTCTAACTAGTAATTCTTAAAATTGGTGTAATGGCTCTAAAACTCTTCCCTCTCTTAAGGATTTCTTTGTCTATTATAGATCTTTAACCTTTTATGTGTTTTAAGATAAGCCTGCCAATGTGATTGCTGTGATTTTTTTTTATTGCAATTGCCTTGAATGTATAGGTTGATTTGAAGAAAATGAGAATCTTAAAAATACGGAATTACTAATTCATAACTACGGTGTTTATTTAGGTCTTTAAATTTTCTCCTAACAAAAGTTTGTAGTTTTTAGTGTAGAGGACTTAAATATGTCTTTCATTAAGTTTATTCCTAACTATTTTGTGTTTTGGTTCTATTAAATAGTATGGGTTACTAACATTTTAAATTATTTGCTAACCTATTAAAATCCATTGATTTTTTTATATTGACCTTGTATCCTAGAATCTTTCTCTTTTATTTAGTCATAGGATCTATTTTAGGTTTTATAGGATTTTCTAAATACATAATCATGCAATCGTGTTAACTATGAATAAAGACAAATTCATTTCTTCTTTTCAATCTTTATATGATTTTTTCCTTGTTTTATTGCAATGCCTAGGAGATTTAATATAAATAGAAGTGGTAAGAGTTTACTCACCTTACTTTGATGTTAGAAAAAAATGTTGCATTAATAATCATGTTAACTGGAAGTGTTTTACAGATGTCATTTATAACTGAAATATTATTCTATGCTTAATTTGAGAATCTTTCATGAATGAGTATTAAATGTCTTCAAATGATTTTTTGCTTCAATTAAGATAATTGTATTATTTTTATTCTTTGCTCATTAATGTGATTTTTTAATCTTGTCACAACTTTAAAATCCTGGGATAAATTCCACTTGATTATTATGTATTATTCTTTTTATATAATGCTGCATTCCATTTGCTAATATTTGGTTAAGGATTTTTATAAGCATGTTCATAAGAAATATTGGCCTGTGATTTTATTTTTATATTTTAATGTCTTTGTTTATGCTGGTTTTATCATTATGATGACCACGTAAAAAGACATGGGAAATGTTGTGACATCTTATATTTTTTCCAAAACAGTTTGTGTAACATTGATGTTAATCATTAAATATCTGACAGAATTCACCAGTGAGGTTATCTGAACCTAATGCTTTCTTTGTGGGAAAGTGTTTACTTACGAATTAGATGTCTTTAATAAGCAAGCAACTCTTCCAATTTTCTTTTTATTCTTATGTCGGTTTTCGAGTTTGTTTTTCCTAGGATGTTCATGCATTTCATCTAATTTGTCAAATTTATTGGTATGAAGTTGTACATAATATTTCTTTTAAACTGAGTATGTTAATATGCTTACAGTGTTGTTTCTTAGACTTATCCTATCTGGGATATATTGAACTTCTTGGATATGTGTGGTATTTTTTTCTACCAAATTTGGGGAATTTTTAGTTGTTGTTTACTCAATTTTTTTCCTAATGCATTCTTGCTATTTTTTCCTGGTATTTTATGTTTATGTTTGACTCCTCATTATTGCCTCACAGGTCATGGAAACTGTGTGAATATTTAAATATTTTTCTCTCTCTTTTAATTTAGATAATGTCATTAACACTTTCTTCTAATGTTGTTTAACCTATTTGGATTTTTTTTGTTTTTCACTTGGATATTTTATTTTTTTAATTTTAGAATTTCAATTTTGTTTTACAGTTTCTATTTTATTGATAAAATTTGTCCATTTTTTTCTTTAAATCTTTGGATGAGTTTCTAATAGCTATTTTTAAATCTCTGCTCTTTTATATCTGTGATTTTTTTTTTTGAGCATCTGTTTTCACTAGATGTTTTTTCGCTGACAAAACCCAACATTTTCTGGCTTCTTCTCCTGTCTAGTAACTGTTTTATTGTATCTGTTACCTTATAGGGAGTCTCATGTGTATTGTTCTAATTTTAGTCCTAAAGTTTGTTTTATCAGAGTTAATTGGTAGATTACCATGATCCTTTTCGGCTTGGTTTTGTACTTTTTATTTCAGTTTATATTGTGTTGTTGTCGTCGTTGTTGTTTAATTAGGTCTATGGCATTTTCTTTCCTCTACAGCAGTGGTCCCCAAACTTTTTGGCATCAGTAACCAGTTTCATGGAAGACAATTTTTCCATGGACCAGGGTGGGGAGGTGGTTTTGGGATGACTCAAGCATATTACATTTATTGTGTACTTTATTTATATTATTACATTGTAATATATAATGATATAATTATACAACTCATCACATGCTAGCATTAGCAGGTGGGCTTACCAAAACTGTGACTCAGACAAATGCATAGTGGGGGAAAGAGGCAGATGGAAGAGGTATATAAAATAATGGGTGGGCCACACATGGGCTAAAAAGAGTGTCGGATTCTGACTTAAAGCCTGCCGCCAGATGCAGCTGTACAATTGAAGTACATCAACTTGCCACTATAAAGCCTGCCACCAGGTGTAACTTATTTGTCACTTTCCACCCACTGATAGGGCTTTGATATGAGTCTGCAAACAATTGATTATCATGGTCTCTGTGCACTCAAACCTCTCTGCTAATGATAATCTGTATTTGCAGACAATCCCCAGCACCAGGATCACCACCTCAGATCATCAGGCACTAGGTTCTCATAAGGAACATGCAACCTAGATCCCTCACATGCACAGTTCACAGTAGAGTTCCTGTTCCTATGAGAATCTAATGCCACTGCTGGTCTGACATTAGGTGAGGCTCAGGCAGTAATGTGAGCTGTAGGGGTTGGCTGCAAATATAGATGAAGCTTCGCTCCCCAGCTGCTTATCTCCTGTTTTGTGGCCTAGGGGTTGGGGACCCCTGCTCCATGGCATTTAATCTTCATTTATGCCTAAATTGCTCAATAACATCTCTCCACTCTGCTGGCCCAGATTCTGACACCTTTGAGCCCCATGCAACTGCTAGTGTCTATGGATTCCTCTCGGCCTCCTAGGAGTCACTCTCTGCTCAGCCTTGTGGACTCAGTGCCTTGGGCATGAGCACTTTAGCCCTCAGCCAACAACATAAGGTGAACCCTCGTGCAAACTTTGAGGGTTCACCTTATGTACCTTATACAAATTTTGAGGGTGCCTTCCTTATACAGCTGCTTCATTTTCTGTACCCTGATCTTCCAATTACAGCTGCCTCAGCAGCTTCAAATTCTAATGTGTACCTCCTCACCTCCATGAGGTTTCTGCTCTCTATTCCACTCACCTCCTTACTGCAAAGTTGTGAAAGGTCTCTCAGCCAGAAATCTGGGGATAATAAGAAATCTCCCTCGTGGTTTTTCCTTTTATCAAGGATGATAGGATGGTTCTCTTTGTTCCCAAAATACCTGAAAGTCATTTTCTCATCTATTTGGTCTACTTTTTATAATTATTTACATAGCAGGGGAACTTCAAAACAAGTTACGTACAGTTATAGAAAGCCGAAGTCCTCTAGCACATTTTTGAGCACCTAGAATGCTAATCATTATGGAGCACAAAGAAATAAAAACAAGTTCTTATCCAACTGAGAGACATAAGAAAGGCTCATATATAACTAAAGTATAAAACACATTGACTATTTTTCAGTTCCTGGAATGCACCAAGACCTTTCACACCTCAGAATTTGCTAATGTAATTCCTTTTGTCTTGAAAATTCTTCCCTCTACTCCTGGCCTGAAAGGCTTTTATCCATCCATTGAATTTCAAGTAAAATGGTGCTTCCTCAGGAAAGCCTTCTCTGACCTCCCCCCCAATTATTCTCTTTAACACTATTCTTTCTCATGACACCCTGTAATTTTTCATCACAACTTTTACCAGAATCTCTCTTTATCCATATTTGTGATCATTTAACTAAACATTTCATAAGTGCAAGACTGAGAACATTTTATTCACATCCATGTTCTTGGACCTATCATAACATTTAAAAAGTTCTGTAAAAATAAATATTTCTTGAATAAAGGAATGATGTGTCACAATTAGCATAGAAAATACTCATTTTTAAAAATATGACACTCACTTCCTACTGGATTGATCAGAGAAGCTCTTAAAAGATGGAATTTTAAGAGACAGAGATGGGATAAGGGACTTTCTAGGCGAGCAACTGGCATGAGTTTAGAAAGTGCGAGTGGTGCTTTAGAAGGCAGTGACTAGGCTTAGGACAGCAAAAATAATATACTTTATCAACTGCATGAGGCACAATAAAGAGTAAACTTTCCTGCCAGTGGTTCATAGCCAATGTTGGTATTACATAAATTATATGACATCTGAGGTAACATGGAGATGGGCTGTTTAGGAGTGTTGGCTATAATAAAGTTCTTAAAAACTCACTGTGGTTCACATCTTATGCCTGTAGAAGAATATTTAGAACCCCAGTGAATGCTTATGAACATTCAGAGAAGTATAAGGGGGTGGGTACTGGGAAAAGGAAGCCAGATGCCATACCCAGCTGAGGCTCTTGGTATGTGCATGCTCTACTTATTTTCCCCATTTGCAGTTAAGCACAGAAATATAAATGTGTAATCTACCCACTACCTCATGCTGTCAATTCTCAGAATAGTTGCTGTTTAGGTTTTCTCCAAGGCAGCCAAAGCCACCTCCAGGAACCAATTAGTTTCTTCTTATTGCCCTAGTCCTGCTAGTGAAACCCACTCAGTCACAAGGGATCATAATCAACTCCATTAACAGCACCCTCCCCAGTCCACTTAACAGAATGTGTAAGATTTCCCTCAAGTTTGCCTTCTCAGAGTGGTGTCCTGTAATCTGGAAAGCTGAGTGACATTCTGTTTAATGTGTGCAGTCACTGAGAGGGATTCTTCATTGTATGCTAACCAGTAACTAACCACATGAGGAGACAAGTCCATCTCTTCTGATGCCACCATGGTGTGGAAAGGAGGAGGTGTTGCCAATAAGAAGCTCCCTGACCTGGGGGCATTAGCTGAATTTCCTGGATTAATCCTCAGTTTGAAAAGTTCCCATCATCTCAGTTCTTAAAAACTGAGCTGACTTAGACTTGTTCTTCCCAACCACCTACCTCAGTGCTACTTGTTTTATCTCAAAGTCATCTCACTGAGAAGTCTCCCCTGACTCCCCAAACCAGATCCAGTTCCCCTGCTATTACCTTTTATTTACACTACTAGCAATAAGAAGGGGGTGTATATCACAGTGAAGAGTGTGGACTCCTTGTGGCCTAGTTGTCTGACTTTGATCCTCAACTCTATGAGTTATGAGCATATGACTAGGCCAAGAATCTGGGTATTGGTTGTTATGTGTTTAAAATCAAGATAATAATAGTATCTATCTCATAGGGTTGTTTTAAGGATAAAAAAGTAATTTTATGTCAATTTATATGTAAAGCACTTAAAACAATGCAAGTTAATAGTGATCAATATTTATGTAAGCTATAATCAAAATTCTTAATTATTCATTTATTTTTACTTGGCTTATTTATTTATGTACTCAGAAAATTTATTGACTACCTGCTATATGGCAAGCTTGCTATAGGAGATAACAGTAACAAAGTCTCCACCTTTAAGGCACTTATATTCTAGGGGAGTGAAATAAAATCAATAATGTAAATAATAATCAATTTGCATAATATGTTAGAAAGTGATTTTTAATAACAGAAAAAATAGACCAGGGTAAGGAAAATTGGGAGTGCTTATAGAATGGATTGTAATTTTAAATTAGTATGGTCACAGAATGCCTGATTGAGAAAATGAACTTTAGTAAAAACTTGCAGCAGATTCTTGCATGAAGATCATTCTTTTCATAGGGGACTGGTGTAAAGGTCCTGAGGCTTGAGTGTATGTGGTCTGTGGAAAAGCAGGAAAGCCAATGTGGCTGGAGCAAGCAAGGGAAGGGATGAGGAGATGAAGTTGGAGAGATGCTTTTGCTGTCAGTGAAATGAGAGCCATTGCAGGCTATTAAGCGGAAAACTTATACGGTCTGATTTTCATTCCAAAAACAACACTCTTGCTGCTCTGTTGAGAATAGATCTCGTGTAAAGGTAGCAAGACTAAAATTAGCAAGATCTTTCAGGAAAGTATTACCCAAACTGATGTGTGAGATGCAAGCGAGTAGCTCAGACCAGGATGGTAGCAGGGAGAGGTTAAGATATAACCAGATTCTGGATACATCTTGAAAATAGAGATAACGGATTTCTTGTTGGTATATTGGCAAGGGCAGCATAGAAAAAGAGAGGATGGTAACTATCTTCCTCACCCACTAGAAAATAACCATGTTTGTTGTTGTTTACTGTGGTGTCTTTGACAGGTAGTAAAATGTCTGGCACAAAATTGTCATTATTGTTCAATAAAAGAAGGAAAATAACATTCTAAGATATTGAAGTATAACCTAGAATATCAATTTATTTTTAACCAGAAATCTTTTTTTTTCTTTCTTTCTTTTTTATTCTTAAACCTGAGCATTCCTATCTCAATACTTAACATGGAAGGCCTGTTAGTAATAAGTAGGCTGATTGGTGTAGATGAAGTCAGAACATAGGGAAGCAGAATATTAACAGATATTTCTACTGGGCAAATAAAAAATGTCAAATAACTCAATAACTCACCCTGCACAATATGCCTCCCTAGTGGCCTGAGTCACTGGTGTTCCTCCTGAGTAGTATTTATACACATCAAATGCACATGACAGAGGCGTTATTCACAAATGATAGATTTCCAAGTACAAAGTGGTGTCAGTTCTTTAATATTCTTCATAAGATGGTATGATTGGCTGCTTCATAATAAGTAGAAAATGTGCCTTTATGATCTTTCCAGCAGTAGAACAGACTTTCCTTCCCTTAGTCACATTGTGGCATGGTTCTCCAGGTGACCACAGAACACAGTTGTGCAATTCGAAGCTTGCAATAGGAGAAGAGAACCCAGGCTGTACCAGTAAATTTGGTCTCCTCAGCACTGAGAGCTCAGCACTTCCTCATAACTGATCAGAGTATTTTTTTAGTTAGCTAATCACATGCCATGAATTAATATTTAGTGAAAACCTTTATGTTCCATAATACATTTTTGAATGGTTTATTATAAAATAACCTTAGGATATCAAAGTTTCAAACAAGCTGCAAATTTTTCTTGTATGACTAAGCTAGCCAGCTAGCTGATCACAGATTTTCCTAAACTATTGTCTGCAGTAAGTGGTAAATAAGGCCAGTTTGAAACCTATTTGTCTAATTTGAAACTAAATGGTAGCTCTCTCACATAGGGGATTCTGGCATCTTGTGAATGATTAGATCTTGGGGAAAATAAATATATTCAATAAATTCACAGATTTGTTATAGCTCCCAAGAGTACTGGATAGCCTGTGTCTGAAATGACTTGCCTCGTACACATAAGCTTTTTTAAATAAATAAATAAAACTCCTTTAGATGGAAATAAAGGGACATAAAACAATTGCATGCAGAACTACCCAAAGCCCCTTCAAGGAAAAAGTGTCATCATAAAATTACATCCATTAGAAGTAAAAACACTTATTTGGTAAAAGGTTATTTGAGGGGTGCTATCTATAAATGTGTATTTCCAACTTCTTAAACTAAATAACAAGAGAAAGTGCAATACCAAAACCTGAAACTGATCATTGATGGGGCAAGAGGGGTATTGTACAATAATGAAAAAAAAACCCATGATGCAGCACAGTCACGAATCAACAGCATCATTAGCTGTTCGGCTTCAGGATTTTTAATAGGAAATCAAAGACCAAAATGAGAATGATTTAGAACCTATTATACAGGAGGCAATAAATGGGAATGATAATCATATCAAATGAGCCAAAAATAAGGGATTAAGACAAGGTATTTAGAAGTGAGTAAGAATAAAATATACAAATTTAAGCCAAAGCAAGCTAATATTTCATTATGATGACTTGACATTTAAAGTAGGCACACAATTCCAAATCCAGCACTATAGAAAAATCACACTTTTATTATTAATAAAACTGACTAAACATTTTTGTGAGTGTATGTGAGTATATTAGAAATTACTGATTAACTATTTCAATATCTAAATTTAAACAATTTTCCCATAAACAGGTGCTTTGCAAAGTGACACAGTATAGACAAATGAATATGTGGAGACATTTTTCTCCTAACCATCATATATGATGACATATATCTATATACCTACCTAGCTATTTATTTACCTACCTACCTATTTATTTACCCATTTAAATAACTTATATCTCTGCACAGTGATATATACCCACACACCAAAAGAAATATCCCCAAACTCTAAAATTTTCTAACATTTTTGAGAATACATGCATTTGCAGAAACCCTCTGTGGAAATATGATGTGTGGGGCTATTAATGCTTTGTTGCTGTGCAGTACACAAGAAGTAAATCAAACATTTCAAGTACTGGACATTAATAATTCTCCCATCCTCAAAGGAGGACCAACTCCTAATGGAAAGATTATTCTCCAAACCTCATCAGCAGTGCCAGCCTCAAGGTGACTCACTCTCCCACCTGAACCTGCAGCAATTTCTTCCTCCACTGCTCTTGCCAGACATTAGTGGTTGCTATCCTCCACAAAGAGACATTAATAGTCTTGAAGGCAATATGCTGTTTTTGTCCCTGCTTCTTTATCCCCTCCCTTGTTGCTCATTAACTTATATCTGCCCTCTAGGAATATAACTAGTAATCATCGAAGGTGAGGTAGAAATCTCTTGCAACTTCACAGATAAAGAATAGAGGGGAAAGATTTTTTAAAAAGTGAATTATTAAAAGCAAGATAACTCATTATTCATGAACCAGAGATCAGTTACTACAAATATTCTCAATGTTGGTGATAGTCAATGTCATTTATTAATGCATTTGAATTCATTCTGGATTCAAAGTGCAATTATAAACACCACTTTCTCACCTCTTAAAATGTATATTCTATTGACAGAAAACATACATGAGGTTAGCAGAGATGAGAAAACATGTTGAGATAACACATAAACAGCTTGTCCTCTAGATAGTTCAACATGTAGCACTTAAAGGGGAGAAAAGCCTTTCCTTGTTTCCCACAGGGAATATTGGCTAAATTCAAGTGTATAATACATTCAAGTAAATAAACACTTGTCTGGAATTGGAGATACTATTCCTCAGGAAAACTGGACTCCTCAGTGTCTTTTAGGGTTACTTAAGGAGTTGAGACGAAGTTCTCAGAATTACAAAACAAGGAAAATGATCTGTTGTGAGAATGCGCTGGGTTCACAAGTCATGCACTCTCCTAGCCGTCCCTTTGTAAGCTCCTACACCTCGAGGCTAGGAATCACACTTACAAAATACTGTGTAGAAATTTCCACTTCCTCTGCCAACCAATAAAGACTATTTGGACAAGCTAAGAAAAAAAACTTACTTTTTTAATTCCTGTGTTAGACAGCGAGTTCAGTGTTCCCTTTAGAAAAAGCCTTATTTGTACCCCCACCCCCCAGCCATGACACAGTATGCCACAATTTAAACTCCCCTTTACATACACTGGAAAGAAGATGCTGTGAGATGTTCAGATGCCTATTGTCTGGGCTGTAATGATGATGATTCAGCTGAGGTTTTCAAAGGATATTGACATTCTTGGAGGGATGACTTTGAAGTACACTGCACCGGCCTCTTAGGAAACTCAAATCCCCTCCTTAGGCAAAGATACTCTCAGGTACTTCAGAACTGTGGTAATGTTATGCTTTGGAAGGCAAGGAAAAAAATTTTTTTCCTCTCCAGGTTAGACAAGGAGTACAGTTCCTTGATAACTATGACAGGTTTTTCAGTTTCTAAAAATCAACTCTACAGCAATTCTATTTGCCCTGAAATTTCCTATTGGGGAAAAAACTGAAAGGCTGCCCTGCTTCCTACAAACACACCTACACCTATTTTCAGGTTTCCCCCTATGGTCACATTTCTCTGATGAGCACAGATTTCCTTTTAAACTTGAGAAAAATAAGATGCAGACCAGATTAATGATTGGGCAGGAAGGTTGGTATTACTTTTATAGTTACCTGATATATAGAGACTATGCCTTTTATAACAGTATAATTTATACAGAAAAAGTAGCCTAATGCCCTGCAACTCAATGTTGGGTCTTCAGATCCACATCAGCAGCATTATCTGGGCCCTACCCCAGATCTACTATATCACATATCTGTTTTAACAAGCTCCCCAAGCAACACATACGCCCATTTACCATTGAAAACAATGGCAGTTCACCAGGTCAACAGGATTTGGGTAATCTGGGTTGGAGGCTGGCTTACAGAATTAGAGCAAATAACTATATCATAAAAGATTCAACCTCCATTGAAAAATTTAAAAGTTTTGGTGGAGATGACATTGAAAATCAGTATATCCCTAACCAGGAATTATATTCCCAATTTTTCTAAATTTCAGTTTTCCTCTTTTTTAATCATCAAAGCTGCTCTGATACTATTATGCCTGAATATACACATGTACATTCTAAACATTTTAAAAAATTAAATTGCATATGTCCCGTAGATAGTCTTCATACCACTAAAAGCATTTCTTTTTTGAATATTTTCTAAAGATATTTTTCTCAGTTTTATAAATCTAAGAAAAAGAAATCTAATAAAACCTTTACTCATTCTTTAACCTTAAAAACTCTGAAGTATTGTCACCAAGAGTTAAGCTGTGTACTGTGTACTATTTCCTTTAGGTCATGTACCTTATCTCTGCATTATAGAAACTTATTTCTACCTTTGGACAAGTCCATAAGCATCCATACAGCAACCTTAGTTTCTCATAACAGTATCTGGAAGACTTTCTCTCTTGCTCCAGCTAGTGTCTTGCTCCGGCTGGTGTGGCTCAATGGATTGAGCACTGGACTATGAGGCAAAGGGTTGCAGGTTCAATTCCCAGTCAGGGCACATGCTTGGATTGCAGGCCAAGTCCCCAATAGGGGATGTGCAAAAGGCAACCTCACATTAATGTTTCTCTCCCTCTCTTTCTCTCTTCCTTCCCCTCTCTCTAAAAATAAATAAATAAAATCTTAAAATAAAAAATAAACATTAAAAAAATGCTCTCCTCCTTCCTGGCCCCCCTCCACTTATCCTAAACTCTTACCTCTCACCCTCTCTAAATCAGAGGTTTAGTTTAGATTATCTTAGTCCTGAAAGGTCTTTCACTCTCAGATACTGTTTTTCATTCTCTGGTTCCCTGTTTATCTCCACATCATGTGTAAAAACCAATTCTCCTGAAGCTGTGAACCTGGCATTAGCTAAGACACCAATTCCCTTCATTGGCTCTGACCTCAGATTACTCATTTTCTCAGGAAGACAGTTAAGACACTTATTCTGGGGGTTCTTCCTTATCCTGGTAACTTCGTCGATGTCCAGAAGGTCAGGCCTAAGATACCCGCTTTAGAGCCTGTTGAATTCCACCTTTGGGACAACATGAAGCATAGCAACATCCACATCCTAGGGGCACCAGAGAGAGGGGAGAGAGAGAACAAGAGATGAGGAAACTACCTGAAGAAATAATGACTGAAAATTTCCCTAACCTGGAGAAGGAAAAAGACACACAAGTCCAGGGGGACACAAAAAGTCCCAAGCAAGATGAATCCAAAGAGGCCCATGCCAAAACATATCATAATTAAATGGCAAATGTTAAAAACAGAGAATCTGAAAAGCAGCATGAGAAAGACAGTTAGTTAACTATAAGAGAGATCCCATAAGACTGTCAGCTAATTTGTCAACAGAAACATTTCAGACCAGAAGGGATTGCCATGAAATACTCAAAGTCATGAGCACAAACCTACAACTAAGACTGCTTTACCAGCAAGGCTATCATTTATAACTGAAGGAGAAATAAAGAGCTTCCCAGACAAGAAAAAGCTAAAAGACGTTGTTACTACCAAACCAGTAATACAAGAAATGTTTAAGAATGAAGAAGAGGAAGAAGAGGAAGGAGAAGAAGAAGGAGGGCAACAGCAGAAGAACATAGTTAAAAGAGTAAAATGGCAATGAATACATATCTACCAATAATCACTTTAAATTAAAATGGCTTAAATGCTCCAGTCAAAAGACATAGGGTAGGTGAATGGACAAGAAAACAAGACCCTTTTATATGAGAGACCCACCTCAGCATAAAGATAACAGAGACTAAATGTAAAAAAGATGGAAAAAGATATTTCATGCAAACATCTTTTACATGATAGGCCTCCATAGCACTACAGGCCTATCTCAAGAAACAAGAAAAATCTCAAATAAACAATCTACCTTTACTCTTAAAGTAACTATAAAAAGGAAAAAAAAAAAACACAAAGCCCAAAGTGAGTGAAAGGAAGGAAATAATAAAAAACAGAGCAGAATTTGTCCTCAGTTTTCCATACCCCTTGCCTCAGCTTCCAGCAGCCTCACCCTTGGAGCAGCACCTCCAAACCCTCTCAGTCTAGTAGACACTGATACAAATGAGTTACTGGAACTATCCCCAGTGCATTCTGATACATGCAGCACTACAGTCCCTCTTTCCAATGCAGCTCCCCAAAATCTCATCTGGGGGTTAGAAAGTTTTCCCCTTCTCTTTCCAATATGGCTGTTCTGGGTTACTAAGCTTCAATTTTGGGCATAATCAAGGGAAAGGTAGGAGAGGGAAAGTATTTATTAACTTGATCTCAGAGTGTTATTCCAGGATCCATGACCCTTTAATTCAAATAAACAATATTCCACTTATCAAAAGTTGGGCTATAACCAAAACTTTCTGTGAGAAACACATGAAAAAACACTGTACTGAATCTGACCAAGACTTATCTGGATAGCAGTTTCATTTCTTCATTATCTTTCTAGGATAAAATTAAGTTGTGGGTTTACCAGATAGCTGATGTCTTAGAACAAAGATCAATGGGAAAGTTTATGTGTCCACAAAGAAGCTATTTCACAACGGTTTCTTCTTTAATAAATAGAACTTTCCTTTTTTTCTTTGTTCACTGAGATTCCCATGGGGGAGGTAAAGGGCCTGATAAAGGCCTTTGACCTTAGCAAAAACAAAAACAAAAAAAGTATACATATTTGGGAGTATAGATTACAGTGAGATGTACAAACAAGAAGACAGTGGGAACTCTTTGTCTCCTTGATGAAGAAAAAAATGTCTTCGTATAAGTAAAACATTGATATAACTACAAAGTTGTCAAATAAGAATTATACTCCAGATTAGGAACCTAAGCAATACCAATTGCAGAAACTCAAAGTGACGTAGAGGGCCCAGTGTTCTAGGGGATGTCTGGACAGTGGGTGTCCAGCCAGAAGCAGCTAGGATTGTGAGATAGCTAGCAAAACAGTGACAAATAGCACCAAGCTCTTCTCAACAATGTCCTCAGGTACAACTAAGGTAAATTGGTCTTTGGGACCATAGCCTTAATGTCAGATAAGGAGATCACCTATCACATTAAATCTAGAAGTGGTTTATATTTTTAAGGCTATTGATAAATATAGCCAAATTGCCCTTTAAAGAGCTCATGCCATTCATGGTTTAACAAGCTGAATAGGAGAATGTTTGCTCCCCTATACACTAGTCAAAGACCTTGGGGATAAATCTCAGGACACCCATAGAAAGGCCAAGGCCTTGTCAGTGAAGTACATCAATAAAGAGATGCTGTATAGAATTAGTTTCAATCTCTTGAACTTCCCCTACATGTACAAGAAAATAGAACAAAAAATGCTGTCTGGAATGTTGCAAAATGATGAAAGTCTTTATTCCAAAACTTTTCCCAACATTAGTTTTCTTCTACATGAACCCTGGCTCTGGTATCTCTTGTACCACCAAACCCAAAGAAGATTCATTTTCTGTTCTTCCTGGTGCCAGACTTCCAGGTATGCTGCATATGGATTCAGAATCTAGCCCTCATGGGAGAGTTCAGATTGAAAGACAAACTTCAAGAACCTGCTGTCTGCCTTTGGAATGTGCCTAAGCATATTAGGACCCTCTAAAGCAGCACACATAAGGATATGACGAAAGCACACACGAAAGAAGAGCTGAGTGCCAATGGGATGTGTGTGTTTATATGTGTGTTTCTGAACTTATATATGGGAGGGGTGTCTATGAGTCTAGTTAATTCTACCCTTAAATTGTGCCCTGTAACTCTTTTCCACTTTCCATTACCATGATCACAACTGAGGTCCAGATCCTCATCCATGAACTGGTGCTTGGAATGTTGCAACAGTGTCCTCAGCAGTTCATTTTGTATTCTAGAATTCAGCTCTGAGATGGTTTTGTCCTACATGTGATTAACACAGTGCTCCACCTAACTGACTCATAGATTGTTGGGGACTGTGCTGCCTTGTCTCAGGAAGCTGTAACCCCCCATGACTTAGGCTGAGTGAAAGACCTCCAGACCAGAAGCCACTAAGGAGAGAAAACTTATTTCCCTGGCATGAACTCTGCCTGTTCTAATGCCTGGCTCCCTTGCATGATTGGCAGTCAAAGACAGGTAACAATTCTCTAAAAAAGAGAATGAATTTAAGACAGGCGTGATCACGTGGGAATGCCCTAAGGGAAAAGACTCACGGGGCTGTGGAAATGAAGGGGTGATCAACATCAACCCCTGCCCCCTCGGCTTTGTCAAAGCCTGAGTCCTTGTGAGAAATCCAAGTCTCCTGGCTGCCTTTGTCTTCTCTATTAACTCAGGCCTGCAGGGGCAGTGCAGCCCAGACCAGAAATGGCAGACCCCCTGGGGTAATCAGGCCTGGGACATAGAATATGCAAGATCCTGTGAGATCTGTTTGCTGGAGGATGTTATTAGATTAGAATTTGAAGGCACAGACAGGAAACCAAAACTGCCCTTTGAGCCCTGTTAGATAAAACCCCAATATCTGCCCAGAATTATAGTGGGAGTTCTGTCTGCACCTTTGTAAGTCACCTACTTCTTTTGATCTTTTCTGCCAGACTGCGAATTCACAAACTAAGTCTGTATTCTCAATAAAAATCTGCTTGGGAATGGAGATGAGGCGCTCTCCACTAGAGAGAGTGGTCATGGCACTCTCCCCACTAGAGAGAGTGGCCCTTCTGTTCCTATTTCCCCACATGACCTAGTTGTCTCTGTGTATGTTTTTTATCATGTTTTGACGAGCATCTGCAGCCGAGATGGATACTGCTGGATGGTATCCGCTTCAATAGATAAACTAATTTAATTGTATTTTTATTCATTTTCAGTCTGGCTTATTTAAAACAGACTAAATTTTTTTAATGGCAGAACTCTGTCATCTTATTTTTTTCTAATGTCATTGAATGCAACACCACACAAGTTTACCGAATTACCATCCAAATTCCTTTCTTCCCTGGAAAATTTAGAAGCTATAAAGCAAGAAAATTAAAGTTCTTGTAATTCACTATAACTTTCTAATATACAGATGACATTGGAAATACATGATTATTAACATCATGTCACATTAAAACCAAGAACAGCTGACCTGGCCAAGATGTGCAGGATAAGGAGCATCCATGTGCTTTTTATTATTCTCTGATGCTCCTCTTCTGGTCTTTCAGTATCTACGCAGAAGGCTTTCTTTATAATTCAAGTAAAAATCTTTGTGAATTAAGGGCCATATCTTCAAATGTTCCCTATGAAGAGATGACCAGTGTCAACACCCGGTTCCTTCAGGGATCTTCTGGACTGAGGGTGTTCCAGACTAAACCCCTTACTTCGTATTCTACTTGAGGAGATTTCCAACCTCACCCCAAACTCTTTTCCTTTCACTAATGGCTCACCCATAGGACTCTTCCATTTTTCTCTATCCTTCATATTCTTAGCATAGGTATCACCTTTTGTATTCAATCCATTCTCTTTGCTTTTTTTATGATTCCTCTGTTTTAATATATTGTACAAAAAATACAAAACTATGACTTGGTAGCAGTTTTCGTTGAAAAATACACACTATTTAGGATATATTGGAGATAAAAGAGGCCCTTATGAGTTTGTGTGGAAACTACTCCTGAGGGAAAGTGAAGTCAAAGATTCAACACCTAATTATAGGTACAATGTTGAAATGCAAACCACATATATTGTAAGTTTAGGCATGCTAACTGATTTCTTTCTGTTGCTAAAAAGAAAATATCTGTCTTGGTACATCCCTTCACCAATTAAGTACATGATCAGAGTTATATTAACCATAATACTTCATTCAGGGATTATTGGTTCAAGAATCTAATTGCACCCATACATTCTTCATTTATTTAATAAGTGTCTAGTAAGCATCTATCAGTATAGCTGGAAGTTTAAAAAAATAGTTCAGCCCTATGTATTACTTAAACCACAGTTTCCCAAACCTCTATAAAGAAAAGGGGTGACATAACAGAATCTCTGGAGTAGACAATGACTGGACACGTAATTTAGAAACTCTTCCAGGCAATTCGGGTACACCCATCCATGCTCATTTGAGAAGCCCTGTTCTGTGTCCCTTCTGTTGGAAATCTCATTCACGCCCATGACTTCAAATAACTTTAATATGAAAACAACCCTCAAATCTATACTTTCAACATAGTTTTCTCCCCCAAACTCCAAAACCTTCTGTGTCTGAACTGCCTCCTTAAAGTGGTTCCTCACATAAAACTTCTTTAAAACCAAACTCAGGGTCATCTGTCCTACACATGAACCAGGGCTTCCTATCTCATTAGTAATTGTTGTGCATATAGCCACTAATCTTGGAAACTTAAAGGCATTCTTGTCTCTTCCCTCTCTTGTGTCTTATAATTTAACATCTCATCTGTCTCAGAGCCCAGTCAATTCTGTCCTTACAATGTGTCTCTAATCTGCTCCCTGTTCTCCATCTCCAGCCTCACTCCCTACAGATGAGACCTTTACCAACTGGTGTAGAAACATACAGCCAAGTGTACTACTGCAAATCCATCCCTGGTAAAGTTCTTAGGCTATCATTCTAAGAGAGAAATCAGATCATTTTACTCCTTTCCTTAAAAACTTTGATGGTATCTTTTTAAAGTTGAATTTATTAAGGTGACATTGGTTAATAAAATCACATGGATTTGAGTGGCATGATTCTATAACAAGCCAGCTGTATATTGCATGTTCACCACCCCATGTCAAGTCTCCTTCCATCACCATTTATCCCCTCTACACACTCCTCCACCTCCCCCACCCCTTTCCTCTGTAATCACCATACTATTGTCTGTGTCTATATTTTTCCCTTAATCCCTTTACCTTTTTCACCCAGTCCCCCAACCCACCTCCCCTCTGACAGCTGTCAGTTCTCTGTATTTATGAGTCTGTTTTTATTTTTTGTTAGTTTATTTTGTTCATTAGATTACACATATAAGTGAAATCATATGGTACCTGTCTTTCTCTGGCTGGCTTATTTCACTTCCATAATATTTCCCAGGTCCATCCATCCATGCTGTCACAAAAGGTAAGAGTTCCTTCTTTTTTTTATGGCTGAGTAGTATTCCACTTTGTAAACATTCCACAGCATTTTTTTATCCACACATTGTTGATGAACACTTAGACTACTTCCAAATCTTGGCTATTGTAAATAACATGGCAATAACATACGGGTGCATATATTCTTTCGAATAAATGTTTTGGGCCTTTCCAGATATATTCCCAGAAGTGGAATTGCTGGATCATAAGGCAGTTCCATTTCTAATTTTTGAGGTAACTCCACACTGCTTTCCATAGCAGCTGCAATACAAAAATATGCTCAATGTCACTAATCATCAGACAAATGCAAATTAAAACCACTTTGACAGTATCTTCATCACCTATCATATTAATTTAAACTATATTGAGAAATGTAATGCTCTGCCAATTTTAACTTTATTTCATAATCTGCAACTTTTTCTCTCCCTTGAACTTGAAACACATAAAATTTCTTTAATTTTAAGAAATATCTTTCCTCCAGTGCCTCTGCATATTTGAAGTTGCTCCATATAGTAGGACAATTTGAACTTGAAATGCAACTTAACTCCCTAACTTTAGATTCACAATACATAAATTGAGAATAGTAATACCTATCTTGTAGTTTTGTTGGTGGATTATTAAATGATGTGTTTGTAAAGCCCTGAATGCATATCCTCACATAAAATAAATGTTCAATAAATGGTGGCTCTTTAATGCTTTTTGTTTGTATATGACAGTGTTAATTTAACGTAATATTGTGGACATTTCTCCATGCCATCAACTAGTCTTTGAAAATATGACTAGAAACTGCTGCACAGCAACATATCACCTGAATATACCCTAATTTATTATACCGTATGTCTATTGGTGGGCATTTATATTGTTTTCAACTCTTACTCTTATAACAAACACTGTAATAAACAACATAATACATAAATCTTTGAGAATACCTCCAAGTATTTTCCCAGGATAAGTTACTAGAAATAAGACATATTAAGGATCTAGAAACTTGTTGCCAAATTACTTTCCAGAGAGATACAAATTTATGTTCCCACTAACAGTGTATGAGAGAGTTCCTCTGCCCTGAATTCTTTCAAACATACATATTCTTTCCCTCTCTCCATCTGTTCTCTTCACCAGTATAATGGTAATTGTGTTTGTTTTATTACAACAACCAAACACCACTTCATGTTTAACCAGTTAGGTTACTTTAGTAACAGAGAGGACAGAAGCCCATTTGCTTTGAAGAATCTTAGTTTTTATGTCCTCTCTTTTGTCTCTTGGCCTCAGAGAAGTAGACTCTGTACACTTGAAGCGCAGTCCAAAGAGGACACCTTTTCTTTATTTAACCATGTCTTGAATAAATTAATAAATCACCCCCACTACCCTATCACTCCCCAATCACCACCAGCAATATATAAAAGCCAAAACCCCCACACTGGAGCATTTTCTGATTCCCTGACATTCACCCCTCATGCCCAGCCCTCAAAACATAAGTATCAATTCCATGATAAATGGCAATATAATTATCAGAAGTAATAGAAAGAATGAGACTACTTTACCTCAAAATTTTCCAGCTCAATCAAGGCTCTGTTTGAATCACTGGTATAAATGGTCCTTATGCCACATCAAGAGATCAGTTAAACACCAAAAATTACATAAATCCTACTTATCAACTGGTGAAAGAGGAGATAAAGGCAAAATTACCTTACATACTCTTTGCTAGCTGACAAAATGCACAGTGATGTAAGGCTATATAGCTCAATAGGATTATGTTGGTCTTACAGTTATTGTTTTATCCAGGGTTAAGCCTATTGTGATCACTCAAAAATGTTGAATAAAAGAATGAGAGAGAAAAAAAAGAGATATTAACCAGATTTGACTCTCATCTACTTTCACTTAAGCAGGGAGTCTTAGAATAGCTCTCAAAATTCTGATTAAATGTCCTCTCAATGGGATTAATTTGCATTTATTGGATTGATAGTAGATAAATATGGTTCTTAATTTCACTATTAACAATTGGTATTCTATTGTGAAATATCATAACATAATATGTTTTGATGTACTATGATATGACATGTCACATCCATCCTTTGAGCCAGCAAGTTTGGCAATTTAACCTGAAGAAATAAACAGAGATTTTCAGAAGTTGAAAAATATATTTTAAAATATTTATTCCAGTATGTGTTTAGAAGCAAAAAGGGAAAGGAAACAGTCCGTGTATCCAAACATATAGAATTAATTAAATGCACTAAATTAAAGGCACATCTGCATGTAAGAATACTATTCAGTCATTGACACTGAAAACATAAAAGAATATTTAAGTACATAGAAGCTATAATATATAGTTAAGTATACATATCAGGTTTCACATGTCTTATCTTCCTGTTCTCTACTGGACCTATCCTCAACCATTTCAGCAATCCGTATGAAAGTTACTAATGACTTCTGTGTTAAAATCAACTGCTGTTTTCAGTCCTCTTCTTCCTTGACCTATCATCTGACCAAATGATTCTTCCCTCTCCTTCAAACAGTTTCAGCACTTGGCTTCAGGTAAACTGTGCATTCTTGGTTCTTTCTTCACTGGTCTCAGTCTCTTCGGTCAGTTTCACCTGATATCCCAAATCTTAAACTACAAGTTCCCAGTCCTCAGCCCCTGATTCCTTTTACTGTCTTTACTCACGTGTAGGTGATTGCATCCAGTCTTATGACTTTAAATGTCATCTACATATACCAACTTCTCCCGGATTTCTATCACTAGCCTGGACTTGTACTCTGAAGTTCAGACTCTGTAATTGGCTGCCCATTTGACATTACCAGGTGGATATTTCATAAGCAAGTATAATAAAACACATAACAAATGAACTCCCCATGTTTCTCCCTCAAATCATTCCCTCAATCTTTACCATATCTAACAATGGCTACTCTATTCTTTATGTAATAATAATGGAATGAGGTGGGTTAGAACCCTGGGGGATGGAGACAGGAAGAGTAAAAAAGAAAGGAAAGACTTAAATATGAGGGGGAACCTCTAAAAAAGTGAATTATCTTCTGGAGGGCAAGTCCCCTGTAGTACAGGCATACCCCACTAGAGCAGTGTTCTGTATCAGTATGCCAGCTGGCATGGTTGTCAGAGGCTGTGTTCAGCTTCAGTGAATTTTTTTGAAGACTTTGTCAGTGTGTTTGCCCTTTTCATGATGGGTAATTTACAAGCACACTTGCCCACACCATGCTGAATGTTTAGTAGTATTTGATGAAAAACAGAGTGACCCCCGTGCCACCCTACCCATTCACCTGACCTCAACTGAGCTTCTTTTTTGTGTTTCCCAGAATGCAAAAAGTCCTCAAAGGAAAACATTTTGCCAATGCAGAAGAAGTGAAACAAAAGTCAGCAGAAGACTAAAAGGCAACAAAATCTATGTGTTTAAAAACTGTTTTGAGCAGTGGAAAAAATGTCTTGATAGGTGTATTGCATCAAATGGAGAGTACTTTGAAAGTGACTGAAGTTTAAACACGTAAGAATAAATATGCAATTTTTATAAATAAATTCTGCTTTTGGGGTCCCCCCTTGTATTCTATTCTCTCTGTTTTCTTTCAAATCTTCCAAATATTCACAACATGCAAACATATTTGCATATTAGACAGATCTTCATAAACTTAATTTTAGGCCTCTAGAGCATCAATTTCTACAACATTAACTGTCAGTATTTGTCAACAAATGTTATTCTTGAATCAACATCAGAGTGATCTAGGTGAGGTATGAAATTCCAGTTTCAAAATACTGTTTATTTACAGTACAAATTCTAATATGATGAAACATTAGAAGCATTTCCTTTCACTTCAGGAACAAGATGCAAATGTCCATAATTACCTCATTTATTTAATATAGTGGAGCAACTAGACAGCATCAAGTCAAAACAATAAAAGCAATAAAGGTGTTAAGGACTAGAATAGAAGAAGCAAATAAACTTTCACAGATATTGGCCTACATTTAAAACCCAAATAGTATGCTGACAAGTTATCTTCATAAGAGAGAGAGAGTCTGGCAATTTTTGCTGAATAAAAGATTAATATATTTATTAAAAACAAAGATCGATTGTGTCTATATCCATAATAAAGAGCTAGAAAAAATATTTTAATGGATAAATGTGCTAAAGATATCAATTCTTCCCAATTTCATCTAGATATTTGATACAATTCTAATCATAAACTCAACAAAGTTTTTTAAATTTATGTGGAAGAGAAATGGCCAAGGAAAAGTAATATTATTGAGATGACAAATATAGTGGATTAAATACTTCAAATTTTATTTTCAAAAATAATGTTTTTTTACTCTTTTTGAAAAAGGGAAGTATTTAATAAAAGTATAAGAGACAGAAGAAAAGATTGATATATATAAAATTTAGAACTTACAGTTCTCAAAAGAGACATTAAATAAAATTTTACAGGTACCACCTAGGAGAAGCTATTTACAACACAACCATAGAAATGTTCAAGTCCAGAAAAGTTTTTTTTAAAGCTTCCTACAAATTAATAAGAAAATTAAAAACAAAACTAACCCCACAAATGAGCAAAACTTATAAAAAAAGAATTTTACACTGGGGAAAACAGAAGGAAAAGATTCTCAAACTCATTAGAAATCACAGACCTGAAAACTAAAAATCTACAATGGGATACTGTCTCACATACACTGGGCTCACAGAAATTAAAGAATGACGTAGCTGGGGGTAGGAGAGGATGAGAAATAATAAAAACTCTTAAACTCTGCTCTTGAGAATAAATTGATGTAACATTTATGAAATTATCTAGACAGCTTAAAGTAAATATACCCCTTAACCCAGTACTAACAATCTTAGATTAGAGAAATTTTGTACATGTGTACCAGAAAATAGGAATAAGAACATTCAAAATGACTTCATTTTCAACAGCCACAAACTCTAAACAACAGTGTGTCTATCAAAGGAGAATGAGTAGATAATTGCAAAACAGTCATACAATAAAAAAAACATTCTGACAGTGAAAGTAAATGAACAACATCTCCATGTAACATTTGAATCTCTATAATGTTGAGTGATAAAAAGCAAGTCATATTAGGGCACAGACAGTAAGATATCATTCACAGGGAGTTAAAAACCTGGCAATATTAAAACTTATATTACTTAGAGCTAAAAGAAATGTCTATGGGGAAAAGCAAGAAAGTAATAAACAGGAGACTTAGAGCAGTGTTTTCCCTTGGTGCAGGCCGAAGACTGTTGTTGGGGACCGTCTGCAGGAAGACTTGACTTGTGAGAACCATTGTCTATTGGAAATGTGTTATGTGTTCCTGGGTATTCATCTGTTCACTTTTTAATAACTTACCTAAGCATTGCACATATTGTCTTGTATTTACTACATATTTCATTTATATGATAACAGAGCTTTTGGTCTCAGGTTTTGTTATAACAAAACATGATAAGTTTTGGTCAGTTGATTATTATTTATATGTTCTATTGACTATATTCTCAGGCAAGAGGAAGTAGGATACAGTTAGGGTGGCTCACTCACCTGCAGCCTCTTCCCAAACCCTTTGTCCTCTCCAATGCTGAGAATGTCCTATCAGGTACCTTCCACTTGCCCCTCCACATGCATCCTCCTACCCTTCTCCACTCTGCTCCCTGCCATGGGAGGGTGATATGTAGGGACCACATGGATGACTTTCCATTCCCTTTTAATTCTGGCTGATTCAGTGAGATCGGGGTATTCACCCTCTTCATTCCTTCCCACCAAAATTGCCTCCAGCACTTTGTGTGCCCCTGCATCAGATGGCGCTGCTTCTCTCCAGGCTGTCAACATTTCACGGCTTCTCCTTCCAGGTTCTGACTCATTCCTCATCCCTTCGGACATAGAGGGCCTAACAGCCAACCTCACATTAATCCTGGATGACTGCATCAGATTTGTGGCCCCCCAAAATTCACACCTCTGTAAGTACACCTCTGTACTTACACCTCTAAGTAGTCCCTTGGTAAATAAAACCCTCTTTGAAGTATTCTATTCTGAAGGTGCCATCTGATTTTGCTGGGACCCTGCCTGATGTAAATGGAGAGCATGGAAAGAAAAGTAGGGAAGAAGGGCATATCAAAGGGTTTAAAAAAAGTATGTAAAGGGACAAGGAATAGTTTTTGTTTGTTTGTTTATAACCTGACAACCATCGTTAAAAAAAAAACAAAACAAAAAAAAAACGGAAAATGAGAGAGGTCTTAATTCAGAGATATTTGAGCTCATGAAAGCACGCACTCATTCAACAAGGAACTGGCACATTTTCCAAAATTAGAAGATGATTCTGGTAGTGATATGTAGGATAAACTGTGGATCAAGGCCCTGGAAGCAAGAGGTCCATGACTTAGCAAGCTGGTAGGAACTTCCTTGATGAAATCAACCCTAGAGTGCATGTTCAAGAGGATACCCAGGCGTGGTCCTTTTATGGTTCTGGTGCTGCACCACAACATGCAGATCCTGCGCTTATCTGGCATGTCTCGGCTATAAGCTGAATTCTGTCTGATGTCAAGTGAAGGATGAGACAACATGAGAAACAAAGAGAATCTAGTCAAACAGCTCTTTTTTTTGCTGCCAATAATATGTTAATTGGTATTTTATCATTGCTAATTGTTTTCTATTGCCCTGTTCAAGGGCTTTAGCAGCATTTTATATTCCACTCTAGGTGTGTTTTGAGCTTTTATTGCACCAAAACAAATACTTATTAGTGCTTTGCTCTGCCTCCTTTTAAACCCAGTCTTTTTATATTGTTATTTTCCCTGCAACGGACTCTGAATGTCTCTCTGTTTAGCACCATCTGAAGATTTAATTAATGTGCTGTTTTGCTCATCTTCTAGATGATTAATAAAGATGTTGAATAAAATCAAGCTTAATACCGTAACATGAGGCACCCTGTAGCCGCCTCATTCTAAACTGCACTTTGCTTTTGTATCTATTCATGGTCTTTTATGATATTCTCTATCCATGTAAAAAATTGTCCTTTTTTATTGTTATTTTCTTTATTTCTTTTTTCTTTTTTTATTGTTGTTCAAGTGCAATCATCTTCATTTTCCCCCACCACTCATCCTTCTTGAATCATATTTGGTTTTGCACATCTGAGTTGGAAGCCTCCCTGAGAAGACACAACTCCACCATGGATGTGTGCCTGCACCATTACCAACATAATCCAATGGTGTGTGCAAGTCAGGGTGATGCAGATTCCTAAAATGGTATAGCCTACCCTTTTCTAACTTTTGAGATTCTCAAATGTCCTCACAGTTATTATGTAATTTGGCCTTTTCAACAACCAGTTACCTATCAAGCAGGTTCTATGTATCTCACGAGGACCCTGAGACTCCAAAATGAATTTACAGGAAGCTAATGACAGCTCTAGCTCCGGGATTCCAGAATTCATACTTGCTGATGCCTAACGGTGTTCTAATGAGTTGAAATACACTGCCTTGAGTTTAAATATTAGACATTTTGGGAAAGAACTCTTGTTACCATATTTTCAATTCAGAGTTTGGGAATGAAAGTTAAAATGCTTTTACAAGTTCTCAGCAATATGAATTTTAATGTTTTCAACACTTCTGTTTGTGCTGGTTCTTACTGATATTGATTCAGATATCAAAGGCAAGTAAATGAGAACATGAAAGATGGACCTTGTAACTATGTTCCTGTAGTCAGGACATACTTGTAGATATGCTCATAGATAAGTGCATATTTCTGTGAGCTTAACAGAATGCACACAGTAATTCAGAGTTGGCTAGGCTAAGTTATTAATACCAATTTATTACTTATGAGTGGGTCGTTCCAGGTGATTTTCTGCTTCATAGGAGAGGTTTTACTACCCTCCCGTAGGCTAGGTCCTCTCCCTTCTACCACTCAATGATTGAACCCCTGAATTCATCCCAAGGCCACAGAGACCTCTGGCCTCTATTAGCCAGCACTCAGTTTCCTCTACAGAGAAAAATGCCAGGAGCTGACAGCACATTCTTCACTTGCTCTTGCCTCCAGGGTGATTGGCAGTGGAGGGTTTCTCAGCCTGCTGCACTGCTGAGGCCCAACTGGCTGCAGGGCTCCTTCGTGCATGAGGATTGTCAGGAGCTCTGGGCATCTGTGTGTGAGGGGCTGCACTGTGCCCAGACCAAATATAATGGTAAAGAGCCAGATGTAGAATAAGGGCCATAAACAACAAAGCTGAGTATTTTTTCATTAAGTTTCTGTCTCTGGCTCATTCTTACGACACTGTTAAAATCAGTTGTTGACTCTTGAGCAAGTTACATTATCTTCAGTTTTTCTCATCTCTAAGGATAATAATAAAGGTAGAAACTTCAACTGATACAAGATATGTAATGTGCCATAGAAGGAAAATGTATACATGCCTATTTCTGCATGCTAACTTGCTCACCTTTGTCTCATAAACCACTGCAATTCTCTACTGCAACTTATTCACCAAAGTGTTATATTAATATAGCACACACCTCCTTTAAAATAAATCAATGCAACACAACATACAAGGAAACAATAACTATTTTAGATGAAGTTTTTATTTTTCTTTGAATAATAAGCAGAAAGTAAAGCATGCTTTTTTAGCTTCATGTTAATAAAATTTTAAATGAAAGTCATTATTAACTAAATACAAAAATAGAAAGAAAATGTCTCAAGCAAATTGTTCAAGGTACAAAGTAGGGTTTGGGTACATAAATGTGAACACTTTTCTCTCCCCCAGTAGCCCAAGCTCTGACCAGAGCGTCTGCCTGAGAGAACTGATTTCAGCTTCATCAGAGAATATGCCAGGGATTTGAGGCCAAAAGAGATTTTCTTCCCCTTTAAGGACGGCGAGGTCTACAACTTAGTCAGCCTGACCTGGTTTTTCAGTTGTCTTTATCACCTGGATACAGGTGGGTCACTATACCTGAGGAGAAGTGATTTCCTCCATGGGTTGGGGTGAGTAAGAGAGCACAGGAGGAAGGGAAGTCATTGAAGGCAAGGGAAAGAAAACAGTGGGAGCTCCTTCCACCAGAACTTCTGAGAGCACTTGAGAGATATAAAGGTAAGCAAAAAATGGTGATTCTTACATTAACAACTGCTACAGTCATGGGTGTGATACATTTTCTTGATAAAGTTGTTTTGGGGCCTGTTCTTGGAGAAGCTAGGAAATTTTCCCCAGTAACAACATTTAATGGAGAACCCATCCTTTATTTAAAACTTTTAAGATATTCAGTCTGAGGAGTTAGATGAGGAAGAGTGAACAACGGTTTCTTATTTAGCTTCCAATTTATACCATATATAATCTCATTCTCATCCTATGCAAATAGTTTGACAGATACTATCACAAACACTTTACTGGCGAGGAAACCAGCACTAAGGCCGTGACCAAAGTCATACAGATGGGAAGCTGCAGAGGCAGCACTGAGATGCAGCTCTGACTGATCTCTAAGCCAGTAGACTAAGCTGCATATGTCCAGTTGGTGAAAACAAAAAACAGACAAAAACAAATATACTCACATGCTTATAATTTATAACCAGTCGAACTGGGGAACTATAAATAGTGCTCTCACAGAAAGAATCCCATTCATTTTCCAACAAATATTTCTCTGGTGTATCTGCTTATGGCATCTCTTCATGCTTGTTTCAAATTATTATCTTTTAAACCGAATGTCAACATATTTGCCAGATATTATCTGATGGTATGAATATAGCCACACCCTTCAGCTCTCGCATGACACAGCTAAGATCCAGGAAATTACACTCCCACACTCAGTCCCGTGGAAGAGCAGGTGTTCGAGTGAAGGCAGAGCTTCCAGGGCTTCTGGGCTTCCTCTTGAAAATCACCACGCCAGTGCTGTAGATACCCAAGACCCTCTGTTTCACTGGGGCTTCTGCCCTGCTGAATATTGAAATTCAACAAAGCTCTTTCTTCTCTTGATTCCTCTTAGCTCTTTTAATGCTTGTATAAGCTTCTAATTCTCTGTACTACCTTTGTTCCTACTCTAAATATCTAGATGGCAGCTTTTAAAAAAATATTCCCTAGGGATTGGCAAACTGTAACCCATGGGACAATTCTGGCTCATGGTCAGTTTTGGGAATGCAGATTCATTGGGATGCAGCTGATGTACATCTTGTCTGTGGCTGTTATTCCTCTGCAATATCAAAGTTGAGTAGTTGCCAGAAGAGACCAAAGGACCCGTATGGTAAACAGAAAAATGGTCTCCAAATATATATTTGTCCTAATGCTAGGAACCTGTGAATGTGTTAATTTATACAGCAAAAGACACCATGCAGATGTGATTAAGCTAAGAATTTGAGATAGGAGGGTTAGCATGGGTTATCTGAATGGGCCCAGTGTCGGGGTCAGGAAAGGAGAGTGATTCAGAGATGCTCTGCTGCTGGCTATGGAGATGGAGAAAGGCGCCACAGTCCAAGAAACGTAGATAGTCTTAGGGCTGGAAAATGCAAGAAACTGAGTCTCCCCTAGGTCCTCCAGGACTGCAGCCCTGCCAACATCTTGTTTTTTGGACCTCTGGCATCCAGAATTATAAAATAATAAGTTCATGCTGTTTTAAGCCATGAAGTTGGTGATAGTTTATTATAGCAGCAGTAGAAAACTTAACGTAACTGTGAAGCATAAAATATATTTACATTCTGGCCCTAACAAAGTAAATTTGCTAACTCTTATTCTTCCAAACATGCCATTTAGGAATGGTTCTGATTAGTGAGAGAATCTTTTATCTGGGGCAATTGACAAACATGGTTCTAATTGGCCAAAGTTTGCCATGTCTTTAATGTAAAGAAAGACCTGAATACTGTCAATGGTAACAATGACTCAAATCTCACTGGGACAATGTTATGAAAAAAGAAGTATATGTTGTTTTGTTTTTTCATTGATTGTTCAACATATATATTCCTAAGCCCTGCACACCTGTGCAATTACCACATTTTCACCATGGGCCTTCTCCATCTTACCGTTTTCCTTCCATTCTAATGAATTCAGGTCATCTTTCTTGCTCATGACCTTGGTCATTCCCTGCCTACAATTTGTTCCTTTTTTCCCCTTTGCATAAAATGCAGGCATTTCATTGACCACATGGTGTTACTTTAAACTATGTCCCTCTCTCTCATCTCCTTCCTGTTTTTTTGGGCATTCATCATGTTGCTTTCTGTTTAACTTCTCTACTCACTCTTGCTCATTCCTCCAGTACTTCACAGTGCCCAGAAAGTCCATTGTATACAATTTAGAACAGCATACACCTGTCCCCTCTCTGATCATTCCTTTTCTGCTAACACTCTCAACTGGCCATAGAAAAGAAAGTACTTGGGTGACATATCTTTGAATTATACAGGACAGCTTGGCAGGTACCAAATTTTTTTACTCACAGATTGATTGTCTCAGACAGTCCTAAAAACACTTCTGTCCCCAGTGATTTAATTTGTTTGATAGTAAATCCATTGTAATCTACTCAGATAACAACTTGCTATTTATATCAAACTAGTATCCAATTCTGAGATGTTAAATATAGGATTCTCCACATTTCCTGGCACTCGTTTCTAATAAACTATGGCATACGTAAGAATGAGCATTCAACTTTACAGAGAATCGGCTGCAAGGCAAGAAAGTTTAAAGTACCAGGTCAGATATAACCCACAAGAAAGGCCTCTATTTCTAATCTAAATAGAACATTAAAAACTTTTCAGAGATAGAAAAGACCTTATAAATCATCCACTGCAATCCCTTTCATTGAGAACAGAGGGAACTGATGCAATTTGAGAGCTCACATGGCACCTTCAAGGTTACACAGACAGCCAGAGGGAGAGTCAAGCTTGAACCGAGGGCTTCTGTCTTCAGTCCATGGGTCAGCACTCTTCCTGATGTACCCTGGAGCAGCACCAAAGAGCTCACTCTGGACACCGAGAGTTCCACCCCTTTTCTCAAAACAGATTTATTACATTTGGAAACTCAGAAAAACACATTGTACTATATCAACTAAATGAACATCGCTAAGTGCTGATAAGCACTTTGTCTGGGAAAGTGCATCAGTGGGAAAGTGTCAGAATGGCCTTTGCGCCTAGTCTGAAAACTAGACTTTAGACTATACAAAGAAAAAAGCCTTTGTATTATAAAGAGGAAAGTTATTCCAGCAAATGTTCTAAGTCCAATATTATGAATAATTAGCCCACACTGAGGATGTTACAAAGAAGGATGAATTAGCCCAGGGTTTTGTTGTTGTTGCTGCTGTTTTTCTACTTATCCCAAGAGTCTGAGCAGAGAGACAGATTTCCCCCTGAACAAGTTTCAGCAACATTAGTGAAGAAAACTGGTGAAGCAGAAAGAAAACAGCAGTGGTGTGTTAAGTTGCAACTGGTTCTGTAAAACTGAGGTGTGATACTTCATCAGAGAAACCCCCCTTCTTCTCCCAAACCTAGAGGGCAGCTCACAGTCTAAGAACAAACAGGGATTGGTAATGTAAGGAAACATAGTTGCACTTAGAAAACGACCTATAAAAAGCCATGGCTGTTGTATACTTAACATTTGACTAAATTTTTGACCACATATAACATAAACTGCCATTTCATTGTCTCTGTATACTACCACTTCACTTAATAGGTCTGCCATTGAATGTGGACACATGCATGTAGCAATAGGAATAGAAATCACAGTGTTATGATAATTTCACATAGCAAAATGTCATCTCTGAGTTATTTTATAACTTTATTAGTTAACTTTAAGTCAAGGAAATATGGTTCATTAACAGTTATCAACCATTAATTAAAAGATTAATCACACTTAAGGAAAAGGAATACCAGGTACAAAACAATGTTATGAAAGTCACACTTCATTAAAATGATGGAATGCAATAAGATATTTTATATTACATATTAACCCTCCAGTTATTATACTGTCGACCTAATAAAATTGGTATTGAAAGCCTTCCCAGTATCTTTCAATTCCAGGATCTGATATTATTCAAGTTTAACTATTTGTTAAAAAATACTGAGTAAGGCTCTGTTTTGTGCCTAGCAAAGTGCCTGGCTCTGGGGGACTAACAATGCATTAGGTGTTGTCCCTGCACTCAGAGGTGCAGTAAACTATCTTTCTGCAGATTGTAACCATGACCTTTTACAGGCCAGAGGCTCCATGGAAGGCGGGACAGCGTGGAACAGGATGGCCGAGGGTGTGTGGGCTCAGTCTGTCATTCACATCAGCACCTCTCACCTCACAAAACAGATCCATTCCACCCAAGTCAGCCCAAAGTCCTACTGTTGACAAGGTTGACCTCACTATCTTAATTCTACATTTTTTTGTAAATTATAGGTTGTATACTTCAAAATGTATCCTCTCATTTAAAAAAGAGGGAAGGGTTTATAGGAACAAATATAAAGGACACATGGACAAAAACTAGGGTGGGTCAAAATGGGAAGGAGGTGGGGGGGGGGTGGGGGGGGGGTGGGCTGGGATGGGAGTATAGGACAGAAAACTGTACTTGAACAATGATTAAAATAAAATTAGGAAAATAAAAGAGAGAGACGGGATTGAAATTTTGGTGCCAAATAGATTCGTATGCACTACCCAATGTAGTAGAAAAAACACCAGCCCAGGAAAGGGGAACTTGGGTGGGAGTCAAGGTGACCATATAATTTGTAGTCTGTACCAGGGCATGCTGAGAGCAAAGGGGGCACAGTTACTAAATATGCCAGGAAAATATGCGCAAACTCTCCTACTCCTACCACTGGGTCTGCCATTTATGAACTGATAAGTGGTCATATCAAGACACACTCCTGTTTAAAATGCTCCACTGGCTTGCCATCATTCTGAATTAAAATCTAAAGTCCTTACCCAGGCCTGCATGCTCCTAGGAGATCAGATCCCAGACCACACCCTTCCTTTCACACCCCGTGCCCCTAGGTGCCTTTGGCCTGCTGAGCATGTTCAAGCTCCGATTAGCTGACAGAACCTTGGCCTTGAACACTCTTCCCAAAGAGGTGCATGGCTCCTTCTCTCCCTTCAATCATGTCTCTCCTCAAATGTAACCTCTCAGAGGTACTTCCCTGAAAACTGTCTAAAACAGCAACTTTTCTCACACACTATTTTATTACTTCTGTTACCCTGTTTCATTTTCTTTTGTAACAATCTTACTACATGACTTATGCTATGTGACTATTCATTTCTTTACTCACTGTTTGTGTCTACTCGAGAATGTTGGATGTGAGGTCAGGGACTGCGTCTTGTTCTGCATTATACTATCTCCAGGACCTACACAAACATCTGGCATCTCAGCAGCACTTGATAAATATTTGTTAAATGTTTAATGGATGAAAGTATTCACAGTGGCTCTGACCCTAATTCCTTAAGTTACATTCTTTGTTTTAAAGGAGATTGAAATACATGTTACTTCATTTTCAGCACGGAATTCTTCACATTAAAATATCAGCACTGAATAAGGTACAGTCTTGACAGATTCTGTGTTACCTGTTTTCAGATTTGGTTTTCAGCTTCTCCATACACAGTCATCCATTTCCCTTCTCTGTACTTTCATGGCATGAGAGTGTCTCAGCCACAGCCCTTATCACACTGGCTATCACTAGTTAGAAAAGTGACAAGAGAGCAAGGGGCATTTTGGGGACTAAACAGGAAGTGAGCCAGGGGCAGGATGGGGCAACTTGACAGTGGAAATGCAAGCCAAAGTCAGACCTTGGAGGCCAACTTTTGTAAGACAAATTAAGCCATTTCGTATTTTATCCAAAGGCCATGGGTAGTCATTAAAGAATTTGAAACAAAGGAATAGCATGATCAAAGTTGCATTTCTGAAGGATAAGTCTGGCTGGCTTATAAAGATAAAGTGTAGGGTAACAAGACTAGCTGCAGGGAGGTCCTGAAGCTTTCTCAGCAGCCACTCTGTCCAGAAATGATCAGGGCCTGACTGGGGGGTAGCTGTGGAGAGAAGGAACCCTGGATGGATCAACCTCTCTCATCTCTCAGATTTTTTATTTAGTGATTTTATTGCCTCTCTAGGTTAGGATTCAGCTGTATTTCTATGAAAGGGAACAAACACATAATACATTGCAGTGCTCTGTCATAGGTATACCATAGCAAATGACTGATTGAATTAGTTAGTACAGATTCTTCCCCAATTGTCCCAAATTATCTTTAAAAAATTATTAGTGAAAAAACATCAATATGTTTAAGGTAGAAGATAGAACAATGTTGTTATAGCCCAAGGTGATTAGCTAACCTATGATTTTAGTAGTTTGGGAACATTCTGATGCCTTCCAAAGAATCCTGTTTAATAACCCCTGCTGTAAGACAAAAGAGGGGTGAGACTGAATGCCTCATTCCCAGGTAGGTGTGTTTGTTCTATTTGGGGGGGCAGGGAGAGAGAGAGAGAGAGTGTATGTTACCTCTCCAGAATAGAAAGATGGAATATGAAGTAAGGAATGATTCAGAGATGTCAAGATGTCTACCATTTTCAGACCCTTCCTTCCTCCCTTCCTTCCTTCCTTCCTTCCTCCCTTCCTTCCTTCCTTCCTTCCTTCCTTCCTTCCTTCCTTCCTTCCTCTCTCTATCTCTATCTATCTATCTATCTCTATCTCTATCTCTCTTTTTTTCTTTGTCAAGACAATGTAGGTACCAGTTAAAATACCAGATTCTGGAGGGCAAATCCATAAGAATTTTAGTTCCAGTGGTTGATTATATTAATTCTGTCATCTGTAGTAGGACAGTTTTAAGGATAAGTGATGTATAGCAGATCATTTGTTAAAAACAATATAATAATACATATTCACTAGAGAATACTTAGCAAACTCAGGTAACAAAAAAAATAAAGAAAATTTAAATCATTCATCATTTCATAACCCAGATATAAACACTTAATATTCTAATGTACTCCATATTTTATATGTGATCTTTAAAAGTTTTTTAAATGACTGCAAAATATTCTACTTTCAGGACACACCATAAGTAAGTAATAAATCTCTAAGTGTTAAAACTTTAAGTTGCCTTCAATTTTTAATTATCATAAATAATGCAGCAATAGATATTTTTGCAATTAAGTATGAGTGTGGAGCTACTGTATGAAAAAAATATGCACTGCTAGATATTTGATATATATTTCAAAATAGTATCTCCTTAGATCTCACCAACAGGTGCCCCTTTCATCAAATCTTTGTTAAATTTGGGATTTTTTATTTTAAAAGAATGCTTAACCAAGTAGTAGAGGAAAATAGTACTTTGCTGTTTCTTAAAATTTAGTTTCTTTCATTGCTTAAGTGAGGCTGAACATATTTATCACCACATGCCGAAACTGTGAAGTAGCAGAATGGCGGCCACCCTCCTTCAAGACGAAGCTGAGGAACATACCAAGAGCATAACATAACTGTGAAAAACCCACAGGGTGAAGACAGGGCTGTTTGGAACTGCTGTTGGAGAGATGCAGCTTTGACATGAGGCAAGGAGCAGCAAGGCAAAGATGTGGGGAGTGGGGGAGGGTGTAATAAGAAAAGAATATTGGGAGTTCATTCCTTGCTTCTCGTTCATCCTTATGTTAAGATGAAGGTGACTGATGACACCCATGTGTCTCCATGTTGAAGAGATTGTGGATCTACACAATCTCTTATATATTCATATTTACTTCTGAATTGGTGAAAGCACTTTGGAAATGGAATGATGTTATATGCCCAAGTTGAACATTTATATACCTGAGAAACTAGCAACTCTACTCACCACCCAGGAGCCACGCCCAGGAGCCCATGGGAGATTCACACAGGAACATTCACTGCAGCACTGTTCACATGAGCAAGAACCTGGAAACCACACATAAGCGTATCAGCAGGAGCTAAATGGATGAACTACTGCAATAAAACATGATACCTTTCCCATAAAGTTAAAAAACAACTAAAACTGTTCTGCCTTTAGAAATATATAGGAATGGCATGAAATAAAACTATACAAAAGGGAAAGCAGGGAAATGATAAAGAGGAGATTCAGGAAGACAGTTCCTTCAGATGGTGGCAGGAGGCAGGGGAATAGAGTTGGAGGAACTATATGATAACATGCATGTTACTGGCAGGTTTTGTGGGGTGGGGTCATGGATGTTTTCACATTACTGAAAATAATTATTGTATCTAAATAACTGAAAACATATCACATAGTGTCAATGATGAGGGTATGTCATAAATTTATAACTACTCTAATTTACACATCTGAAATTCAAAAATAAAAATATAAAACTTTTATCTGAGTGCCATAAAATTGTAAAGTAGCAAAAGAACACAGAGAACTGGCAGAGCATTAAAAACAAAGTTTACATTTTGATGTGTTTGCCTAATATTTACCCTACATAGAGTACCCAGGACACTGATGAACACAGCAGGCAAAATAAGCGCTACTAAATGACAATCAGTGGTACAGGAAAGAGCTAGGCCCCTCTCTCGAACCCTTAATCCTCATCGCAATGGGACATAAAGAAATATAGTATGTGAAACATTTTGGAAGGATAAATATCACAGAGACTCTATAGGTGCTATAAATAATTATGCACCCCTCTATTCACTAATATATCCAGCAAACACATCTTCTTCATCCAGAGCTCTGCATGCAGATGTCACTGAGGCAGTGGTGATACAGAGACGGAGGGAGCTAGTCTGTGTACAGATGGGCCCTGTTACGCAAAGGAAAAAAATGATGGCCATATTTGTGAAACCCAAAACTATGACTCCTGGGTTAAAGTAATTAAAATGAGAACTTCTCCAGAAAATTCCGACATATTCATCATTGCAAGTTACACTAGAGGTAAACTATACTGGAATGTAAAAGAAAGAGGGACCTGGGATACTCAGGCACTACTTCATGGAGAAAGTGACTATGTTTCTTTGGAATTCACATTTTAGTTCCCTTAATAAGATGCGTTCTAAAGAATAAATGGGGTTGATAGCGTGTGGCGTATCCTGCCTGGGAAATTTATGACTCTGCTTTGCTAAAGCCTGGGTTTCATGGGGGAGGTGAGCAGAGAAAGTTCAGTTAGTTATATCGCCCCTTGGACAGTCTGGCCCAGCATATCATGTTGCTTCACAATAACTTTCCCATTAGTAACATTAAGATAGATAGTATTGTACAGTACAGGCTTACTCTCAGCTTGGGCCCTGCTATTAAAATATTATTTTCCCCAATTAAACTATTATTAATCATCCAAATCTGCTTGCCTTAGGAGCTATAATGCTGTACGTGAAGTTTCTTACTCTTTTTCATGCTGACTTCTCAAGCTTTTCCCTATTTTAAAAATATATATCTTAGCTATTTGATAAATGAAAAATCATTTCTCATTATTGTGTTAATCTCAGCACTCAAATTTAGTTTCCTCTAGCAGAGGACTTTATGTATAAACAACCTTGATGTCCTCAAAGCCAGCTCATCTATGAAAGCGTGGGTGAATGTGCTCAAGGGGGGACCTCAAGCAAACCTACTCCCCCACCTGTGCAGGAACAAACCAGTGGCTGCTGAAATGTGCTCCACAGGTCATAGGGAGCTCTACATCATTCATCACCATGCCTCTTGTGCCTGGAGGCTGCTCATTCACTCCCAGAGCTGACCTCAGCTTGCCTGGCAACAGGACGTAGTCACTAATAACAGACATTCCACAGGGAAATATTTGCTCTGGGTGTCTCAGGTCTCATCTTTACAGAAACACAGCAGTCTGATAGACTTTATGAGTGGCAGCATCTCAACCCATTCCATTCTTTGGCTTCCTGTACATGGATGCATTGAGAAATTTTCTCATTAGAAGCACAAACTACTTTTCAAGATTGGCTTTACCCTTGATTTGAATACCTACACTATTTTTTTCACTTAGACAGAAAACAGATAGATGTAAGTCAGATCAAGTCTTACTGGGACTGACTATAGATTTCTACTCTCCCATTTGGGCCCCCTTGATGACATGTGACCAACGTAAGCTATATGAAACCTGAACTGTAAACAATTTCTTTATAAATAACTAATTTACAAAATAGTAAAATTCACTAGAAAATGTGCCGGAGAGATATTTAAGTTATCAATATGCTGAATTAAGATTGAAATATCTTCAGCTTGAACCAGTTGGCTGTAGAGCAAGCTCTCTCCACCTCAGCACTTGATGCATTGACAGAATAACTCTCTGCTGTGGAGGACTGCCCTGCACATTGGAGGATGTTTAGCAGCATCCCGGCTCCTCTGCCCACTGGGAGCAAGTAGCAGGCCATCTCCTGGTTATGACAACCAAAAATATCCCAGACATCCAGAGTAGTTGAGAACTACTAATGTAAAGCACTCAATATAAAGACAAAAATTTTAAATGCAGGAGCATTAGCCAAACAAGCAGAGCAGGCATAATTGATTGAAAGATGAATGAGAATCTTAAAACTTTTGTCTCAGAAAAATGGCCCAAAATAAGAAAACCCAATGAAATCTTTGATAGTGCTTACAAAGAACTAAAAAATGACCAAAAATATGGGAAGTCAGTGCCTAGGATCACACTGACAGCTATTCATTTTTAGTATTTAAGTCAATTTACCTTTCACTAGTTCATGTGGAATCAGTGCTCATCCTTTGAATCTTGGTTGTGACTCCTGCTAGGATGAATTCTGATGATTCCTATCCCTGATTGGTCCATAGATTTCTGTATCCTGCTGTAATTTAGGTTGCCAACCAGGAGTTTTACAGAACTAACCCTATGGGGAAATGGTAATATCCCCAGAGGCTGAAATATGATGCTCCCCCAATTTCCTAACATTGATGGCCATACCCTGTTTTTTTAGGAGAATGCTTGCATTGTGGAAAAACATACTAAAGCACTAGGATGATGGGATATCGTGTGGGCAACTTACTCTCCAATCATTTAGGAAAAACTATATATTATTACTGCAACTTCTCTATAACTCTGAGTTTATTTCAACTAATATAAAAATATAAAAATACCACTCTGTAAATAGGTGAAAAAAGAAGGAGGGACTATAATAATAAAAACAGATCACGTAATTCCACTAAACAGACTTGCTTTAACTGAGCATGAGCTGAAAGGCATGATTATTCTCTCATTAAGTTTCAATTTCTATGTGCCTCTTAGAGTGTGAGCATCTGGACATTGGCAATTTCAGTATTTATCAAGGGTAACTGTTTACTACATGCAAGTTTTTCTTTGCATGTTAGTTTTAGAAGTTATCCCCAGAAGGAGATATAACCAGGAAAGAATGAATAAACCTAAACTAAAAAGCATCCATGCAATCTAAGGGAGGAGACAGTTTTGAGAAGGATCAATGTGTATTAAGTGTGAAGGGACTAAGATGAAGACTGTGACCTGTGCAGACCCAGCACACCTGGTCCGGTTGGTTGGTGGAATGAGCTGTTTAGGGAAGCCCACCTGTCTAAGACAGAGTGTTCCAGAGGCCTCAGTGAGTACAGTCTGGTCCGCTTTTAATAGAGGCCACTGACTGTCTCCATGGATGATGACAAATCTGCTCAGTGTATCAGCAGAGCCATTAAGGTAAGGTATGGACCTTTCAGATTAGTCCCTGAAAGGGCCAGAACAATACCAGTGAGGCTGTGACTGCGGATTAAAGAAGGGAAAATGTAGAGACCTTTCACACAGACAGCTCTTTGAAGACACCAGGTTGGGGAGGGAGAAAATGTGGTAACACCTGTGGAGGGGCATAAGATTGACAGAGGATTTTTTTTTCTTTTTGAGTTGAGAGAAGCTTAGGCATGTTTAAATGTGGTGGGAGAAAAATCCTCAGAGAGTGAGTAGCTTTGGAGACAAATAGTTTGGGAGGATAGCAAGAGTCAAAGAAATAGAAATTTTGAAGAGGCTGAGGCCCACTTTCTGGCATAAAGTAAGGAGTGAACAAACTGAAAGGAGAGAAACGTGCATTTCTGGTTTGGGGCATGAAGCAGTTCTGGGTGAAGAAGTGGCTCTGTGGAATTCTATTTTAAGTCAAAAGCAGGGAGACATGGTATGGCCAAGAAGGTGAGTAACCGAAGAGGGGCTGGAACTTTAAACACGAGGTACAGAATACATCACCTATAAAGACATTGATTATAACTCTTGGGTGTGATTTCTGTGCCTGAGGTATGGTAAAGGAAAACCTGGGAGCATAATTTAACTTTCCTGTGGGAATTCTTTGTGCAAAATGTTGGCTGCCTTTTTATTTGTTTCAGTTAGGATGCTCTACTATGTTAATTTTTCATGGTCAGAAGAGTAGCTTGATGCAGTCCACATTTGTTAAGCTTGTTCAGCACAACATGGAGGTTCCCCCATTACCACCACCACTGGGAGTCCACAGCCCAGCCTCGGGGAGCCACTTTGTTTTACTGGCTAACACTTTGGAAAGCCACATTTCAAGACATAATGTAACCTAGTTCCAACATTTCTAGCAAGTAGTAAATATTTATTTTCAACCATTTTTATGTTGTATCTAACACTTTCTCTTGCTTACAGAATTCCCTGTCAATTTTGGGGAGGGGGTGGGGGGGCCTTGGTTAAGGGACCTGCAAAGCCCAAGCATAACTTTCCAAACTGGTGATCCTTGAGAGGGGGCTATTTTGAGGGAATTGCTTTTAAAATGGGATTTTTGTAATGCTGCTGACTCCAGTGTTTCAAAATTTGTGCTTGTGCCCTTTGGCAAAGAGTGCATAGGATGTCCTTTTATTGATCTAAATAGTAAATGCAGGGAGTCTATTTGCTTTGCATTAAATAAATGTGCCATTTCTGCTTGAACATATATCTCAAACCCAAGTAAACAAATCAAACATGCAGGGAGATTCAACTAAAGACAACAGTAAAAACGTCTAAAGTGGCTAATGATGAGCAATGAATATACTGCCTTGAATGTTTCCAAGACTATAAAACACCCACACTTTTATCAGTAGACTCCATCCACACACTTTTTAGTGAACTTGGGTGTTATCATTATCTGGGGAAGTCAAATTTGGACTTGCCTGGAATTAAATTTGTTCTTTGGATCCTGACATTTATCAATACAGAATGTGTTCTCTAGAAAGCCAACATCAGCACTTCAGGGCCTGGCAGCACTGAGTAGTTCCACGTTCCGTGCAGCACTCCTTCATTGTGGCTGATGCACGAGTGAGGATGTTGGAGGGCACGAACACATCGTGGAGGTGACTGGCAGGGGGTAGAATCGTCAGAAAAATCCAAGCACTCATGAAGAAAAGATAAATCAGCTACCACTACCTTCTATAGGTGTGAGCCAGGCCCCTCCTCCCATTATTTATTGTGTTGTCTTATTTAAATTGCTGACCCACTGGGTAGCTATTATAGCTTCTTAATATTCCATTCAGTGCATACTTCACAGTTGGCATTCCATGAATGTTGAGTAACAATAATAACACCATATAGAGCCTCTAATTTCAAAAAGTGAGATACAAATTGGGGTGTTGGATCTTCATATTAATGAAACTGGCTTTTAATGCCTTTCCCCCTCCCAACACCATCTCCTGCTGGAGACAGACACATTGCACACTCCACAAAGCAGCTGCTACTAGCTAATCATCCTGATCTGCTGCCACAGGGTCAGGAGGCATCAGGCTGCTGGAGACAAGAAACTGTACACATGCATACATGTGCTCTTCTAGACAAAATAATGGGTGTGTGGGTATATGGGATCTTGGAGATGAGGAAGTACATGCATGCACACATGGGCTCACAGGCTCTTGAAGGCAGGAAAATGCATGCACAGGTGTTCGGGGATGAGGAAGCGCGTGCGTGCAGGCACACATGCCAACACATAAATGACAATGAAAAGCCACTGCCCTCCAAAGAGGAGCTCTGACCTAGCTACCTGGTGCACACCATCAGCTCTGGCATGTGTGTGACCCACTTGAGCACAAAAGTGTGCTGGACGGTGTTAGAAAAGAAATATCACGGATTCTTTTACAGCCCTTTCTGGTCACTAGCAATGGCTAGCAAGCTAGGCAGTAATTCAGTCTACTGATCACCATTTACTTAAAATGGTTAGGTTAAAATGGATTTTTAATGCCTTTTTAAAATTTAATCTTCACACAAAAAATTTCTTCTTATTCCAGTGCCACTTGGCAACTGAAAGAGAGTGGTTTAGCTTCAAATTAAAATAGTTGCTGTCAATTAGAAACTAACTATAGGACCAGTGGGCATTTTTTAATTGAACATATTAACAAATTTTGTTTAACTACATATAAGAAAGCATGCGTAGAGGGAAGAAAATAAAGGCATCTGGGAAGGTAGCTGAAGAAAAAAGTAGAAAAGGGTGGGATGTGACTTGAGTTTAGGGAGAAGTATTCAGAGGGCAGGATGAGGGGGAAAACACAGACTTTTTGGTTATTTCTTTGTCTCTTTTACTAGCTGTGCTTAAATTGACTTGGTGTTTGAAAGAATATTATTCATCCCAGAAGGTTTACTAAAGGGCAAAACAATATCTTTGTTTATGTTAAATGTGGTAGAGAGAGATAATGTTCTAATTTATATTTATAATTGACTCTTTACAATGGAAAATTTTAACTCCAGGAGCATGGAGTAACCATTTCAGGAGTGTGGGTGCTCTGGTGGCCTGTGCCTTCACTCAGAAGAGGGTCGGGAGGTGGGCATGGTGCAGTCTCAGGAAGGGACATTAGCACCGTAGAACAATCATAAAACCAAAGTGCTTACTAAGTGCCCACTGCTGCTCTATCTAAATACTTTACATAAAATGGTTTTCTTAAGTTCTCATAGCAAAGCAGTGAGAAGAGGTACTATTACTAATTCTATCTCACAGAGATGGACATTGAGACACAGATTAAGTCACTTACTCAAGGTCACACTGAGAAGGTCATGTTACCACACTCAATCCTTTTGTTTTCAGGAGCTGTGGTCTCAGCTGAGCATTCAATATTTTTTTTCAAAAAGGAAAATCAGGCTCTTTACATGCTTAGATATAATTCTATTAGCTATACTCATTTCAGCAATAAAATATAAGCAGAACTGGAACTTCATGTGGCTTTTTGTCAACCTGTAAAATAAACTCCTAACTCTTTAGCAGGCACACCACAATGAACCTTGAAGGTCCTTCAAGGTCTAGACACATCCTAAGTTTTTAGGCTCAGTTTCAGACACTCTTCATAGCTAAGCCACTAACCAAACATGCTAATCTTCTTTCAGTTGTAATTTTCACCGATGCCTCCTTATTCTCTGCAAATACTCATTCCTTGCCTATACCTGCCATATCCCTCACTTTCTCTCTTCCCTATCCAGCTGATAGACTTGTCTTTTAAAAATCAGCTCAGACTTCACCTCCTCTGAGAAGACATTTCTGAATTCTCTAAGCAGTGTTACCAGACTAAAGGGGTCCCTTTGCTGAGCACATCAAAGCCCAATAATACACAAACAGGAGTCGACAGCAAAGAAAGGAAGGGTTTATTATGCCTGGAGTCATAGGTGAGCTAATGCTCACAGATCTAGCTCTGCAATGGCTTATAAAGGGGGAATCATCAATGATGGTGACTAAGTGAGTTACAGTCATGGTCAGGGTTATAGTTTCTATAGACTGGTCGGTGCAAGGGTTGGGGGCAGGTGGTCATTGCACCTGGTCCTGATGTCAGTCATCTGGTTTGCAAGGATGTGGTCAGTAGGGTCATTCTGGAGCTGAAACACACTGAGGCTTAGATGTTATCTCTAGTTTGACTGAAACTGTCTCTGTGACCCACAGACCCAAGGCTTTGTGCCTAAGATTATTTGATGCTGACCAGAACCTCATAGTCCTGAGGGCTTAATGATTAAGGAAGTGGATGTGTAAAGAAGGAGGATGTAAGTGAGTTAGGGCACTAGATAAAATCAGTTGGAATTAAAAAGAAAGAAATGAGAAAAGGTCATATTAAAGAAATGAAATTTCAGTGTTTAATAATTCCTTCCTCTAATCCTACAACTCCTATACACTCATGTTTTAAAGAGCTTAGCACATTGCCTTCTTATTCCTTTACATATCTTACTCTGTCATTTGCATATAAAAATTCAGGACAAATACAATATCTTATTCATGCTTATATATCTAGTGTCTTTAAAAGCCCCTCTTGAGAGGTGAGTGAATGTTGAATGAGCCTTATACTCAGGCTCTGTTTCACCCATCAGCTCTCAATCTGTCAGTTCCTCAAAGAGATTTTTTTTTCTGACCATTCCCTCCATTTACCCTCTGAAGTAAACTAAAGATTAAGTTAAATTATTTACCATTCTGTTTATGAAGAGGATGGTTTAAAGCCTTCCCTTTGAACCTGAGCAGACTTGTGACTGCTTAGCCAACACAGCACAGCATAAATGATGCTTTTCTAGCTAGCAGACCTAAGCTATTGGAGACCAGCTGCTGCTTCTTCCTGTCTCCTCAAACACATGCTCACGGATCCCCACTGCCATTCTGTGAGGAAGCCACAGTCCCGTGAAGAGGCCCACATGGAAAAGAACAGTCCACAGCCAGCACCACATTGCAATCCAGGTCAGTGAAGCCACCTCCGCTTACCATTTAGAGTAGGCATGCCCTGTCCCAGCTAAGCCCTGACCAAATTGCAATTACTCAGAAAAATAAATTATTATTGTTGTTTTAACCCACTAAGAGTGGGTTGGTTTCTTTGTGCATCAATAGGAAATTAGAATATCATCTCACATCGTATTTATTTTCCTTTATATAACATTTCTCCACCTATAAGGGTCATATTTATCATCCTTCTCCCAGTCCACTCTCAATTAAATGTGAACTCTGTGTCTGTCTACCCACTTTTACAAATGGCATGTGGTATAGAATAAACACTTAGTAAATACTTACTGAATAACTGCATGTTCTTCATAGAACTGTGTTAAGAAGTTGCCTCATAGATGAAACCAATGACCCCTAGACACTTCGATGAAGTAACCTGTCTTATATGGAGAGTTAAAGTGTATTTTCTGTCTAAGATAACTGTATTTCAGATTTCATGTTATAGACATTGATACTTACGACCTTAGATTTACTTTATTTAGGGTAAAGTACACATTTCTTGTGTTAACAGATATTTCTTATCTTAAACCAATGTGTTCTGGTAAGAAGAGGATGGGAGAGCAAAGGAGGGTGATGTCACAGTGGAAGAAAATGGCTGTGTTCACAGGTAAAACAATTTACAAGGAAACCTGGGAGGTTTTGATCTCATTTTTTCTTGGACAACCATGCTAAAGAATTTTGTATTACTGTACAAGTTCTCTGAGATATGACTTTTTAAAAATATATGACCTTAATAAGGTATGTTCTTTTTAAAAGTGTGTCATATTTTAATTTAGCCTTAAATAATTTCACACAGTCCTTCAAAGTACAGATCTTAAAAGTTAAGAAAAACTCACTTTCATAGAGGTCATTTAAATAAAAGAACAAAAAGATATAAAAGTTTTAATTGTATCTTTCCCAGTAACTGGGTGCTTTCTTATAATGATAAGAGGGGAATTTTGGTCTTAGTATACTCATTCCCAGCTCCATAAGTAAGTGGGTCACTTTAAGTCCATGTAGGAAATAAAGTATCAAATGAGCAGCAAGAAGCTGAACTTTAAATTTACAAGTGCACTTTCAATTCCTATGGAAATTGCACATTTTGTGGCAATGTGCTTAGATTGTCATTGTCTAGTCAAATACAGTGAAAATGCAAGCTGAAGGAGCATAATTAAGGTTTAAAAAAAAGATACAAGGAGAATGGCTGTCTTTCATGAAGCCTAATCAGCACCTTGGATGTATCTATGGCACAGAATGGTCAGACACATTCTCCTGAACCACTGGTCCTCAATTATCATCATCTATGTCTTGTTATGTAAGTATAAGCACTATTTCGGTCTCTTTGCTTAGGTAATCTGAGTGCTTGTTTGAATAGAAATTTTCTTTGAGTGGGCTCCTTCAAATCCTATTTCCTACTTCTATTTCTTTGATTTCATGCAGCTTATCAATAAAGTAGAAATACTTTTTTTTGAGAGACAGAACTTTTTTTGACAATACAGTTGGTGAATTCTAATGTAAGGTTTAAAGAGAAACTGTAAAAATACCAAATATGCTGTTATATTTTCTGGGTATCCACAGAGATAGAAATAATAGTAATGTCCTGATAAAATAATTAGCTTTGCATAGCTAAAATTCCAAATGTCACGCCTCTCCTACAGAAAAACATGAAATATAATTAAACTTGATCCACAGGTATTTACGATGTATTGAACATCTACTATGCTCAAGGCAATGTCAGAAGTTCTGTAAGGGACACAGTGAAATGAACCTACAGTCCCGACCAGCAAGTAGCTTTAAATTTACACATTCCCACCACTTAAGAAAATAAACATAATTTTATAAAAATGAATTCAAAGATGGCAAAAATGTGCCCAGAAATTGATGGGGAAGGTACACTTAAATCCTGAAATTCTACTTCCTTGTGGCCTTCTTATATTTGGATGAGCAGAACTGGTGAGGTAGCAATCCATTGAGAAGTATTAAGTACAAGCCCATGAAAATAAGCTTTGCCCTCACCAGTGTGGCTCAGTGAGTTGGAGCATCATCCTACACACCAAAAGGTTGTGGGTTTGATTCCCAGTCAGGGCACATACCTAGGTTACGGGTTGCATCTGCAATCCAGACACGTACAGGAGGTAACAAATCAATGCTTCCCTCTCACATCAGTGTTTCCCTCTCACGCTTCCTCTGTCCCTTCCTCTCTCTCTAAAAGCAATGAAAAAATGTCCTCAGGTAAGGATTGAAGAAAATAAGTTCAAAGACTCAGAAATGAATTAATTTTCTTCCTGATGTTTTTTTACTGAAATATTGCTAATGTTACATAACGGCCAAGAATTTTAATGTGATTTTAATAATGTAAAATGGTTACAGACTTCCATTATACTGACTGCCTGTCTTGCTTATAGGATATGTGACTGGCTCACTTATTTTTTTACTTTAAGATATTTCATGAATTTAAAAGGCACAACACATCCCAGTGGAAGAAGTAATAGTCAGAAGATATTTGGGGTTTCAAAATTCATCTAGGCCATCAAGACAACTAAGGACATGCCTCAATCCTATCTTCCTACTCCTCCTTGCTATTTTTGACTACAGAAGTAACTGTCTATTTTATTTTATAAAAATGATTTGAAAGGTTTTTGCTTTCTTATCTATAGACTTAAGTTCACAAAATTAAATTCCAAGAGACTGGTAGGTTTGTAGCCATTGTAGTATATTTCATCTCCTGCTCCTAGAATACAATTCTGATTATTTCAGATGATCACTGACTGTAGGATATAAAATGTTCTGTGTAATTTTCACATTTCACATTTGTTTCAAGGGCAACTTTTCTTATAAATAAAGACAATTAATTATCTTCAAAACCTCCTGGCAGAACTCAGATCTTCCTCAGTAAAAATCTGTTTCAGGTCAACACATTCAGATCCAAATGTGCAGTGTTACTGGAGCAGAGAGTGGGAACATGAGAGTGGAAGGACAGAGACACACACAGGCAATGCTAGAAGTTTGGATGTTTTGTCTAATTAATGGGAAGCTGTTGAACAATCCTAAGCAGAGGAATGGTATGGTAAAATTTTTAGCTATAAAGGTAACTAGAAGCAGTACGGAGAATTAATTTGAGAAAACAAGATTGGAGATTGTTGGGGACCGCCCTGCCTGGTCTCAGGAAGCTGTAACCCCCCGTGACTTAGGCTGAGTGAAAGACCTCCAGACCAGAAGCCAGTAAGGAGACAAATCTTATTTCCCTGGCATGAACGCTACCTGTTCTAATGCCTGGCTCCCTTGCATGATCAGCAGTCAATGATGGGTAACAATTCTCTAAGAAAGAGAATGAATCTAAGACAGATGCGATCATGTGGGTATGCTTTAAGGGAAGAGACTCACGGGGCTGTGGAAATGAAGGGGTGATCAACATCAACCCCTGCCCCCTCGGCTTTGTCAAAGCCTGAGTCCTTGTGAGAAATCCAAGTCTCCTGGCTGCCTTTGTCTTCTCTGTTAACTCAGGCCTGCAGGGGTGGCCCAGACCAGAAATGGCGGACCCCCGGGGTGATCAGGCCTGGGCCATAGAATATGCAAGATCCTGTGAGATATGTTTGCTGGAGGATGTTATTAACTTGGAATTTAAAGGCACAGACAGGAAACCAAAACTAGCCCTTTGAGCTCTGTAGTCCTTTCAAATGATAAAACCCCAATCTCTGCCCAGAATCACAGCGGGGATTCTGTCTGCACCTTTGTAAGTCACCTACTTCTTTTGATCTTTTCTGCCAGACTGTGAATCCACAAACTAAGTCTGTATTCTCAATAAAAATCTGCTTGGGAATGGAGATGAGGCGCTCTCCACTAGAGAGAGTGGCCCTTCTGTTCCTATTTCCCCACAGGACCTGGTTGTCTCTGTGTATGTTTTTTTCGTGTTTCGACGAGCATCTGCAGCCAAGATGGATACTGCTGGATGGTATCCTCCACAGGAGACCAGGATTTCATTTGCAATAATCCAGTAAGAAATTAAAAGAATCTACACTAAGGTGTAGAAATAGAAATGGAGAAGAGAACTAGAGATGGGAGAGCTTCAAAAGACCTATTTACAAAGAATCAACAGGACTTAGCGAATGACTATGTGTAAGAGAAAAAAAAGGGGCATAGTTGGGGCTCTCACAGCTTCTCGCTTTGAGAGTTGGGTAGGGGTTGGTACCATCTAACTGAATAAAAGCACAAAAATAAAGAAGTAGAAGTTTGGAGGTGACAACAATGAGTTGGAGAATCTTGAAAACATCCTCCCAACAAGATGCCCAAAATAGTTGTTTGAAAATCTAGGTCTGGAAATCAGAAGAGAAAGCTTCTATAGGTTTTTATATTCATATAAATAAATAAATTAATTAATTAATTTAAGAAATAATTAAAATATATCTTTGTTCCAAACTCATGAAGAGAACCTTTTAAATGGTATATACAGGACTTGTAAATCATGGAGGGTAGGTAGACTGTAGAGAATAGAAGGTTGAGCACTAAGCCATCATTTAAAGAAAGGCAGGTAGAATAGAAATCTGCAAGGGATATGAAGGAAATAGAAGAATCAGGAAGGAAAGCTGTCCCAGAAGCCAAGCAAAGAAAATGTTTCCAGTATGACAACTGGAACCAATGGTACTTCATCTCATACCAATAGTACGAGATGAAAGTGAAATATGATTAACATATGCACATTGTTGTATATTTGATAATTAACAAAACTATTTTCTATGACAAGTACCACCTTCACCCTGCTTGGTATTTAACGCCACATACAGGACCAGCCCCAATCACAGACGCCCCGCTCACTCTGCTTGGGCTCAGCCATCCCACAATGTGCTGCCTTCTCCTGGCATTTCCTCACCTCCATCAGCTTTCAGTACAGCGCCCTTAACCACTGAGACTCCTCCCTGCCCCAGGTGTGGAGGGCCGGCACGCCTTGCCCAACTTAATGCTTTTAGAAATGAATTGTCCATGAAGGGAAGGGAAGAAAAATGGAAAAGTACATTTGTATAATTTAAATGTGTCTATGGCACGAATCTTCTGGCCACAGTTCTAGTATGTAGCACCGCTTCTTGTTTATAGGGAGGCCTGGGTGCATCCACATGTGGCAAGTGTGACCAGCCACCTCGGTCAGCCCAACACTGCAAGGTGTTCATCAGCTCTGTCAGTGGGAGGTGGCCACTGATCCTGGTTTGAACAATTTTACTGTCTTTCTTCATTTGCGTTTTAAATATCTCAGATTCTACCCTTGGCCTTCATTTCTTCTCCCCTATATATTTTTTCCGTATATCCTTCACAAACTATGTTCTCTAAGTTGATAGCTATAATTTCCCAGTTTTAGTCTTTCATAATTGCCCAATGCCTCTCTAAATATTTTACAGTCTCTGAAATGCTTCACAGGTAACTAAGAATGTCCAAAATGTAACTACTGTCTTAAAAAAAAAAACACTAATCCTACTGCTTTGTTTTTCATAAATGGTATTTATAACTTGGGTTACCCAAGTTATAAATCTACTGCCACTCCGTACTTTTTCCTCTCACTGATTGCTCGAATCCAGTGTCTAAGCCCTACTGTCTCTACTTCCTAAATAAATGTCAAACACACCCCCTCCTTTTCATTTCCACTATTAGTACCTTAACTCAGAAACCAGGAACTGATTCTCTCTAACTTCTAAGACGTTGCGTGCTGATGGCTCACACCTGAATCCTCCCAACCGGGAATTTTCCTGTCAAAGGAGGCCACCTCACTTAAGGTTACATTCCCTTCCCAAGGGCAACTCGTATCTAATGACCACCAATTGGTGCAGGAGTACAAAGGCCTGGCCCTCTTCCAGTGGTCTGGGACAACTGTGACAGCCGTCTCTGTGCCCCAGTTCCCCCATGGGCTGAGCCGACGATCTGTTACAGTTCTGTTTCGGTTCAACGTCTCCCAGTCCTGACGCCTTCACTCCCTCACAGGTGTTGCTACTAAAAGCACTCCGAAATCAACTCCCTGTATGTACCTTTCCATTACAAATCATTTGCTTGGAAACCTGACTGAAGACATGAAGACAGTTGATGCCAAAAAGTAAACTAAGGAAAAAGGAATTTTGACACTGGATCACCTACCACTCAACTGGCAAGTCTGGCAAGAATTCTTATCATGGACAGGAGTCTGATCATCTCTGCCATTTTGTACTGATTCAATTGTTCAAACTTTCCCTTGCAGTGAATTCACATTGTGTAGTTGTGGCCGGAAACGCACTAGGAGGTGCAGGTATCTCCAATATTTAAGGGACTGGGAGTAAGTAATCTTAATAAGGACACGGTTTTGGGTGGCCGTGGCTGGTGCCCTTTATTCATCGGAGAAAAAAAGCCTTGGAGTCAATCATCATCGATTTAAGACAAAGTGTTAAAATCAGAAGGTCTCCTTAGCAGCTGATAAAGAAACTCTTATCTCTTATAGCTTAAGGGCAGATAATCTTTGGATCACATTAAGATCAATTATAAAGATAGTGGTTCTTCAGGGAAAACTGAATTCCTAGCCACAGCAAGTCAGCTGTGCCAACATCAAGGCACTGACTTGGAAGCAGTTGGGCCCTGAGGCTCAGGATAGGAAAATCTAGCCAATGCACTCAAATATCTTAAATCTCCAAATTCCCCTGAATCCTCTGAATCCTGCAATCAGAAGTTGCCTACTGATCTCTCTTAGAGTCTAACATTCTCCCTCTCTTCCTTGAAAACGATGCAGTGACCTCTCTTTCAAGGAAAACAAGCACACACACCCCAACCTCAGAACTACCTCCACCTCATTTCCTTGCCACCAAGCCCGTAACTAATGTTAACTCACAGCAATACTTAGCCAGGGAAGCTCTGGGCTGTCTAAAGTAAGAACTTTATCTGCAGGGACTATATCTGAGGAAGTTTCAGGACCTAAGCAACATGTATTGACAGGAGCTAAGGAAGCATATAATGGGATTTGAATCCTAAGAATGCTAGATCAGCAAGAACAGAACATAGAGTTGGATAACGGAGAGTTCATCAATATGGAAGTGCTCTTCCATGACACAGTATCTAACATCACCGTGGAAGAGGAACTCAACAACCAAGCAGTCAGAAGAACAGCTTGACCAGTTGATGTCAGCCCGCTGCTGCCATCAGTCACTCCAGTGCTGATGGACTGGATGCATGAATGGAGGTGCCATGGGCCAGATAGATAGCATGGACGCCCACTCACCAGGGATGATTTAGCTACTGCAACCTTCAAATGTTCAAACTGTTAAAAACAGAATCTGTCACTGATCTCCCAACATGGCAGCAACCCTCAAGGAGGCCAACCAGCCGCTTGCTAGAAAGTTGATTGTATTACACCCTTTCTACTCTGGAAGAGGCAGTGATGCATCTTGAGTAGAACTGACACATATTCCAGGCATGAGTGTGACTTTGCAGCCCACAGGTCTTAGCTAACACCACACCAGTAACAAAGTACAAACCATTGTCTTCACAGAGCTCACAATACAACAGAGTGGGAAGGAAAGTACTAGTGGCTGATCTGTCATCCACCCTTCTTATCCTGGGGATGACTTGGGGAAGAAGAAAACTAAGAAAAGTAGGAGATGGCAGAGGAGAGGGGGGTGGAAGAAAAAGAAGAAAGAAATGATGTGGTCAAATATTTTTGCAAATATGCTAACCAAATTTTTTGCAGTATTTACTAATGGAAAACCCTTATTTATGGTATGCCATAAGCAGCATGTTACCCGGCATGTCTAGGTTTGCTAATGGTAAGCCAGTCAGAAATTTATGGATTTATGAGGCATGTCCCTCTATAAAATATGGTGCCAGCTGTGCAAATATTGGAGCATAAAACGGAAAAGTTTAATGAACAGAACAGCCCTCGTATGTACTTCAGAGTTTGGCAAACTACAGACTATGGGCCAAAGGCTGCCGTGCCCTTCTCTTGTATATCATGTGTGGCTGCTTTCCATGTGGTCTGCAAACTAAAATACTTGCAATCTGGCCTTCCATTTAGATTTTGCTGATCCCTGGTATAGATAATACTCCACAAGCATTACTTAGAAAGCTCATACCTCAACACTGTGCCCTGGCTCATCCTAATGCAGCAAGGAGGAATGAAAGCCAAGATGGTATAGTTCCTGGAAATCAAAGAAAGCAAGTGTTTCTAGATGGAGGGAGCTTTGTTCTCTAAGGTTTCTTTTTCTTAACAGAGCTATAAATCAGCCCTCCTATGATTTAATCTAGGTAAAAGCCACCTTGATCCCTATATACAGCCATTAAGAAAACACGAAATACTGCCATTTGCGACAATATGGATGAACCTTGAGAATATCATGCTAAGCAAAATAAGTCAGTAAAGAAAACTAAAAACCATATTATTCCACTCATATTCGTGATATAAAAATGAAACTCATGGACACACACAGCAGTGTGGTGGATTCCAGGTGGGAGGGGGTGGGAGGGGTGGGGAGTGGAGGGGGCCTAATGTATGGTGACAGAGATGATGTGAAATTGTGTGGTGGGCACACAGTGCAATATACAGATCTAGTATCATAGAAGTGTACACCTGAAACCTATATGATCCCATTAACCAATGTCACCCCAATAAATTTAATTTAAAAAAGTAGTGGGGATCTGGTGAATCAGGAGACTTTCTGGTCTGTTTCCTGGTTTTGTGGTGCTTGCCTTACTGAATCAGAGTAATCATATTATAATATTTTAATATTAACCAATGTTTGGCATGCATTGCAGTATCCCTCAAGGTTTTTTACTGTTCCTTGTATAGTTTATTCTTTTTTCTGTTTTCTTGGTAGTTAAGATAATTAAAAAATACCTTAATGTTTAGACAGATTTTAATGAAGTTTGGAAAACCTTAATTGAAAAAGAAGGTTGAGGGTGTAGAACCCCATCCACTCCTTCCCTGTGGTCCTTCCACAGCAGCCCCAGAATTAAGTTTCTTGGGATCCCTAGAGCTCAGTGGATCAGATTAAAATATCACTGAAACAGATAATATTATAGTATCTTTCAAGACTAATTTATTATGACTTTTAAGTCTCATATCTTGGGCTTAAGGGAATCTTTTCCCTGCTTTATGAACTCCTCTAGGTTCTTTGATAGAAATATATATGTGTTCAAGTGGGCCAAATGTTTCATTATGTTCCAAAATAGATGCCCTGGCTCCCCACCATAGTAAGTCGGAAGGTGCCTCTTTTTCTCTTCTTTTTCATCTTTGTCCATTAAAAAGGAAACTTCTGTTAACCTGTCCAGCCCTTACAGGCTCTAATCCATAGGAAGAGTAACCAATATCACTGGTCAGAGTCCAGGGTGTTCTCTGAACCATATTTCATCAGCATTCATGCTCCTCCACTTTATAGGCCAGTGAGACTGCCTACTCTTTGACCTTCTGTCCAGATACATACATACAGCCACTTCCTGTCCTCCTGAGTTTGCATGCCAAGAGAGCGCCCAGGCTTTGCCTTCTAAAAATCTGTGGTTCATATTATTGCATATTCCAGTGTTAAATGGACACAGATTCAAACTCATAATGACAAGATCCCATAATATCCTTATGACTAAGCATCTTGGTCCAACAAAGTAAATAATAGAAACACAGCATTAGGTAGATATAAATCATTCACCTGTTTACTAATAAAAACTTTGATGCACTAATGGTTGCAACTTTGGAAAGGAGAAGAAATATAAACTATCCTCAGATCTTATGTCCTTATTAGCATTTATGAACTAAGTGACACAGGGGAAGCAAGACCCCTAAGACAGTTACATTAATAGGGTACCTGCAGATACTGAATGAAATGGATTTAACAGGCATAACTTGTGACAACTAGACATCAAGCCATCTATGGCTGGGTCTCTAGGTCCTGAGCTGCAGAGAGCTTAGCAGAACACAAACTTAAACAAAGTCATTTTAGGAACAGGAAACCAAGCTTATATGCCAGAATCACAAGCAAAGATCAAGGATTGTGTCTTAGGCAGAGATAAAGATTTATTTTCCTGGGAACAGGAAATCAGAATAAAAATGATGTTTTTCTTTTCTGAAATGCTCTGTAAACCAATACTTTTCATAAAAAAGATGCTTTTTATAAGACACCAAACATAAAGCATATTTCCCAACTCTGGGGCACATTAAAATCACATAGAGGATTTAAAAAAAAAAATATATATATATATATAATGATTTCCAAGCCCTACAACAGACCAATTAAGAACAGTCTCTTGTAGGAGTCCAAGCATCTGTAGCTTTAAAAGTTCCCCAGGTGACTCTGAGGTACGGCCAGGTTTGGGAATCACTGGGCAGTGTAAGTATTGCAGAAATGTACCAGGAAAGACTATTGTTAAACTGAAAGTTGTAGGCAAGGAATCTAACAGATGTTGCTGCCTGTTTTTCGTCTTACTCATTCTATAGTGCAGCCAGGGCTGAGGGATTGCTAGGGGGAATGGTCTTAGGTTTTTCTAGGAAAACAGGTAGAGGAAATGGATTTTTGTGCTGATGGGGAGGTGAGGGTTTAAATTTGAAAAGAGCGAGGAAAGGCAAATTTCAAGGAAAGCAGCTCATAGTAAAGACCTCATTTGGATTTAGAAGAACTGGAAGTTGTTTTGAAGGTTAAGAACACACAAGAGAGACAAACCAAGAATTTTGGTAGCTTCATATTTATTTAGATTACCCCTATCACTAGCATTTACTATAGGTGTGCTAATGAGGTAAAGTATAACCTGAAAATTTCCTACCTCCTTTCTTTGTTCACTTAGCACGGTAAGAGTACCACCAGGAAAACTCAATTTTTAAATTTTGGGTCCAGCCAAATCATTAAAATAGCTAGTGTGGCTTAGTGGCTTCATAAAAATTAAATTAGGCACACATTCCAGTAAGCTCATTATGGAAATAAGAATCCACAGAGCCATTTTAAGGTTGATGCCCAATCCAAAATCTTGCTATTATCTTCTGTGTGTGTGTCTATATGTGCTGGAATGTCCAGTGTGTGGTTATATAAAAATGCCTGATGGCAGCCCCTCTGCTTTCACCAATGGATATTTTGATTTATACTGCTTCCAGCTTTATTCTACTTCCACTGATTAGTTTGCATTTACATTTTCATAGCATCCAGCTGCTCGGCATTCATGATTTACATCCATCCAATGTAATTAAAGTATTTGTTGTGGGTTTATAAGCTTTTTAATGGTCTATATTTCTGCATTTTGTGTGTCTCCTTTTCCAAATTTATTTTATTCATCAAGCTGTGTCCTAAAAAGCAGCAGAAACAATTACCTCTGAAGTATGTTAGTATACAGCATGAATAACGCTCATGCTGGATTTAAAACTACCCTCACTCGAATTACCAATTGAGTGCTGAAAATAAATGTCTCTCTCTCCAGAAATTAGAATCTAATTATGTACAATAAAGCATGTTAAATAATATCAAGGGTCTAGCCTAAACCAACAAAGACTCACACATCCCCACAGTAAGCTGAAATGCTCCTCCTTACATTTGCTCTTCAGGGCCAAGGTTATTTTCAGAGGTCTCTGGCACTATTGAAAGTCTGTCCAGGCTTCAACACAACAGAGTTTAAGTGCACATTAAAGAAGAAGAAGCCTGTTGCTCTCGCCTGATACTTTGCACAGACCAATTCGGTAAATGCTTTTATTTCAGTCCCCTGTAATTAATAGGTAATTAGCTGTGGTTCTGGGAAGTAACAGCAAAATGACAAATCATTGAGACTTACTACAAATGCAATAGTCCAATGAAATCAATATTTTAATATGATTCAGAAACTGAAATAATCTCTAAGATTTAAATTCCCATTGACCTCAAAATCAATCCTGACTTATAAGTCTCCTTTGGCATTAATATCACCCCATATTTGCTTTCATCTTTGGGTATATGCCAATAAAACCTTAGAATCTGATAACCTTGTCTTCTCCTCAACTTAATTCTTTTGCTACCTCTCAGCCTTTTTCTAGGCCTATATAAATTTTGCCGATTTACCATCTTATGAGACGGTAAAGCACACTCTTTATTTCAAATCACAGGTCAAGGCTAACATTTTAAAGAAACCCTGCCCAGTTATTACCAACTATTCACCCTCCATTTCTGTCATTTCACAGTTTTAACACATTGAAACAATAATTTACCCTTGTGTCTGTTTATCTCTTTAGTATTCATGTGTGGTTTTGACTATCATTTCCCACATTTGGTTGAAGATAGAGGGTAACAGATTACTCTTTGCTTTAATTGGTATTGAAGAGGGATAGCTTTGAATGATTGTCCAAGAAACAAAAATAGTGAGTTTTGGTTGGGTGGAGAGGGCAAGGAATTTGGTGATAACAGATTAAAACTTCATCCCAATTGGTTTTTGTTTGAAAGAAATGGAAAATGTATAATGAGATCATTATAAATACCTCTGATATGCTAATTAGAATGCTAATATTCATTGTCATAATCTTTGGTATGCTGGCTTTGTTTTTACTTTATTTTTACAGTTTACATTATTATAGATGTCCCAGTATGCTGGCTTTAATAAAAATCCTAAGTTAAAAAATAGTTATGCTTATAAGCAAAATAGTGACAGATTCACAGAGAGCAGACTGACAGCCATTGTGGGGGGCTGAGTGAGGGGTGGAAGGGGTTGAACAAAAAAAATAGAGAGAAAACTAGTAATGCTTAGTGCTACGTGTCAATGTACACTTTTATTGAATACCCTACTGAGATTCTGGCACAATTATCTTTATTTTTTATGACTATTCTATGATTTTAACTAAAATTCCATCTCTGAACACTTAGATCAAAATAGCTAAAAGATTACTCTCTCTTCTTAAGAAATATCTACCAGAACCTTTTTTAAAACTTATTTTCAAAATTGCATACTTACAGAAAAGTTGCAAGAATAGCGCATTAGTTTCCTACTGCTATTGTAACAAGTACCCATGAACTTGGTCTCACTGGGCTAAAATCTGAGGTGCAGCAAGGACTTTGTTTCTTCTGGTGTCTGTAAAGGAGAATCCATTTCCTTGCTTTTTCCAGTTTCTAGAAGCTACCTGCGTTAATTGGCTTATGGCTGCCTCCTACATCTTCAAAGCCAGCGATGTAGCATCTTCAGATCTCCCTCTACCTCCAACTCTCCTGCCTCCCTCTTTTACTCTTAAGGATGTTTGTGATTATATTGAGCCTACCTGGGTAATTCAGGATAATTTTCTCATCTCAAGACCCTTATTTATTTACATCTGAAAGTCCCTTTTGCCATGTTAGTTAACATTTTTATGTTAGGATTAGAACATGGGCATCTTTGGGAGTAGAAGGCATATTTCTGCTACCACAAATAGTATAAAGCATTCTTGTATATTCTTTACCTGTAATCCCCAAGTGTTAACATTTTACCACATTTGCCCTGTATATTTCTCTTTTCTTCTCTTTCTCTCTCTATATATATTGTTTGTGGGTTTTTTTAACCTTTTGAGAGTATGATGCAGATACAATGCCCTTTTACCCGTAAAGATTTGGAATATTTTTTCCTAAAAGGAAGCTCATTCTCTTACATAATTACTATAACATTTATCCAAATCAGAAAATTAACATTGGTTAATTTTAAAATTTCAAAAATGCTATTAGCTAATCTACGAATCTGTTTCAGATTCTGCCAGTTGTCACGATAGTGCTGTGTATGGTTCCTTTAATCTGAAACAGTTCTTCATTCTTTTTTTAATGACATGGATAAATTCTAAGATTACAGATGAGTTATTTTGGAAAACATCCCTCAATTTAGGTTCATTGGATGCTTTCTCATGATTAGGTTCAGATTATGCATGTTTTGACAGAAATGCCTCAGAGATGAAAATGTGTTATTTTCAGGGCATTGTATCAGCAGACACCAGAAACTTGTGGGATCTGAATTTCAGTCTCACGTCACCAACAGCAAGGCCTGACATTTATTTAATTCTCACTCTGTCTGGATCTGTGCTAAACAGTCCACATGTATTATCTCATTTAATTTATCGTATTTGTTTTTACTACAGCTGAACAGGAATTCAGACAACTGGTGTGATAAAGATCCAAGATTCAAACCTCTCATCTTTTTTAACTCCAAATGCCATGCTCTTTTCACTTTATATATAATAAAGAGAGTTATTAAGTTTCAATATTTAAAGTTGCAAGACAGCCTTAATGTTCCCCTCAGCTTGACTAAACATCAGATAGGTTCTTTCTGACTGTAAGTCCCTGACCTCCATTTTCTTAGAGCATTTACTTTAGAAAACTTGCTATTTTTGGTGAACGTTATTTTTTTTTCCCTAACCCTTTGAGATGTAAATCTTGTCTCAGTTTCTTGCTAGGTTTATAATCCAGAAATGTCTTTCTCAAGGGCCTGGGAGCCATCCCTTTGAAATGTAATCATCAATCAAAATAGCTCTCCCACCTCCCAGTCTGTGGGCAGGTAGGAGTCTAACTTCAGTAAGTGCCAGTTAGCAAACTCACTGGCCAACTTCCCCAGGGTCTCCCCCAGAACTTTTCCACTAACTCACCCCAGCACTTAAAAACTCCCGCCTTTTATTTCAGTGGAGTTGGATTCAGTCTTTCTCCCCTATTATAATATCCTTGAATAAAGTTTCTTTGTCTAGTGCAATATTTCTTTTGCAACTTTATATAAAAAGTAATTTTAATTTATTAACACTCTTTCCCTGAACATGTATAAAATAATTAAGCAATGATAAGTATAGCGGTTTGTTTCTAGTGACTCCTGAATCACAAACTGTTTGAAAGCTCTTGCTTTGACATAGCCAAAATCTTGTTTAAAAAAAAAAAGTACAGCTTCATGTTTTGTCATTGAAATAAACACCTAAGATAGCCTGCTAGCCGCTTTCTAGCTATAGCTATTCACATGGTCCATGGGAGCTTCCAGCTTAGTAGTGTGTAATACCTCCTTGCCTAATTCCTAAAATATTCTCCCTCTTTGCTTAATAAGTTGGGTTTCTATCCTTTGCAAAGAATGGAGTTCTATTAATGTTCTCATCATTTAAAATGTATTTCTACTCATGCCTTGGAATGTAAGACCTCTGGAGGTACATGTAAGTGTGTTTTGGCTCTCCAGAAACTTTAGGGCAATTGCTGTGATTTAGATTTCTCCATCCTTGCCTTTTTGGCTCTATGCATGGGGTTTAGGGAGAAGTGTAAATGATAGTGATTTTGTTATCCCAGGAGGAGGTACCAGCTGAATATATTTACTACTAATCCTCAGATTCCAATTCCATAATTGCCTTGTTGTGTTTGATTTTCGTCTTGTCTTCCATATGCCTAATTTCCTCAGTTACTGTTTTGCAAATGAAATAGCTTTTCTTATCATTCTAAGAATATTTATACTTTCCTTAAAGTTTTTTCTACTCTTTGCATGGGCTCTGTTTTATCCAAGTTTCTTTATTATGGTTGTCTCACACATTGCAGAAGCTTTCTTTAATCAGCAGGTGAAACCTGGCTCCCCATTCATATTTAAAAATGAGATTCTAAAACAGGGGTGTCAAACTCATTTTCACCAGGAGCCACATCAGCCTCAGTTGCCTTCAAAGGACCGAATGTAATTTTAGGACTGTGTAAATGTAACTACTCCTTAGCAGTTAAGGGAGAGCTCAGTGCTACCTCCAGGTAGAAACAAGGTGCCAGCCAGCGGGATAAAACAAGGTGGAGAGCTGGATTTGGCCTGCCGGCCTTGTGGTTGCCACCTGTGTTCTAAAAGAACTAAAGAAAGATTTTTAGTGTGTGTCCTTAGGGATTTCGACCAATTGAACTTACCCATTGCTTTGGAGGACTTCTAAGCAGTACTATTTCCAATTATATTTTATGAATGCAGGATCCCACAACTTCCTGCCAATGGGTATTAGTCTGGGGGCAGGATTCTGAGTTCTAAGGCTAAGATTGAGTACAGGGAGCTAGGGAGCTCATGGTTCAATATACAGACTGACTTGATCCCCATTTTCAGTTTTCATTTCACCCACTCAACTCTGGTTCCATTGTTTCAGCATGCTCTGGTTTCACCTTACCTTTTCAAGGTGTGTTTGTGTGTGTGTCTTGGAGGTAAAGGGTGAAAGGGTCTATCACCTGTTTTGGAAAAACTGAGGAGGAGAAAGGGGAGTTTCTAATGCTCCATATGTGTACTTTCAGCCAGTCTTCTCTTCCCTAGTATGTTCAGTTATGGCATTCTCCTGGAGTTCTGCAACATAAGCTGACCTCCTCTTGTTGGTTTCCACTTATACAGACACCTTGTCTCTTCTTCCATTTCCCTTTGTCCTTGCTCATTAATATGTTTTTAGAAATACTTTACATTCATTTTAATGGTTTTTGGGGGGAAATAAATGCAAAAGTTCAGTTCACCATGTTTAACTGTTGGTACTATTGATTTCTTAATTTAGATTTCTCTGTTTTAATGTCTATATCTTTATAGCATCTCTTTTCTAACTAGATTTAGCCTCCTGGAAAATAGGTATACCACCATAAATGTACTTGAGTATGTTAGATATGTATGCACATTTGCATGGTAGTTGTTGTGAATTTTGTAACTACAGTATTGGCAGACATTCATAGAGCACATGTATTTTCCAGGCACTGAAATAAGCATTTCACATAGATTAACTCAATTATGCATCTTAACATTCTTGTGTGATAGACATTGTTATTGTATCTGATTTACAAAGGTGGAAACTGAGATGCTTAAAGATCGAATAACTTGCTGAAGGTCATATAGCCATAAAGCTGTAGAGCTTTGACTCACATACAGATGGTTTGGCTCAAATGTGTGCCCTTACCCACTTTTCCACACTGCCTCTCAGTTATAGAGTTTGTATGTATGTACATATGTATGTATGTATGTGTCTATACTTCTATCCCTTTTATCTTATGAGTGTGCTGCTATATATATTTTGTGGAGGAAAAATGTTTCCCTTCTACTCTTATAGATTTTTATTGTGGGGCAGGGGCTAACAATTAAATTGGCATATGACAGATTAACTGAAGAAAAATAAACTTTTAATTTTGTATGTACAGGAGCTCCATAAAATATCACACCCAAGGACAAGTTAGACAATTGAGGCGATTATGCCATGCTGAGCTTAGGAGTGGGGTAAGGGCCTGGGGCTTTCCAGAGGAGGGGGGTGATTCACTGGACAATATGAAGAACAGATGTTTGGTAATTAAATGTTTGTCCTGCCATACCGATAGGTCACTCAAATAAAAGTTATCTCTGGTAATAGCTCTTTTTATGAGTCAGGCCCCCTTTCTAAATTTTTTTATGTAGACAAAGGAAAAAGTTTGTTTTGGTTTTTTTTAGCCAGTCACGTGGCTAGGTGCTTTTAGTTCAAACTAATCCACATACCAAAGTTGCACATTTTGGGGAGACTTATTCTGAAGCCCTTCGACATACATTTTTTCCTTTCATTTGTATGGTTGTTTCAGTAACTGGGAGTAGTATGTGCCTCAGAACTGATATTCGTGTCATTAGAGGGCTGATCTCCTTGACATTGTATTGTGGCTTCTTCCACCACCCTAACAGCATGCTTTATCCATAGAAAAATCACAATGAACATTTATTATTTCACTTTATTCTGATATTCATACAAAGGTAATTTTATTGGTAATTTGGACTTTATAAAAGCTTTTCAATCTGCAAATATCCTTTGCATCTAAAATTTAAGCTGTTTTTATTGGGGGGTGGAAAGGGTGATTCTCACAGAGCCATTATTTACTCAAGAGTTGTTTACTTCTGGATTGAAATGAAGAATGTATTATCCAACCCAATTGTTCTATTCCTGAAACCACTTTGCATTTAGATGTACTCTACTTAGAGTCCACTGTACATGATTTAAGCCACTTAGTCTTAGATGGGCCCTGGACTGTCTCTGAAAGAGAAAACATGATAAATAAAACCACCTTCTTAAAAGTGAGTGAGTTAAACTCTGAATGTGTTATCCGAATGAAAATCGTTGTGTCTTTCCTTCCGCAAAAGATAGAACTGTAAGTGCTTGGCTCAAACAGGCATTTATGAATGCACCCTCCCCTCCCCTCAAACACACAACACACCACACACACACACACACACACACACACACACACACACACACACACTCGGGTTTGAGGTTGTTGTCAAGGCTATTTTTTCAGCTTGTGAAATGATAACAGTGGGGAATACATTCTTTTTTCACCATTGCATCATGTCATGTGTTTCTGATAGTTTTCCTCCTTCACCTTGCTAAGAAAGAGCCATTGTTTTTAAATAAAAAGCAGTGCGATTCTTATCTGTACATTGACAAGAGACTCAATTAGTATTAGATTTTTCAGTGACTGATGATTTGCATTCACCTCAAAATAGCCTCAAGCCAGGAACTTATTTCACAAAGCACACCTGAGGGCTTGCAAGAGGTAGAGACTTTGTCATCATTACTGATCTTTTCATAATTCTAAATAGAAATTGTATTTTATATGCTATTCCCAGCTCCTCTGCTCAAAAAAAAAAGTTGTCCTTAAATGATTTGAAACTATCCGTGTGCAGGCTTATAAGAGAAGATTAGAACATTTAAAACCAGTGACATTCTGGGTAAAGTGTACAAACAGATTTAGTTTACTTTTTATCTGGATTTTGAGGGTAATGATTATATGTAAGTGTTCCATGTGTGTTTTTCTTCACATAGTTTGTTATAGTTAGTATAAATCAAATATGTTTTTCAATGTTCTAAGAAAATGAAATGAAAACAGATAAAACAGATTTCCCTTAAATTCTGCAAGCAATTTCCAATAGTTCATAGCAGTATTCAAAATAAGTGGTCATGGGCATATTTAAATTTAGCTTCTGTTCTATTCTCTTTTTTGCAGTCTCTCTAGTACATGTGAGACTGTTATCCCTTTCCTATTTTCTCAGTACATTGGTTTTATCTCCTCCCTCTTGGTTCCTTTTTTTAAATTCTGGTATATAATTAAATTTCATGAAATAAATATGGATTCATCCTGCTGAATGTTAATACACTGAACTCTGCTATTAGCTCTGGCCATTTGGGGAATGTTGTCAAAGTCTTTTGGAATTTTCCCAGAACTCATAGTATTCCAAAAAGAAATATTCATCAGTTTACTTCCCATATTTGTTCGTTGCTGGTTTCTTGATAAAAGAATGTGACCTCTTCTTAATGAACTGGGCATTGATTAGACTCAGAGCTGAAGGGCCTGCCTGGGAACATAAGGGCCACATGACAAGTAGATATGAAGCAAGAATCTACTTTTTATTCTCAGAATCCGATGCACTGTTCTTATTCTACAAGGTTCAACATCAGCTTCATCTCTTCCTCTGTCATTTAGGGAGGGAACTACCTCCACATGAAACTTGTGGCACTAAAAGATACAGTACTTTTAATACAGCAATGTCATTGACATAATTTGCTTTCCCACCTAGGAAGTTTTCTCTTCCCTCTCAGTGAAATTTGCATCTCAATCTCCCTTTGTTGGAAGAGCCTCCAAAACCCTTAAATCACAGTATTTCTGAAAACATAAAAGTTTTTATTTGACTTTCCCATTGCTTGTTTATCCATTGGATTAGTAATTTTCATTAACCCCAGGAACTGAAGGAGGCAAAGCTCCTGACTAAGAATAGATCTTTATCATGAAATCAAATTATCAGATGCAACCTTAATTAGGATTTGCACTGCTGATGAAAGGAACAGCCAAGGGATTATGTGGCAAAAAGGAAACTCAGAATCCACCCACTGTCAATGGATGGACTTTTCCATGATGCTTTATGTATACTAAAGCAAGTTTTCAGATATATGGCTCACTAATAAACTAGAAATACATGGATCTGTTATTTTTAAGTGAGCCTACAGATTAAGTATTTGAGAATCAATCTAAAGAGAAATATGAAAGGCCTGCAAGTAAAATAAATCCTATAAGATCTGTAAACTTAATTAATTTTATCTGGCAGTACTAACTCTTTCTTTATTTCAGCCTCTGAAATCGTTCATTATAAATAAGGCTTTTAACAAATAAGACAGATAAGGGAAGGCAGTCCAAGCAAGCTAGTAAGATTCAGCATGGACCAGGGCCCAAAGAAAATGCAAGTCTCTGTGCTAGTTTTTCTAGGGATAAACACAAAGGAATAAAAGTCTAAAGTTATGTCAGAGATATCAGCTTTTTGTCTAAAGTCAGCTGTGCCTACCTGTCAGCTTTGACCAGCTGCTGGTAGTGAACGTCTACTAGTTACAGATTCAGTCTCTGTAAGGTCCATAACCAGTGAAAGCCATGGCCAGCACTAAACTTACTGTCCTCCTGCCAACAGTGAGATTGGAATTAGCCCATGATCTCAAGTTCATGTGATCTCCTGGGACTCATTTCATTTATTCAACTAATATTTGGTTGATCACCTTTATGTGCCAACTACCAGAAGTTCTGGGGGAAAAAAAACAGTATAAAACATACCAAGTTCCTTCTTTTTAAAGTTTATAGTTCACTGATTAAATCAAAATTTAAATAATTTTAATAAAATAAGGTAAGTGCAACGTTCAGGTACCTATGACAAAGGATGCAAGGTGAATACAAAGGATACCAGAGCTGGGTTGGGGAGAGAAGTCAGAGAAGACTTCCAGGGACTTTAAAGTGTTTCACTGGAGTTCAAGGTTATGGATAAGCTCTGCAGTAGGAAAGTGAGCTGTGAGGTTGAGAAAGGCTGACGGAGGCCAATTCAGGAAGGTCGCTGTGTTCCACAATAAAGAGGTCAGTCAGGCGTCATCCTTAGAACAACAAGGAATAAATGGAAGATTTTAAAGTGCAGGAATGACATGACCAAATGGGCATCTTAGAAATGACTCGAGTTTGCTGTGAGATGAGCGAGGCTGAAGGCAATCATCTAGTCTAGAGGTATCAAAAGCCTGAGCTCTCAGTGTAGCAGAGGACATGGGATGGTTTCAGGAGCTATTAAGGAAAAAGAATTAAAAGATTCAGAGGTTGATGAGATAAGGGCAAGTGAAAGTTACGAGAGGTAGGAGTAAAGGATAACACTCAAGATTCTTAAATGGGCAAATGGATAAATGATGCTGCATTTTACTGAAATAAAGATCACATTCAAACTAGGTTGTCTGATAGCAGCATGTGGTTAATTCCACTTAGTATATATTTAATGTGAGGTGTCCACAGACATCCAAGTGGTGCTGTCCATCGTGTACTGGTCACAAGAGTCTAGGATCAGGTTGAAACTGGAGACAGATGGCGTTATGAGTGTACAGATGATGAGTGAAGTCACAAAGATTAGGAATAAAGATAGGAGAAAACCAAAAGAATATGCAGACACAGATGAACCCATCTCAGGAAAAACTGCATTTCCCTCCACTGTCCTTCCCTATGTGCCCTGGCTGCATGATTGGTCTTTCTTGTAGCTCCTGCTTTCCTTTCCAGTTCCTTGGTGAGATGATAGCCCTGCTCTAAACCAGAAGATCACTCCTTTGGCGCCCAGACAAGTTTGTAAGACCTTACTTAACAAGCCACTTTTTAGAAATGACTAAGCACCCTTCTTTACCACCAGCTAGTGACTGCAGTCCTGCTCCAATCCAGTCATTTTCTTCTAGGATGAAGCTACTTTCAATTGCTTTTCCAAATCTCCTAGTGTATGGTCCATTCCACATACGAGATCGGACTCATTGGCTATGAAGACCATTCCAGATTAAACCCGAGGCTTTTATGTGTCCTTGGTCTGCTGGGTACCTGCTTTATTTTTTGTATTAAGCTTATTTTAATTTTAGATTTAGACAAATCTCAGTTTAAAATCTGAGTTTACCACTTAATAACTTTGTGAACTTTAGCAAGTTACCTTTTGTGAAGTTCATTTTCTATATCTATAAAATGGATTAATAATTCCTACCTACCAGGGCTACTCTGAGGCCTGAACTAGAACATGCACATAAGTTCCTGGTACTTCTCTGTGAATTAATACATTTTACTTCTTTCTATATGTTCCCCAGCTTGATTGTAAGTAATGTGTGAGCAGTATGACAGGGTGGAAATAACACCTGCCTGTAGCAGATGCTTAAATGTTTATATTTTTAGAGTCCTAAAGTGGGTTTCAAATTACTTTACTTCTCTCTGAGTGATTTTATGTATGTCAGTTCTCTTTTTGAGCTTCAGTTTTCTTATTTGTAAAATGAGGATAATAATACCTGTGTTATTTACTTCACAGTCACAGTTGTCAGGAACCTCAAAGATAATGCATGTAACAGCACTCTGAAACTAGAAATTTCTTTTAAAATACAAAATATTATCTTAAGCACTATGCTTTACTCATAGGAGATATTATTAACAAACTTTTCTTTTTGATATTGGTATATGGGTACATTAGACATTACAAACTTATGACCAGAAAGTATTAATTTATTACTAGTTAATTATTTGAATTGCCTACAGAAAGAATCACTTGCAAAGATACTCAAGAAGATTGATTTTTTTTATTGCTATGGGTCTTAATTAGTCTACAAACCTTTACTGAGCAGTTACTCAGTGAAAGGCACTGTGCTTGGCCGTAGGAATAAAAAGAGGAAATATCTGATTATGGACTTAAGAAGTTTGCATCCTGGAATGAAGCTAGTCAATAACTAATTACTAAACCATCTGATAAGGTTTGCAAATTTAGTTGATATCTACCTAGTTAAGGCTGAGGAATCATGGAAATCTCAGAGGAGGTGATAGCATGTTAGGTTTGGAAGGATGATTAGGACAAGTTAGCCAAATGGCCATTTATGAGTGGAAGTGGGGGTTCTTGAGAATATTCCAGAAAGAAGAAGCAGCAATAACAAATACAAAGGCATTGACACATTTGAGAAATCAACAAGATTGTAATACAATTGTTTTGCATATATTTGCAGATGGAAAATGGTGGGGGAGGGAAGCAAGAAGAGGTCCAGAGACTAAAAAATAGGTAGGAAAGGTAGGAAATAGCCATATATGGAAGTTGTGCCTTGAAATATATTAAGTGCTGGGCTCCATATGATGAGAATAAAATTTACGTTGGATATTCTCTGGAGTAGAATAACACTGGGGACAGGGAGTACAGTGAAGGTGGGGAGATTATTGCAATGACCCAACAGAGAAATCACAAGACCCTAATCTAAAGTAACAACAGTGGATAAGGAGAGGCTGTACAGAGTCAAGCTTTTTTTAGAGGAGAAGACTCGATTACTGATCAGACATGGCAGGTGAGGGAGAAGAAAGAAAAGATTACATATTAATATTCTAATTTGTATAAGAGAAAAAGGGTGTTAAGATATTCAAAGAGCTATTGGATTACCCCTCCCCCCCCGCCAAAAATTCTACTGATCAAGAGATAAGGTGAACAGCATGAAATATATTTAGTTTCACACATCTAGAGTTTGGTAGACAGCCAAGCCTAGAGGACAATCTTTATCACTGGGCAGCTCCAAGGACAGGAGGTGTAATTTCCCCTTGGATACCCTATCGCCCCTTCTGGCCCTCATCTCAGCTCATAACCACCACTTTGATTAGCTGCAGAGAATCTGAAATTCCTCTTAAATATACTAGATAAACACTCAGAAAAATTCCCTGAAACTATATTGACCCAAGTCAATTGTATAGTTTTTAAATTCTGTTAAAGGGAGAAAACTCAAGACTCTTAATAAAACAAATGACAATTCTTAACTACAAAAAAAATCATTGGAAAAGTCATTAATCCTAAATATATTAGGATTAAGTTTCCTCCTTTTTATAATCTTTCAGATATTGGTCACAGAACATTGTTTAATTCTTTCATGTTGTTGTGGTTATTTTAGGAGTCTTAGCATAGTCTACCAAGGCCTCTTAAAACTATCCTAATCTGAAATCATTGAATCATCATCATTATCATAATCATAATCATTTCTGTATCATTTATTATGTGCCAGGTTTAAATGCTTTAAATTCATTTGATGATCACATTCTATGACAACTATTATTGGGACTATCTCTGTTTTATAAATATGGAAACCAAGGTTAAATGAATTTCCCAGTGTCAAACAGAGAATAAATGGAAGAGCCAGGTTTCAAATTCAGGCAAGACATCTAGGATAAGAGAACATGCATTTAGATACTCCACTATGAATGGTGTGGATTACAGGTGAAGGGACTCTGTGATTGGGTAAAACTGGCAGCTCTTGCCCTCTTGCCTGTCATAGGTCAGGATCCAGTATATATATATACACACACACACAAACACATATATTATATATAGACAGACTTCATATATATATATATGATTTTATATCATTATATATAATCATCATATATAAAATCATATATATATATATATATGAGGTCTGTCTAGAAAACATCCTGCCATTGTTAATATAATGAGAATGATTTGTGTGACATCAATGTAATCTGGCAGCAAAGGAAAGTGAACTAGAATTAGAATGCACACGCATAAACAATGATGACTTCACTGTACTAGTCAGTGGGGGCAGTAGACGCTGTTAAGTGATGTTAAGTGAGCATGTGTACAGTGTGGCTATCACATTCAAAATGACTGAGTGAGTAGAGTACCATATCTGTACCAAACTTTGTGTGAAGCTTGAGCATTCCTCTGCAAAAACTATTTGGATGATTTAGAAAGCTGAAGGTACGGGCAACTGGTGATTGGCAGCTTCATCCTGACAATGGGCCTGTTCATTCATCACATCTTTTACAGAGTTTTTTGGCAAAACATCAAATCACCCAGGTGACTCAGCCCCCCTATAGCTCAGATTTGGTGCCCTGCAACTTCTGGTTTTCCCAAAACTAAATCACTTTTGAAAAGGAAGAGCTTTCAAACCATCAAGGAGATTCCGGAAAATGTGACAGGGCAGCTGATGATTATTGGGAAACCTGTGTGAAGTCCCACAGTTCTACTTTGAGTGGGACTGAGGTGTCATTGTCCTGTGTACAATGTTTCTTGTATCTTGTATCTTCTTCAATATGTCTATATTTTTCATGTTACATGGCTGGATGCCTTCTGGACAGACTATATATATAAAATATATGATTTTGTGATATAAAGTATATAACAATATATAATAACATGATATATATTAATATGATGATATATTAATATTGAATACATTAAAAATATAAACAAAACATCCTGCTCAGCTGGGAATTTAAAGAATAAAATCACATATCACATAGCTTAGGTTCACAGCCCAGCATGGCTTAGGACCCCATGAGCTTAAGTTTAAATGCTTACGAATGACTATGGACAACTTACTCATCTATCTCATGGACGTCTATGAGATTATCCCTGTGAGATTCATCTACTAGCCTGTAAAATAAATAAAATGAATTATCTTACAGGGATATGGTAAGGATTCAATGAGACAACCTGAAAGCCTCAGGCCACATTTATGTCATTCTCAGAACCTTACATATAGGAACTCATTTAATCCTCCCAACAAGCTTATGGGGTAGACACTATTTTCATCATCATTCTTACCAAACAGGTGAGGTAACTGAGGGACAAGGAGATGAAATGACTTATGCAAAGTTATATGTGTAGTGACTAGAGGGCTCAGACTGGTCTGTCTCTGGAGTTCCTGCTTCCAGACACCCGTGCTACGCTGCCGCTCAAATCACAGAACACAGCTATAGTAAGACTATTATCTTCCTGCCTACGAGGATATGGCACCTTATGTGTACAAAGTGATTTCACTTCCCTCGGAAACAGCCCCTGAAACTCTACAGATAATGATTAGCTTAATGAGAAAAAAATTAGTGAAATAAAAGAATAAAAGATTTAAAAGTGTGACTATGAAAGGAAGGATTCCCCACCTCAATAACTGTTGGAAGTCACCCCTCTCCAAGAAGGTACACAGGTGGCCTTCAGGACAGAACTCCATTTGGTGACCCAGTCTACTACCAATCTTAGGCAGTTATTATTTCAAAGAGCCATTGACCCAAAATAAACATGTTAGTATCTAGCTCAAGTAACAAAACTCCCTACAGCAAAACACATCAACCCTGGTTTTCTTTAAATGCTGGGTTGGACACTATACTGACGTAAAACTGCTTAGGAATGAGGTCTGGCCACCACTTTCTTGGCTATGGGTCGCTTTACCTCTCAGTTTATCCAATTTCCAGAGCTGCTGTACAGCGCAGAGATGATGTTCATAAACCCCTAACATCTGAATTAGCACTCAGTTAATGGTGGCTATTGTCATTAGTATTTCAAAAAGCCATCAAAGTTTCTTAGAAAAACCTAATCCCTAAGGCTTCCCTTCCCGTCCATATTTAACATTGATCTTTCTAGTTTAAAGCCAATGATCATATTCCATCTTGAAATCCAACAAATTTTAATCTCTGAGAGGGTTCAGACAACATTATCATTCACTATAAATTTGAGTACTCCTTCTTTATACTTTACTGACATTTTGTTTTGGATTAATGTTATTACAGCTGCATATCTCTCCTCTCCCAGCACGTACCTACCATGAAAATCAGCTCAATAAAAAGTTCTAATTGTGCTTGGCTATCTTCCTTATATACCTTCCCTTTTAATGCAGTAACTCCAGATGTGGTCAGCCTTCACCATCTCAGAACTGCAGAGTGACTCAGCCTTTTTACAACCCCAGCCTCTCATCAATTCAAATGGGCAAAGGATGAACCTTCCCAGAATGTCCTTTGCCTCTAAAACTAAGTTGTTTAAAAGCTTTCCTAAGTAAAAGCCCACAACGCATTATGTAGGATGTATTTCAGGAAAGTGAAATGTTTAAATTCATGGACTGAAAATGATCTTCACACATAAAATGAAATCTGATCAGTTTACGGCATGACATGAACAGAACTCCCAAATTAGGCTCTTCCAGATTCAGCGCAGCACACATCGCCAGCCGCCAAAGGAATTGGAGAAATCAAAGCCCCTCTAAATCTTCCTTCCATGACACATAAAAGATTCAGCAGAGTTGAAGTCAAAGAATATAAGGGGGAAAAAGGTATAAAAGAAAAGAAAAATAGCTGATTTTTTTTAGTATGAAGGAATAGAACCTAATTATTCTTTTATGCAGAAAATCCCTTTGGCTGTACACATGAATAAGAACACTCAAAGCAGCAACATTTTTCTTATAATTAGAAGAAATTATGATGTCTCTCATGAAAGGCAGAATTTTCCTTATCATGAAAAACAGTGTTCTTTATCATCCTTACTTTTTATTACAGCCTTCAAAATGAGGTTTTCCTGAGCCTCTTGAAATAAATCCATTCCACTTTGAACTGCCGGAACTAACTATTAAAGCGTGGCCTGACTCCTCCTGAGGAATGGCGGCATGCCCACTTGCCTGGGATCAGAATGGCTGAGTTATAAAGAACACCAAATGCCTTTGTTCTACAACCTGAACTGTCCCAATATGAAAAATGTATTGGTCACTCTTTTTAAAAAGGCTGACATGTCTCATCTTCACATTCGTTTATTTTTCAACAAGTACCTATTAAGTGCCATTATGAGCAAGGCATTGGGCAAGGGGCTGAATTTGCTGTTGCTGCTATGGAAATTAAGCCAAACAAATCACCAAACATAAAAGAAGATAATCATCAAAGAAAATAAGGGAATTTTTTTTAGATAGAATTTGAGAGTATTTGGAAGCTCACAATGCTTTTTAATTTCATGTTAGCTCTTCACAGGGCGTAGACTGTACAACTCTGAGCTGTTGCTGGCAACTGATGAAAATATTGACTAGGGATGCAGAATCATAACATGGAAGCTGCTCTGCTCCCCTGTCCTTGCTGAGTGCAAGAGAACTTCTTTCTAGGGCACGTTCCAAGCAAACCTACAGGTCTGTTCACCTTTCAGTACTTGGGGCTAGTTCACTCCCCCCATGTATGCACTTAATGTGTTCAAGCCTCTCCAGGGTTGTTTTCTCTCTCATCCTCTTTTTATTGATTCTCTTATTGTTTTCCTTTTACTTTTTTCTTAATTCACTTCCATTTCTGTTTCTCACAAGCCTGAAGAATATTTAGAAAATTTGGAAAAAAAGAAGAGGGTAATAAATGAAAAATTCTTCTAATAGATACACCTCTGTGAGTTCCAATAATACTGTGTTTGTCCCCAGTATCTTAATATTTATACTGAATTATAAATTATCAAAATTATCAACTTGCCTCCTTCTATTAGATAGTAGGTATTTAGAGAAAAGAGAGTACATTCCATGTATTACTACACTTTCAACCATCTAATCATTAAAGAGGGTGCTTAGAAATAACTTTAAATAAAGAACTAATGTCTTCTTTGTCTTACCTTTATCCTATACGTAAACTATACTCAATTTTTTTAAACTTAAACGTTTATGGAAATCTAGTTATGTTGTAAGACTTTACACTACATGCTTCAGGAAAAACAAAGATGGGCAAAACAGTGTCTATCTTGAGAAAGGTCTACAGAGAAAAATAAAATGAATGTAAACTTTCATAAAGGCAAAAGTTTAGGCTTAAGGGGTAGCAGTAAACACACAGAGTTGGAACATGTCCGTCAATAGGCATAACATTAATAGCAAGACCCACTCTCTCTGCCTCCCTGTGTGTGTAATTGTAGGCACACATGTAAAAGACAACACTGATCATCAACATCAAAGAGAACAGAGGCGTTACCCCTGCCTGTCCACAGGCTCATTCACATGAGCTATAAATATGTCATGAGAGGTTTTTAGAGCTCAAAGTGAGGGAAAGAACAAATTTACAAATTTGGCTGAGGGAGCAGAAATGGCCTTCTTGGAGAGATACTCTATTTATTTATTTTTAATTTTTTAATTTTTTTATTCCTCACACTAGGATATGTTTATTGATTAGAGAAAGAGAGAGAGAGAAGGAGAGAGAGAGAGAAACATAAATGTGAGAAACATGGATCAGTTGCCTCTGATACACACCCTGACTGAGTACCTAACCGGCAACCTAGCTAGGTATGTGCCCTGACCAGGAATTGAACCCTCAGCCTTCCTGCATATGGCACAATGTTCCAACCAACTGAGCCACCTGGCCAAGGTGGTTGATACTATTTTAAATGGGCCTGCAACAATGGGTAGAATGTTATCAAAAAAAGATAGGAGAATAATGTTACATGTTGGGGGAAAGAAATAAAAAAAAAACAACTACTACCATCAAAATTAAGAGAAAAATTGGTGGAAAGGCTTGGTGCCTTGAATTGTTACTTTGGCCAGAGGTTGGAATAGAAGATTAATAGGACTTTCAAAACTAGAGTCTCACAGACTGAGCCACTATTAAACCTCAAGAAACAAGTATTTCCACTTATATTTTCTATGGAAGCACCAGCAGGAATGATTAAAGACCCAGATGGGTCTCTTTTTAAGGAAGAGTTTAAGTCAACTGTCTCATGTCTCTTTACGTTCTTCATAAATAGGGAAATCTAAGTGATCTGCTAAATGCTCACTAATTATTCACTGACAGAATATTGAGCCTTGGAAAACACCCTACACTCCAGCCACAAACTAGAAGTAATAAGTACATTGCCTTCTCTGATATTTGCACACTGGCCCACAGAAACAGAGCTTTTTAACTCATAGCAATCATACCAGGCAGACTGCTGATCAAAGTGTATGTAAATGGTTTTGGAAAAGTTTAATATTTTTTCCCAAATTGCTTCCTGTGTAAAGATACCTAAAACTATGTCATTTTATTGTAGAATTGCATACTCTAAGAGTGCAAAGTATTATTCCAGATATTAATTAGCTGTACTCCAGTATTTATTTATGTATTTATTCAAAACATATATATTGATTGGCAAATATGAGCCAGGCTTTAAACAAGGTTGAGATGATTGTGAAGATAACTGAGATAAAATTCCTGCTTATAAAGTTTCAGAATTTTAGAAGCAAAAAAGAAAAAAAATAGTGGAAGAGGTTTTGCCACTAAGAAGACATTGACTCCTGTACCAAATACCACCACTAATAATATTGAGATGAGGTAATTACTTATTTTTAACAGTTGTAGCGTCTGACATATCCAATTTTTTAAGAAAAATTATATCTTTAGCCAGTTAGTATTTTATTAAACCATTTAATGATTTTGTAATAAGAAAAACAGCAACATTTTAAAATTATAATGTAATCATTGTGCCTAAACAATAAAAATAAACAATTTTTAAAAATGTCTTAAAATATTTTAATAATCAATGGATGTACATGAAGAGACAGTTTTCTTAAAAAAAAAACCCAATTCTTGTTTCTCAATAAATGTCATAATTGAGCACAAATGTATTATTGTTAAATCATAAGATTAATTTTAAAAAGGCTAATTTGCATTGTGTTTATTTAACAGCAATTTGAAATAAATCCAGCCTATAAAATGATTTGATAATTTACTTTAAAATCTAAGTCAGAGGACCTAAAAATCACTCGTTGGCTGTATCCTCATGACCACCAAGAGCAAAGACAGCTTTAGAATCACTAAATAACCATTTTATATATTCTCTTCTGACTTTTAATAGTCTGAGCTCTTTATGTCACCATTACATATAAGCCACATATGTGCCTAATTTATTTAATATACTTTTCAAAAATACCTCTTAGGTCTAATACAGAATGCATGGTATTTAACTAACCCACAGGGTAAGTCTTTTCTGTCATAATGTCAGTGCAGGTGAGAAGAGTGGTTGAGAATGCTATTATTGTTTCTTGCTATCATTTTACATCCGCAACTTGGAGATTTCAACCAAGGGTCCATATAGTTTGCCCTTTTGGGCAAATGGCTGGATCATAAGGAGTTAACGTATTTAAGACTTGAAAGAGAAAAATGTTCCTAGCAGAAAGGCTTACAGCAAAATAATGAGTGCCAAGGTTGAAGCTGCTCTTTCTTGCTTTAGTGCTAGAGCTGCATTATTCACAACTGCCAATCAGCTAATCTGAAAAGAATTTGTTCTTTACTGCATTTCTCCTTTCTTGCTCCCACCCCACTGGTCTGGTGTACATTGCCTCCAGCTAGGAGGGTTTAGAAATAGCTCCTAAACAGACAACAAATGAGGGCCTGGACACTGTGGAGAGAAAGAGCTTTTGCTCACCCCCATTTCCTTTTCACATTTAGCCTTTGCTCCTGCAGTCCTGAAAAGCTCAGGCTATTGCACAAGGAGAAATTGCCTGTCGATTTCTGAAAATTCAACACTGAGTTTTCACTGAAGAATCAGGGTACAGGACTGGTTGTCGCTCCCTAAGATATTGGTGGTGAAAAAAAACAACAACAAAAAACTGTTAACTCTATGGGAAATGAATTTTAGCAAATTCTGTGGATACTACCTCACCTGAGCACCATTACATGTGAAGCGAGTGAAGAAGACATCATGATTGACGGTCAAAAACAAAAAGCCCTACAGAGGAGGGCAGGATCCATGTTCTGCACATTACCCCTAGCCTGACATTTGGGGTGCTCGTCATGCTGTTATGCCACACATGTGTGTGCATGCATGAGCAATGTTTGTGGACATATAAAAATAGATATATGATTATATATAAATAATAGGAGATGTATCTTTTAACCAAGCAAGGAGCAGTATCTTGGCAAATCCTATTAATGCCTGAGGGTACTTTTTTCCCCTTGGTACATTTATGAAGCATTAGTTAAGAATGTGGGAAATTACGTAGGTCTGTTGAGGAGTAATTATCACTCAATGCATTAGCAGTGAAAATAATCAGAGATCAGTGCCAGATTTCTACACTTCCAAAGCAAAGCTAAATATTCTCCCAGATTGAGTAAAATGGTCTTTGTTAATTTCTTGCACTAATTCACCAAATGGCAATGCTGACCTGACACTGGCTGCTGTTGCAGATATTTCCATTCTTTGAAAATATGGCTGTGAGACGCTCTTTGTTCCAAAGTGGAAATTACTGTGTGCTCTAGACGGGCACCCCCCAGAGGATGTCTAGCTGGCAGGCTCACAGGTAGGTACAGGAGGTGTGGATTAGGCCTGAGCTGGTTTGCTTCTGCTGCTGCTGTTAGTTGCTGAGCTGATTACTGACACAATACTCAGATTACTGACACAAGCTGGGGTAGACGGTCAGTATGGTTAATGCAGGTGCATGTGCTATTATACCTGTAATCCTACACCAGTCCTATTAGACACTGGAGCTTCACTGCCAGCCCTAGCATCGCTGTCAGCTCCTGGTGACAGGCCCAGCACTCCACCTCTCAACAGCACCCCCTGAGCTGCTTACCCAACCTCATTCTCCTGTTTCACTGCTTGCCTGGCACATTCACCTGGACCTCATGCCTCCCCTTACCTCAAACCCACTGATCAGCTTCCTGCCACTCCACTAACCCCATCTATTCTATATCATTTCAACCTCCTTGACAATAGTATGAACACAAGGCCATCCGGTGGTCAGTGATATTGTAGACCACAGGTCATGGTCCAAAGAGTCAGATACCACTTGGCTTCAAGTCCACCGAGACACAGAGTAGCACTGGAGAATGAGTTAAGAACCCAGGTGAGCACAGCATCCAGTTGTCCTAACAAGAAAAAATAATTGAATCACTTAAGAGACTCTGTGGTCCTAAGATAATGACACAAAAATTATGTCACTTTAACGTTTGGGCAGAGACAGTTCCTTTGTTAAGACAGAACTCAGAACACAATGAATGCTTCATTCTAGCCTTTTGACAGAATTTGCCTCTGCTGTTCCCATGATGAGGTGTATGTATTGCCATACAATGTGGCTTTGTTAGAAATGACCTGGATCCTTGTGACTTAAGTGCACATGCATACAGGTCTGTCTATAAATACTACACCTAGACAGGTAGACAGGGAGATGGAAGGGGCAGAGGCAGGGGAGAGAGCTCAAGAGCGCAAGCGTGTGCACTATACTAAGAGGGAAGAAATATCCAGAGGACTCAGTGCAATGCAGTTTTACATACGGGCCTGTAGGAGCAACCGGAATGTTATTAGACCATAAAAGCACATCAGGCTGATTTATGGTTTCTGATCAAGGTTTCTGTGAAAATTACTCTGCATCACCGGCTTAAGGTGACTGCTACCATTAATGTGTGGAAAATAAATGAGATGGGGAGGCTGATAGCAGAGGAAGGGAAGGAAGCGCTGAGGCAGTTTATACAGCACAGGTTCCCATTTTGTTTTACGGTGCAGAGAAGCCTGTCATCAAAATGATTGCTGTGGGGCAGGAAAGGCAATTCTTGGTAATTAGATCTTATGGCATGTAGCTGGTGCTTTCCTATAGCGAATGCACCAGGATAGCAGGATGAATGCCGGCTTTCCGCATACCATATTCTTTTCCGTTTTCTGCTTATGTTCAAATAGCATAGTTTAAATTTGAAAGAAAAAAATATTGTAATACTGTTTTCCTGACTCTGTTTGTTTCTAATAGTATCATCTCCCCCAAATCAATAATATTCCAAATTTGAGACTTTCTAAAAAAGCTGATGTACAGAAACATTTTTATATTATCTGATTGCCACAAAAGATTTCCGCTGGCATTTCCATTCCTGTTCTGTTTATAATTCATCACCCAAGCCCTCCTAGATGGAGTGCCCTGCCGCTTGTGGCAATGTAAACAAATACCGTATATCCCAAGATTTTCATATAAGATAGTTGCTGCAAAAGGTATAAAGCCATTTGATTGAAAAATGCCCTTCTCCTTTTTTCTTCTTTGCTCTTTTAGTCATTGTGAACTCTGGTTGACTGTTTGCTGATATTGGGTATCTCTGTGTTGACTTAGAGTTGAGAATTAGAACCTCATTCTGGCATTTGTGACTCTATATGCAGAGAGAGAACCCCACATTTTGGAATGCTTGAGATGAAACTGAGTAGATTAAAAATTTTTTTCTAACCTTTTTACTGCATTTCTTTTGCTAGCTCTTCAAACTTGCCCTCTGTGCTTCTATGTAGTATCCCACATCTGGCACAAGCTGGTGTCTGCTCTCACAGCTGGCCTCTGCTGCGGTGATGGCCATTAAGAGGCATGGCTCTAAGGAAACCCACAGGCCAGACACACAGCCAATCTAGCCAAAAGAGAACAGAAACTTGTGTTCCCCCCATTCTGTATTCTCAATGAAGTTTTTTTCAACTTTTTGTGACACATTCTATTCTAAACACCAATCTTCATATTATAGCAAGGCTACACTGACATTCCCCCCCCCCCCCACACACACACATACACATGTACACACAATGTGGAATATCAACAGGGACTAACATTCAGCATTGGCACTTCTTACACACATTGTTAAGGACTCTGCTTCCAAAGTGCAAACATAGTCACTGTTCCACCTCCAAAATACAGACTACTAAAAAAAGATTTAATTGAGGCAAGGGATTCTGATATCCACACTGCAGCTTAAATTCTGATATCCACAGTGCAATGTAAAAAAAAACTTTCACTGACATCATGTCATTTGATCGTCAAGAGATCACTGAGACTGTCATTATGATTTCCATCTTAGAGACAGAAATGCCAGGGCGGAGAAGCCAGGTGCTTGCTTCGTTCACAACAGCAGAGCCAGCTCTTGTCTTGCTCAGCTTGTCTGCGCAGGCCACTCCAGTTTTACACGAAGCCCCGTCCTAGGAGGACAGAGAGTGTCATTCCTGTGGTGACTGCTGGGAGCAAGGGACCAGGCTCCCAACTTCTTGGGCTTCTTTGGTTTGCTTAACTTTATGTAACTAGAAATTTTCTATAGCACCTTCTAAAACTATTCTTTAATTTTTCAAAATCTTCCTCATGACCCACACCAGTTAGGGATGAATAACCAACCAGTCATCATCAACATCTTGGAAACAAAGAAAGGATCTTCCTTCCCAGTTAGTGCCTCTCCCTCTCCAACACATGTATGCACACATGTGTGCCTGCCACACACAAACTCAGCACATACCATTCTGCTTGAAAAAGAACATTTTAGGTTGAGAGAGAAGCCAGCAATTCTTAGGAAAATATGGGTATGCTTGCTCCCTTTTAAGATTAAAATTTAGCTCTGAAAATAATTAGTAAACTCCATATAGAGGAGAGGGCACATCTAGAGGTTCCAGAGGGCTGTGTGCCAGGGTAGGGCATCATCTGAGATGTTGCCAGATTGCTATTCCTGATGGCGACGGCACTAGCTGAATGGATCTAATATATCTCTCCTCCTATGGGGTCATCCCCCCCATTATGCAGCTTCATTTAATTTGGCACAAGCTACCTTTAATAGCAAAAGAGTCTACAACTTCCTAGTTTCTTTAGCTTTAAAAGTATTATTTACTTAATCTTCAGGAAGTTCTATTTGTAAACTCATAGATAATGGTGGGGAGTATTTGGAACTCAGCCACCTATGAGGATATGAAAATATTAGGGGAACAAAAGAAGCTTTCTTGCTTTAAAAAGCAAATGTTTTGCTTAAGAGATAGAGAGTTGATTGATCACAGATCTCCCCGCTTCCAAAAACAATCTACTTCACAAATCCATCCCCTTCACAACCTTAATATAGTTTACTGGGTTTCTATGTTTCATCTACACAACTTGACCAGTGTTTCAGTACCTACACTAGACTTGGTGGAGGATTTTGAGTTCCATACATGATAAAATCCCTTCCTCAATTCTACCTTCCCTGGCTAAAGCCTCAGTGTCTCCAGCTCCCTCTTTCCCTCCTTGCCTCCTAAAAGATGAAATATTTAAGGGCCAAAAGGAAACCAAAGGCATTACTGAGAAAAAGGACTACAACTTTCCGTCACAGAGAAAATATCTGGAAGGCCTCAGGGTGCGACCACACTAACAGTCACAACAAGGTGAATGGAGAAATACAGCACCATACCAGCACTGTGCTCAGCAACCAGCTGCTCTGAAGTCAGCCAATTACCCTCAGGATTGCTCTGGGTGGATTAGAATCAATTGCTTTTGCTAAGAATAATGAACATTGCATATCTGACTTTCCACAAAAGGCACTAAAACCTAGTGCCCAGCTCAGAGAACACACAAATGTCCAGGTGACACATATGTATGTGTTTTAGAGGAACTAGTGAGACAGAGGCAGGTGGCAAGAGACGGGGACCACCTTTCTTTCCAACAAAACTTTGCTACCTACTCTCCTTTGCCCCCAGGCACCAAGCACAGTAGCTAAACTGCTTAAATTATTATTCTTCATAATGCACAGAGCAGACATTATCTCTCTCCATAGAAACCCTGCCTTTTCTTTCAAACAACTGGCTACAAATAAAACACCACACTTTCTCTCCTCTAAGGAAACCTGCCATGGCGTGTTTAAATTTAGAGCAATGGATGGAAACAATTTGCCTCTCAGCCCTTAAAGCCCAAATCCCCAGGCCTGTACATTTCCCCCAGAGAATTAGTGCTTACACAATGGCCTCATGTTTTGGTAGTTTTGCTGTAAAAATACCCAGCAATTTTTTTAAGTACTGCAATTTTGAAAATTTCCATTTATTCCAGAAGATATCATCTAGTGGCCAATCAGACAAAAGAAGCAAGAAGAATGACAAAGCCCTTCAATAAGCAGATCAGAATCTTTCCAAACTTCACATTATAAACACAGTTTATCTCAAGGAAGACTTTGTCTTCCTGTGTTCCTTACTCCATTTAGTAAACCTTTACAGAAAACTTTTCTCTATAACTCCATGGCTCTTGTGTATGCAAGAAAACCATCTTGAAACTCACCCTCTTCCACAGAGTCTGAAGACAACTTACCACTATGGACTATTTTGGTGGGATAACCTATTGTGGCAGGTTCTAAATGTTCAAGGTTGTTTGATGTGGAAATTAAACTTTACTTTTCATCCTTTGCTTCAGAAGTTTAACTTAAAAATTAAGTCATACTTGCCTTCAAGGAGAAGGAAATCTATTTTTTGGCTGATTAGCTTTCATTATAAAGACTCAACAAGATCTGTTGCGAAAGAACCTGAGGAATGATGAGGTACTATGGAAAAGGCAAGAGAAAGGAATGGGTACTTACTACACATACTGGACAAAAGCAGAGAGGAAAGGAGCATCCCTGTCTACCCAAAAGGAGTTTTTCCCTGGGTGAAAAGAAGACAAGAGAGAAGGAGTGAGTTGTGGTATATCTAGGGAAATATGCAGCTTAGGTTAATGTCTGTTTTATAGGCATGGCCAGCAGGGAGCACTGCATCTTCCTGACAGACAGTCTTTGAGCATCCAGAGGCTGTCTGGCATCTAGATCAACCCAGCAGATCACCCAACCATCACATGCACCAGGTGTCAAATGGGTGTCCTTACTATGCTTTCTAGAGAGGATTTCCCTTTACTTCTAAACTGCTTGCCCAGAGATGGCTCAGCTGGAGTGGTGCTTGTCCATGTCCATGAAGATGCCAGGTCTGCATTAGGCTTATCCTGGGTCAACACCCACCATTCTCACACACGCCACCAGCACACAGACACCTGAGGGCTCAAGACAAGGGGTCATGATACAGTGGAAGGCAAAAATGACTGGAACAAGACAGGAAGCCACTTGAGCTGAGACAGTGCTTTCCTCTCTCCAGGAAGATAAATTCTCAGAATTTCTGGTAGCCCCTCCCATTTGTCAGGGTAGAACTGGCTGGGGTTGGAGAACCAAAGCTGTTTACTCATCTAGAGAGTGTCCTGTGCATATACCTGTTTGAAACCCACTGTCATATTAGGTTGAATCACATAAAATTTCATATGTTCAATTCTTTTGGTCTATTAGAATGGTAATTTTGTGTTATCCAACATGATTGTATAATATTCGGGGGCTTAAGAAACTAGCCAATGGTGGCTACAGAATTTCTATATAAGAAGGACTTAGGACATGTTATTCTGGTGGAGGAAGGGTGAGACGTATGAAGAACTGCATTTGTTTAGTAACTGCACTGATTTTACTTAGAGTAAGTGTTTATTTGGAATGCTCCCTTCCTCCGCCCTCCCCCAGGCATCCTTGCCATGGCCACTGATCCCAACCCAATGTTCTAGTTTTTTCCCTCACATACATGATGAAAAGCCTGTGTGCCTTACTTTTTAGACTTTTCCTTCAGACTATTTTTCTTGCCATATACCTCCTCTTTCACCACAGTGGCTTCAGTTATCACACCAAGATCTGAGATTCCCAACACAACACCTATGCTACCTCCCTCCCTCAAACATCCGCCTTCAGACTTCAAAAAACAAAACAATTTTGTCATCAAGTTCAATGTGGCCCGTTCTAAACTCTCCAGTTCCTCACTTTATTTGAGCAATGCGAGTGTCATCACATGGACCTGAAATTCATTTCCTCTGAGCTAGGTATGTCTGATTGAGTTGAGCTGTGTTCTGGCTGCTCACATCTCTCCTTTCCCAGCAATCCATGTGCAGAGCTTCCAGTCCCTTGTGACACCCCTGCCCCTTATCACCAAGCCCTGAATCACTCTTCCTCCACAAATCTCTCTCCCTTAAAACAAATTAATTTACCTATAGTCAATGCTTTCTGCATGTCATTCTCATCATTGGCTGTTTCCATTTTGTCCTTCCCCTGGATGCTGTTCAGGGCCTGTTGCCTTCTGCTTGGATTTCAGGATTGCCTTCCCAGTTGTTTATATCAAAACATTTCCTCTGTTGCTTCCAAATTAATTTCTTTGTCATTTTTACACTTTATGTGTCTGACCCAAAGATGAATGAGTGTTTAATAAGTAAGACAAAAAAGAGGAAGAAAAATGGGAACTGGTGTGAGGCTGGTCATGAAATGCAAAACTGAACCCCAGAGAAATTCAGAATATCACAATGTCCAGAGTGCTCCGAGGTCACAGCAAGCTCAGTCAGGATTCAGGCCCAAACAGCATAAGAGTTTCCAAGAGGAACAATCAGGTTCCCAAATTCATGCATTAGAAATAAAGTGGGAATGATAGGGTAACTGCAGTGGTCATGAGGGTGGCCAAGGCTAATCTCCACGGGATTTTCAGTAGAGATGCCAAGTCTATTGAAGTTTTCTCTACTTTTTATCTAGCCTGGTATGAGAATGTGGGCAGCGTTGTGTTTTGAGGAAAGAAGATAAGTAGGTTCAGTTTTGTGGAACTAGAGAAATAATGCAGAGGCTAATAAGCCTATGTTCCTCTGTCTAAAAACACTCACTGGCTCTTTATTGCCTTTAGTTGTCAATGAAATCCTCACCATTCCCTCAACCTACCTTTCTAGCCCTGCCTTCAATAAATACCTTCATATACCAGTAATCCATTCAGCTTACAAAATACCTATACTCTTCATGCCTTCATGGTTCTCATCTCTGAAATGCTTTATTTCCTCATCTGTGGTATTTAAAATACTATTTACCATTCAAGTGCTGGCTCAGATCCCATCTCCAAAAGTACTAGTAAATCAGACAGATTAAATTACTTCCTCCTTGGAACTTTGCACACTCACATTGCGTGCCTTCTTGAAACAAGCTTCTGAGTATTTAACTAAATGCCTGCTCATATTATGCAGAAAACACACATAGATTTCCTTTTGTACCCAGCATTATACTAGGACATTTGGCATGCATCTACCTACTTCTGTGACATTATAAGCATTTTTTTTCAGACAGGCCCCATAAAGGGCCTATCTGAAATGCTTTGCACAAAACAGGCCTCAATCAAGATTTATCTAATTTATTAAATTGTTTAATTATGTATTAAATTTTGTAGCTCAAGTATTGAGCTTTCCCATACATCTACATTCACTGTGTAATGTAGATGTATTGACATTATTGTTCACATTCAAAGCCCCAAACCACCACCTGTTGAAGGAGTGGGGGTCTTTTACAGAATTCCATGACATGGATATTTCTGAGAGTCTCCAGCAGTGCAGGCATATGTCTACGAACCAGTCTTGACAGTCACTGCATGAACTGCTGTTCAGTAACATCAGGCATCAGGTACTACTGCTCTACTAAGGAGCCACCCAAGGCTGGAATTCTACTCCTAATTCTATTGCTGCCACTGTCATAAATGGGAGACCAGAAATCCTTCTCATTTCTTTTTTTTTCCTACTTCATTGAATGATAGATGTTTTTAAATCACAGATGAGTATTAGATTTTTCCCAAATACTTTTTCAGTATCTATGAAAGTAACATACATTTTCTTTTTATATATTAATATAATGAATTACACTATTTGATTCCTTAATAATGAAATACCCTTGCCTATTTATAATGTATTATTTTTAACATGTTATTGGATTCTCCAGTGTCACCCCAATAAAATTTAAAAAAGGGAAAAAAATAAAAGTAAGGGCTGATTTTAGACCTGGAGGTAACGACTTGGCATTCCACAGTGCCAGGGAAATTTCTGCACCAGAGGACAGAGTCATCACACTAGAATGCAAGGATTTTCTGGTCTTCATGGACTAGTTACTTGATGGTACTCTTTGGGATATGAGGACATATATTTCATTATGTAAAAGAAAAGCAATTAACAAAAAGAACATGACTGACCAATCTCCCTTATGAATACACACACAAAAATCTCATTGCTTTTAAACTGAGAAGAAACCTTCTTCTGCATTACCCTTTTAACTGATGTGGGTAGAAGTGGGAATGTGAGTGAGCCCTTTAATTTAGCCACAAAACTGCAAAGCTTTATAACAGCATTCAATAGCTTTCACTCATTGTCGGAGATATGTCACTTATATCCAGCTATCTGGTCTTTCTGCTGCTTTTAGGTGCCCAGTTGCCTTAAACCTTAGCACCATTGCTGCTGACACCACTGCCGCCTCCAGCACTATTCCCCCCCCACCACCACCACCTTAGTGGGTGGAGCTGGTGAGCCCATGATATCACCAACACTGCTACGAGACTTGCTGGGCAGCTCAGCCACTTGGGTCATTCCATAAGAGAAAGTGCTATTTAATCAAGTTGCCTTATTGTAGTGTACCACTGTAACATCGCTTTCTGCACATTCACCTGGGTAAAGATATAGTGAGAAATCTTATGGTTATCCTCTTTTATATTCCCTTAGAATGTATCCTTAGCAAAGTTGTCTGAGCTCCATCTATTTCTTTCAATTTATACATAAATATACCTACATTCTCCCACATCTCCCTCCCATTCCTTCCCACACCTCATCCTATATGCGGCTGGGCTGGGATGAGTTCTGGTATCAGCCACTTAGCTGTGCTAGAATCAATACTACCTATCTCCCTTTGGTCTATTTTGTCCAGCTCACTCTTTCAGTCTTATTCTTTTATCACAGCATCTCTCTCAGGGGTCCTATTTCCTTTCCTAAAAAGGCCTCCATTAGAGTTATAGCAGTCCGTTTGATATGTGAGTATATCCTTGAACCTCATTGGTGGTCAGGTCCAAGTCTCTTATTTTATCCCATGAGGTCTTCTATCCCAAAATAAATTAGTGAATGCAAGTGATGTGGGGTAGTATAAGTGGTTTTGAGTCCTTTATCCTGACCATCGGGGACATCTGTGATCACTGCATATCAGAAACTATTTTAAAATCTTCTAAAGTATCTGAGAAGAAACCTTTAAATTTAGCTATTACCTTGCTTGGCTATTCAGCAGAGTTTTCATCTGTATGTGTGTACGAGTTAACTTCCTGAGGCCAAAGAACCACCCAAAAGTATTAGAGGAAACAGTGCAGGGTACTCAGAGGGGGCTGACAACAATATCTGTTCCTACCAGCCAGACTGTAAACTCTCTTTATCCAACAGCCAATAATGTGAAGTTCACAATGACTGCATTCCAAACAAAAGATGAGACATGCAAAGAAGCACAAAAATACAATCCATAACAAAGAGAATTCTCAATGAAAAGAAACAGATACAAATGTTAGAATTAGCAGAGGACATTAAAATTGTTATTTAACTGCATTTTATATGTTAAAAAAGTGAAGTAGAGATATGAAAGCTTTAAAAAAGATTGAAACAAAATTTCTATAAATGCAAACTATAATATCTGAGGTAAAAATTACAATGTATGGGATCAGCGCAACATGAGACATTGCAGAAGAGAAGACTGAGCGACTGATGACATTGAACATATTGCAGCAAAACTTATTCAAAACAAAATGCAGATAAAAATTTAAAATGAACTATAAGCTGTTGGACAACCTCAAGTGGCCTAGTACATGGACGATTAGAATTCTCATAAGGGAGAGACAGAAAAATATATTAAAAGAAATAATGGCTACATTTTTTCCAGATTTGAAAGAAAACATAAACCCACATATTCAAGAAACCCAATGACTCAAGCAGAAGAAACACAGAAAACTACACCAAGACATGTTATAATCAAATTTCTCAAGACCTGTACTTAATAAAAATCCTTATCAATTCCAGCAGGGAGAAAATAATGCATTACATAAAGAGAAACATAGATATAAAAAATAACAGAAGGTTTCTTATTGGAAACAATACTAGTAAGAAGAAAGTGTAACAACATTTTAAAGTACTAACTTTAAAAAAAATAATAACTTCCAACTTAAAATTCTATCCCCAGCAAAAAAAAATCTTTAAAAAATTAAGTAAAATAAGTGTTTTTTCAGAAATACAAAAGCTGAAAAAAATTATCACCAGCACTTACACAAAGCAATGAAGTGACTAGAAATGGTAGTGCAGGAAATACATGAGATTTTCTTCTACTTAAATGTATGTAAAAGATAACTGACTACTTATACAAAATACTAATGTAGTATGGTATGTATAACATGTCTAAAAGTAAAATGCAACAATAGTGTGGAGGTATAGAGAGGAGAAACACCCTATTGTAGGGACTCTTATCCTATATATGAAGTTGCATAATATCACTTGAAGGAAAGCTGTGATAAGATAAAGATGTATACTATAGATCCTAAAATGATTATTAAAATAAGAAAACAAAAAGTGTTATAGTTTATAATCCCCCCCCCAAATAAGGTAAAATTTTGAAATACTGGATTACTCCAAAAGAAGACAAGATTAGAAAATAAGAACAGATATAATAAATAGAAAACAGAAAACAAAATAGATTTTAAACCTACCCATATCAATAATCATATTAGGTATAAATGATTTAAATGCCTTAATTAAAAGGCAGAGATTGTCAGATTCAATATTTTAAAAGACCCAATTTTTTATGATCTTAAAAAATTGCATGTAAAATATAAGGAGAACAAATATGATTTAATAGTAAAGAAATATATAAAAGATATGGTATAAAAACCCCATAAAAAGGTGAGAGTGGCTATATTAATAATGGACTAATTAGAATTCAGGACAAGAAACATTATAAAAGATGAAGACATTTTTTAATGATAGAAGTGTTGATTCATCACTCATAACAATCCTAAATATGTATATATCTAACAACAGGGCTGAAAAGACAAAGTCACGTTTATATTTATATTATATATAAAAAAATTTGAAGAATTTGCTCACATGTTTGTGGAGCTGGCAGGCCTGAAACCTGCAGGGCAGACTAACAGGCTGGAAAATTGGTAAGAAGTTGATGTTGTATTCTTTATTACAATGGTTCACAAGGAAACTCTTTAGGTTAACAGAATATTTTATATTTTGATTAGAATTAAATTCCATGGGTAAAAATATTCATTGAAAAGCATCAAATTATTCACTCAAAAAGAGTACATTTGATCATATGTAAATGATACTGTAATAAATTAGAGTCAATTTTTAAAAATACTAATTGTAACAAGTCAAATAGAGGTGTATAAGAAATGTAATAATCTACCTTACCCAAAATCCACTTCACAAGAGTAAACAGTGGTTAAAAGACTCATCTCTTGTTGAATTCCTTGACACCAATCTTTTCTTAGGGTTTACTAACCCTCCCATGTTCCTCATTGGTAATTCTGATTCTGCTCGGCCCTGAAAAGCAATATTTCTCAGAATTCCACACTAAATTATTTTCATTTATTTCTCTATACATTCTCCTTACTTCATATTACATTTATTTATTACCTCTAAAATGATTTCCAAATTGAGTATCATTGACAGTCTCCTCTTGAATAATATAGATTTCTTCCTAAATGCCCCACAGGAATCTCAGTGAACAGGTTATCTTTCCCTAAATTTTCCCTTTGCCGGCGTTCCTTTCCTTGCTGAAGTACACTATCATCAACTTAACCCCTTTGTTAGAAACTGGGAAGTCCATTCGAATATGATGGGCAAAGAGCAATAAACTTTTGGATTTATAGCATCCTTCACTACATGCTTTACAGCCTCCTTCTAGTAAATGTTTCTTTGACCTGAAAGAAAATGATCTAATTAATTTCAGCTGCAGCAACCTGGCATGTCACCCACACAGGCTGTGGAGGGAAGTTTATAAAGAAAATCATCATGCTCTTATGGTGCCCCCATGCTCCAGGACTCATCCATCATAACAGGTCAGGACACCAAACAGAGCTCTCCCCTGACCTTCCCCCATGTAGATATCAATGCCCTTACAGCCATCAGTACACCACATTTATAATTGTGAGTCTGTACTGCACTTTTCCATAAGTGATGTGGGAAATAGCATGATTTGTTTAGGGCTCTCATTTGGAACTGTGAAGGAAAGAATGGCCATCTTTGCATTTTTTATAATACCAGCATTTCAGCATGCCTCTGTTGGCCATGCCTCACTGTGTAAACACATAAGCTAAACCCGGGTGGGCTGTGGCCCTCTTTGCGCACTAAAAATTGGATGCTTGTAGCTGCACTAATTGTTTTGTTTTTACTAGTTGTGGGAAGGGATAGAGATAATCAGCCTCCCCCAATAAAGAAGAAAATGACCATGCCCTCGGATGCTCGTTGTGGACTTCCATTAGCTGACAGTCCAAGGCAGTTTGCCTCCAGCCCCATGACTTCTTGCTAATAGCTTTCTAACTGGCTTCCTGGCTCCAGTCTACAAATACTCAATTCAGATACCTCTCCCCACATCGCTGCTAAGTATTCTTTCTAGAAAAAAAAATATAGTCAATAATATTGTAATAACTAATCATGGTGCCAGGTGGGTACTGGAAATATCAGGGGGGATACTTTATTAAGCATGTGATTGTCTAACCACTATGCTGTACTCCTGAAACAAATATACAATACTATCAAATGTAAACTGTAATTAAAAATATAAAATTTTAAACAGCACTGGTGATTTGGAATTGTGTGTGAGGCCCGCCACAAACAATTTCAAATAGATGCTCATGCTATACTTTTGTCCTGCATTGTTCTCCAAATTTGAGAGGCTGCTTTGCCCTCCAGCTCTTGCTTTATTCACTTCTTCAGCCTACCTCACCCATTCCTACATACACTCTTCACCCCACTCCTACATAACAACACATAATCTCTTCAATAAAAATTTTCTGACCTCTCCCCGCACTCCAATCCTAGCATAACTCATGTTGTCCGTACTCTAACCTGTATTGTCTTATGGTGTTGCACTTATAAAATGTTGTTACTTCACTTGAATAAATATCTTATGCTTTATACAACTTTTATACTCAAGTCCCAGCATGGGATATCTCAATCTTGGCCCTGTTGACATCTTTGACCAGAGAATTCTGCTGTGGGGCTGGGGCTCTCCTCTACTATCCAGATGTTTAGTGGTGTCCCTGGCCTCCGACACTAAGTAGTACTCCTCCCACCTCAGTCATGACAATCAAAAATGCTTCCATTCCAAAGAATATATGCAGCCCTATGTTTGTTGCAGCTTCATTTACAAGCATCAAGATTTTTGAAGCAGCCTGTGTCCATCAGTAAATGAGTGGATAAAACAACTATTGTACATTTATACAATGGACTACTACTCAGATGTTAAAAAGAAAATTTTACTCTTTGCAACAGCATGGATGGATATGGAGAATATTATGTTCAGTGAAATAAACCTGTCAAAGAAAGAAAAATACCATGATTTCACTCATATGTGGAATCTAATGAACAAACTGAACTAAGAAGCAAACTAGAGACAGACTCATAGACAGATGGCAGGCTGACAGTTCTGTGGGTAGAGGGGTGGGGGAGGTGGTGGGATCAAGTAAAGAGGAAAAAAAGGGGGAAGAACTCCTGGACATGGACAATAGCGTGGTGGTTGGGGGAGGGGCAGAGGAGGTAGATGGAGGTGAAACAGGGTATGAGGGGGATAAAAGGTAATGGAAAAAATACAATAAAAATTTAAAAATTTAAAATAGCACATGCCAAAAAAAAAAAAAAGCTTCCAGACACTGTCAACATCCTCTTGGAAAAAAATCCCCCTGGCTGAGAATTATTGGCCTAATAGGTCTCTGGGCACATAAAAGCATATAAAATTACAAATATATAGTTTTTTAGGGGTGACAAGCAACAGCAGAAAAAGGTATAACTTAACATACCATTTCATAATTAGCTCCGAGAAGAGAGGTGTGCAGTGGGTAGGGAATGGGCCAAGGCAGAAGTTTCAAAGTTGGAGGTGCAGGAAAAGAAGGAAGTACTCATGTGGAATTTCAAAGCAGGACTGAAACATAACGTGTACTCTCTTCTGTTCTCTGTGCAAGAGAAAGTCCAAGCTAGTAAGTAGTAGAACCAAATTTTGAAATCTGGCCCTATCCTTAACCTAGAAGTAGATTCCCCAACATGAAAATGATTGGAGCTGGCCAATGTAAAAGCATATCCAAAAATAAATAAAATAAAATAAAATAAAATAAAAGCATATACAAAATGGGCAGGAATGTACTTCAATATTCCCACCTAAAATGTAAATACATTTTACTGGATCACAAAGGTGACCAGTGGTTAGATATTTCCCCCAAGTGACCTGAGAAAGAATGATGAACACTTCACTTCAATGGAATCAAAATGAGGTGGAACCTCCTCTCTTCTCCAATCTGGATTTAGTCACCAAGATTTGGCAGACACAAGCAGAAACAACTATAGAAGGATTTGGATTTAAATAAGCAGGATTTTTTCAGGACAAGTCAAATATATTTTTGCACTGAAATAAAGAACACGTGAGAGTCATAATAGAAATGCAGAAAACATAAATAGCAAAGCTAATGCCAACACAGCAGCTGTACAAGAGATCGGCAGAGGCATGACTGAATGTTAAAAATAAAATAGGTTTGAACAGACATACTGAATAGAGGGATTTTTGTTTTGTTTTGTAAAGCCAGTGTAGCAAATGCTAGTAACAGTAACTTTGGCAGGCTGCTAAAAAGCTGGGTATCTCAAAAAAAATGATTCTCTCTTCCCCAACAAAAATAACATTAAAATGAAACTGGGATAGTGATTTCCCCTTTTAACACAGCAGGGATCACTGACAACAAATAAGCCTAACAATGCTCCAGTGAGGGAACCACTGATGCTGTTAAGAACTGACCATTGTTATTGCCCACACAAGGCAGTAAATGCCCAAGCCATGCCTGACAACAGTCTTCTGCCTCTGCCTTCAGTCTTCAAAATGCTCTTTCTTTTTCTCTTTAAACCTTAAAGGAGGTTATTAAACAGTAAGGAAGTTCCTCAACTATTCTCTCTCTCACTTCACCCTACCCTGACCCCCAAAACCAGAAAGAGATTAAGTAGACCCAACATTTAGCATAAAGATTAGGCTACAGATGTGGAAGGACTTACCAATTAGCCAATTATTTTTATTCAGCGCCTCCATTGTGTCAAGAATTTGTAATTTGTATCAGGTTCTGTAAAAGTAAAATGAGAGAGAGAGAGAATCCGAATATGGTTTTTTTTTCCTTGAGCTTAAGAATTGTTCAAGAGAACAATAGGCCCATGAAGCAACTGTATGTTTACAAAGCAGGCTGCTTAGATTAGAGAGCAGAGGCAAAGGAAGTCTAGGAATCTTCAAGGGGCCTCAATCAATGAAGGCTTTCAAGAAGAATGTTTAATTGTTAAAGGGTGCATGACAGACACTTAAAAGTAGAACAGACCGTTATCAGCCTGGGAGAAAATTAGATTTAATAGCACTTGAAATCAAAGGGGTGAATTAAAGGGCATTAATATGGCTACACTTGCAGCCTTGAGAAAGTGGCTGCAGTCTCTCGGAGCCTCGTTTTTCTCATTTATAAAATGTTGCCGAACTAATTCCTCCTTCATAGGTTGATTGTGAAGTTTAAGTGAGGTAAAATACTTTGTATGTGCACAAAGAAGTGTAGTTGTTGTTCCTATTATTGCAATGACTTTCAGAACCCTGAACTTGCAATTATTGGGCAGGAAAAAATGCACCAAATGTATCTAAAGCAACTGTCTCTTGATACTGAGATTAGAAGTGAACTGGTTTCCTTATTTCTACATTTCTGAATTTGTACATTTTATATAATGAGCATATATTATGTTATAATCAGTAAAGCAGCGTTTAAAACAAATTTTAAATTTAAATTTATTGAATGAATTATTTGGCAGGATAATAAATGTTAATCCAACTCACATAATCAAGTGACTTTTGAATGTACAAATCCTTGATTATTGAATACTTACATTATCCCAAACATTGACCTAAGTCACATACAAAAATGGTAAAGCATGCTCCTGGTCTGCAGGAAGATTAGTCTTACGGATGAATGTGTCCTATCCTTTGTCTCTCCCAAAAGCAGTCCAAATAAACTGCTGCAATGTACTCACACCTGCATGAAAAATGTACCACAGCCTAACTGCTAAAGGTTCAAGATTGAGGCTGAGAAGATGTAAGTTCAACTCCTGGTTAATATTCAGCAAATACTAATAGACTGTATGCTGGACACTTTCTAGGCATGAGAAACATAGCAGTAAACTAATATGTAGCCTTGGATATGGTGGGGTTTTCTCTTCTGTCCCCATTTTCTTACCTTCCCAATGGGAAGGAGTAAATGAGAAAACATATACTGTCCAGTATAAAACAAGCACACAGCACCTTCTGTACTGAATCTTCCTCATCAGAATGCAAACATACTGGTTAATGTCTCCCTTAAAAATAGTAGTAATAAGATTTCTTTGATTCCACATCCACCGCCAGTTAACAACTCACTTTTCTCCTACTTTTTATTGGCTATTCAGATAAGAGTTGTCTCTATTCACTGTCTCCCATTCGTCCCTTCCCATCCTCTCTTGAACCCACTCTCAGTAAGGTAAGCATTGGTCTGGAAACTGCTTTTGTCAACAGTCTCAGCTAACAAATACCATGCCATTGTGCAAATTAGAAAATGGTTCCCCTCTGGATGGGTGAATTACAAATAGCTGTGCCTTCCACGTGGGTATAGCAGGATGCAGAGAGTACTTCATTACTACTCACTACTCAAGCAAGCAGCTTGGTATAAGGCATAAGCAGCATATTCACAGCGATCCTGCTTCTCATCCCCTCCAGTGACTTCCAGAGAGTGAAAGCTACTGGCCAACTTTCAGTCAATATCAGCAGCATACCCTGCAGTTGATTAATCCCTCCTCTTTGAAACACCTTCTTTACAACACAGTCCTTATTCATTCTCCTCACTGGTTCCTCTCTTTTACATTAGATATCCAGAATGTATTAATCTTTTAACTGGAAGTTTGTACCTTTTAACCAACATCTCATTTTCCCTACCCCTCAGCCCCTGGCAATCACTTTCTGTTTCTTTTTTTTAAGATTTTATTTATTTATTTATTTATTTATTTTTAGAGAGGGAAGGGATGGAGAAAGAGAGAGAGAGAGAGAGAGATCAATGTGCGGTTGCTGGGGGTGTTGGCCTGCAACCCAGGCATGTACCCTGACTGGGAATCGAACCTGAGACACTTTTGTTCGCAGCCTGCGCTCAATCCACTGAGCTAAGCCAGCCAGGGCCTCACTCTCTGTTTCTATGAATAAAATACTGTATGTTCTCACTTATATGTGAAATCCAAAAATAAATAAACAAACAGAACAACAAAAAACATTAATCAAGCTTATAGAAATAGAGAGTAAAAAAAGTCTGCCAGTGGCTGGGGGGTAGGGGAAGTAGGGAGAGAATGCTAAAAGGTACAGACTTTCACATATAAGATGGGTAAGGTCTGAGGATCTAACATGAAACAGAGTGACCATAGTTGATAACACTGTATTGTATATCTGAATGGTTTTAACAACAATGACAAAAGTGTTTTTTCTCTGACTTCACTTAGGTAATACCCTCAAGATCCATCTATATTGTTGGAAATGGAAAAAATTTTTAATGACTGATTAGCTTCCCCATGTGTTTGTGTGTGTGTACATTTTCTTTATCCATTCATCTGTTGATGGACACTCAAGTTTTCCCTTGGCTGTTATGTCTTAGCTATTATGAATAATGCTCAAGTGACCATGGAAGTACAGATATCTCTTCAAGATACTGACTTCATTTTCTTTAAATATATGAATTCTTTCCAGGAGATATCCAGTTATGTAATATAAAAAATAGACACATTGATTGAAGAAGATAACAAGACACAAGAAACATTGTACATAGAACAATGACACCTCAGTCCCTTTCAAAGTAGGCACTTGGGACCTCACACAGTTCTCCCAATCACCATCAGCTGCCCTGTCATATTTTCTTGAATCTCACTGACAGTCTGAAATTTCTTCCCTTTCAAAGGTGGTTTTAGGTTTGGTAAAAGCCAGAAGTCACAGGGTAACAAATCTGGGCTGTAGGGAGGTTGAATCACCTGGGTGATTTGATGTTTTGCCAGAAACCTCTGCACAGGACATGATGCATGAGTGGGCATATTGTCAGAATGAAGCTACCAATCACCAGTTGCCTGTAGCTACAGCTTTCTCAATCATTCAAATAGTTTGCACAGAGGAATGTTCAAGCTTCATGCAAAATTCGATGCAGATTCCTTGCTCCACTGGCTCAGTCATTTTGAATGCAATGACACAGTACATATGAGCATATGTATCTATAGGCCCCACTGACTAGCATAGTGAAGTCATCATTTTTCACTCCTATGCATTCCAGTCCAACCTCCTTGGCTGCCAAGTTACGTTGATGTCACACAAACCATTCTTATTGTATTAACAAATGCTTGGACTTTTTCCAGACTGACCATGTATATCCAGATGTGGGATTGGTGGATCATATAGTAGTTTTATTTTTAATTTTTTGAAGAACACCATATGTTTTCCATAGTGGCTGCAACAATTTACCTTCATACCAATAGTGTCCAAGGGTTGCCTTTTTCTACATCCTCACTAACACTTGTTTTTTCTTGTCTTTTTGATAATAACCATTCTAACACGTGTGAAATGATACTACATTGTGGTTTTATTTGCATTTCCTTGGCGATAAATGATATTGAGCACCTTTTCATGTTGGTCATTTGTGTATTGTCTTTGGGAAAATGTCTATTCAGGTATTATTGTCCACTTATCCATTTTTAATTAAATTATTGTTTTTTGTTATTGAGTTGCATGAATTCTTTATATATTTTGTATATCAACTCCTTATTAGGTATATGATTTGCAAATATTTTTCCCACTCTGTAGGTGGCTTTTCACTTTGTTGATTCTTTTGTTGACTTTTTAGTTTGATGTCATCACACTTGTTTAATTTTGTTTAATTTTGTTGCTTGTGCTTTGGTGTCATATCAAAAAAAGAAATTATTGCTGAAATCAATGTAAAGAAGGTTGTTTAGGAGTGAGATGTTTAATTTCCACATGTTTCTGAATTTTCCAGTTTTTCTCCTATTACTAGTTTCATATCAACTGTCAGAAAAGGTACTTGGTGTGATTTTAGTCTTAAATTTGCTGACTTGCTTTGTGACCTATCATATGCTCTATCTTGGAGAATGTATGCTTAAGAATATGTATGGGACTGATGGTGAATGGCATGTTCTGTATAAGTCTGCTAGATCCATTTGATCTAAAGTATATTTCAAGTCTAATTGTTTCCTTACTGATTTTCTGTCTGGGTGATTTATCTAGTGTTAAAAGTGGGACATTAAAGTTCTACTATTATTATTGTATTGTCATCTATTTTTCCCTCCAGCACTATTAGTATTTGCTCAATACAGCAGATACTCCAATGTTGGGTGCATATATTCTTATGGTTGTTATTTATCTTGATGAATTAACCCCTTTATCATGATATAATGACCTTCTTTGTGTCTTGTTACAGTTTTCAACTTAATATCTATTATTTCTGCTGTAAGTGTATCCACTCTTTTCTCTTTTGGTTTGCATTTTCATGAAATATCTTTTTCCATCTTTTTACTTTGAGCCTTGATTATTGTCCTTAAAGCTGAATTAAGTGTGTTGAAAGCAGAGTATAGCTGAATTTTCTTTTGATCCATTCAGCTACTGTATGCCTTTTGATTGGGGAAGTTTACATTTTAAAAAAATATTGATAGGGAAGGACTTACTCATGCTATCTTATTGTTTTCTGGCTTTGTTGTATTTCCCCCTTGTTTCTTTCTTCCTCTCTTGCTGTCTTCTTTTGTAAATTGATGATTTTATGTATACCTAGATTTTCTTCTCTTTATCTTTTGTGTATCTACTGGAGAGCTTTGCTTTGTGGTTGTGATGAGGCTTATGAAACATCTTATAGACATAACATTCTATTTCACACTGATAACAATAGCTTCAATTTCATATACAATCTCCAGTATTTTACATTCCTCATTTTGTGTTTTGATATCATAATTTACCTTTTTATATTGTATATAATTAACAAATTGTTCAAGCTATAGGTATTTTTAATACTTTGGCCTTTAATCTTTATACTGGAGTTAAGTAGTTACAACACACCACATTACATTTAAATATATATTTACATTTACCAGTGTGTTGTATATTTTCATATGTTTTCATGTTACTAACTAGAATCCTTCTATTTAGTAACAACTTCTCCCGGCATTTCTTGTAAAGCTCCTTCCCATGAATTCCAATTCCTATATCCAACTGACTCCCAGCCATCTCCACCTGGGTGTCTAATAGGCGTGTCAAAGTTAACAAGACTGAGTTTCCAATTCCCTTCCATGGTATTCCCATCATTCTAATTATTCAGACCAAAAATCATGGAGTTTTTGGATTCCTTCTTTCTCTCATGCCTCACATGCATTTGAAGGCATATTCATCAGCACAACCATCAAATATTGAGAGTATCCAGCAATGTCTTACTTCCTCCACCACTCATACTTGGTCCAAACAACCAACATCATTCATCTATTATTTAAATTGTCTCCTAACTGTTGAATCTTCCTCAGCTCTGGTCTTTTTTTCCCCACATAAATCAGAATGATCTTGTCAAAATTTAAGTTAGATTATGTCATATCTCTGTTTAAAACCTCCTAGGGGGTTCTCAGCTAACCCAGAGAAAATGCCAATGATCTAGATATCACATCAGCCTTTGCCCAACCCCTGGCTGGTGTTGCCTCTCTGACTTCCCTTCAATACTCCTGGCCCTCAGCACAAACTGTTCATGCCTCTTCGCCATATTTTCTGACTTATTGTTCCTTGAGCACCCCTGGCACACATATATCTACTTCAGGGATTTTATACTTGCTGTTCCTGCCTCCTCAAATGCATTTTTAGCCATTACCTTTGCAAATACTGTTTCAGGAACCTGCCTTGTTTATTCCCTTCTTTGTTCAGATGTCACCTTCTCAGTGATGCCTGGTGCCTACTGTATCTAAACAGAAACCCCCAATTGTCCTTCCCAAATATTTTACTTATATTTTGTCTATTGTTAGTCCCCTCCCAAAATAATATAATATCCACAAAGTTAGAAAGGATTGTATTAACCACTTCTTTATCCTTAAAAACCAAACCGTAGTATAGCAATTAAGAAAGTGAGTCCAGTGATTCTGGAAATGATTGACCAAGTGCCTGCAGCACTATGGCAGAAAATAAGTGCTGGGGAAGCAAAGGCACCAGCAATTTCCACTTACAAAATTTACCACATTCATGTTTCTTTAATTCTCAAATACACAAATCAAATTCAAGGGGCTTCAAAAGACTCCTAAAGAGATGAAGTATGCAATCTATGTAGGTCAGAGAAATTCAGTGAGCTTACATGTATAGTGAAGAAGTACATGTGTAGGCCTCATGAGGTTTATTGCTGTTCCCAGTATACTGTTTTCCTTTCTTTTCTTTTCGAAGCCTTGCGGTTATGTACAGTTATCTGATCACTTCTGGCCAATAAAGCATGAGCCGCACATCCATTTGCCACCACCTGTGTGATGAGCAGTTTTCTTAGTATTTATTTTGTTTATTGTTCTGTTCACTGTGAATCTTCAATCTATGGGCAGAGGTAGTGTATCCGCTTTTTAAAATTCTTAGTATCATTTCAAATATTGTTTCTGTCCCATTCTCTCTCTCATCTCTTTCTGCTACTCCAGTTTTACATATATTAAACCATTTGTACTCATTATGCCCTCTATGCTTTATTTGTTGTTGTTATTTCTTTTTAGATTTTTTTTATGTTTCAGTTTGAATATTTTAATCAATTGCCCTTAATCATGTCTTTTGCTTTATTCAAGCTGATACCAAAATTTACTGATATCTTGAATCATAGATTCATAGTATCTATAACTGGTATCATAGAATCTTGAATATTTTAGTTCCAGAATATCTATTCTTTTTATGGTTACTAATTTTTAATAAATCTCTATATTTTTATCTTCTTTGTCAGTTTTTTCTCTTGTTCCTTTAACCTATTTATAATAGCTATTTTATAGTTATCTGTCAACTCAATCTGAATATATGTATATCTGCTTCTATTCATGGTTTTTTCCTTTAATTATTGGACACATTTTCTTATCTTTTGATGTGTCTTTTAAAATTTTTATTGTGTATTATATATTACACATAAAATAAAGTCTAACATTGATACAATTTTTTCCAAGAAAGGATTTATCTTTTTCTGTGTTTAGCAGATAACTTGAGAAGCTGATCCCAAAATCATGTCAGGAATTGAACTTAGTTATTCCAGCTCTAATTTCAAGTGTCTCCAGGAGATTTGTCACCTGCATGTGGCAGGCTGCTCCCTTTACTGGAACTCTCCTTCAAAGCACCACGAGACTTCAGGGGGATTTTACTCTCTTTTTGTCTTTAGTCTAGCCCCTGGAGGTCCACATATTACTCTATTACTTGAATATCATGTGGAGAAAACATGCCAGACATTGGGGATCCTCTAGATTCCAATCTTCCACACCAGCTCATGTGGTCATAAAAAATTCTGCCAGTTTCTTCTTTAGTTGAATTCTTCTCCCCAGCCTATTCAGGCATGGCAAATTCCCCCTATGGAAGAAAACATCTCATGAACAAAATTCACCAAGGAGCTCTTCTCCATCTCTAGGATTTTATTCACGTAAGTTTTTCTTCTAAAGCTCTCCTATGTCTGTGAAGATATACATTTTATAAATATTCTCATTTTCTTAGTGGTTTTAAGAGGAATTATAGCTTGCTACTACCTATTACATCATAATTACCAGAGGAAGTAAAATTCTGTACTTCAGCTAAACCTGAACATAGGACTTTATATTTATCACTGTTAAGCTTTAAGTGTCAGTTCTGTCTCAACTAATACTTTGATTAGCATATCATCTATATCTTCAATCAATAAATTAACTAGGACTAAGTTACACTGGGATTAACTACAAACCCATCTAGTAAAATAGAAAACTTTGCTTAAATTGATAACTCCATCAATTAACACTCCTTAAGCAAATATTCAACCATATGTTAGATTGTTCTTCATTAATGCTCATGTCATTTCTTCACTTACAAAAGAGATTGTTAATGGGATTTAAAGGACGGAAGACACTCGAGAATAATTGTGGCAGGCTTGCATAATTTCCCTAAAATACCTAAAGTAGCAACAGTAAGTTGTTTTGAAGTTGATGATTTACAAGTTAAAATTATAATTCTAAATAGTTGTAATAGCAGCTTAGAAATGATCATATATTATTCAGAATAGTTAAAGTCATTGCAAGCTGAATAAATAAAGCATCCATCTTAAAATTTGAAAGCATAAGTCACTAAAGAAAACACACATTTCAGATCAGAGCCATAACAGAAATCCTAATAAAGGAAATCAACATATAAAAGAAAGATACTCTGTAAGTGGTATTTGTAAGAAAATGGTAATGGAAGAAAAGCAGTTTCCATCCATGCAAACAGATTTCCTTCAGTTACTAAAATTGTAAACCAATTTTTAAAAATTTGATTTAGTTGTATTTCAAAATAAACACATTTTTACTATGTTTTTAACCCTACATATGCAGTGCTTTTAACACTGCATATGTTAAATACCTGGGGATCATCCAGGTGTTTTTGTTTTAATGCCCATGTGGTAGCTGAGCATTATATTTTTAAAACTACTAATAGCAGAACCTAGGTGATGCAAGTTTTTAAACACTATTTTTAGAACAATTTTAGGTTTACAATAAGATAGAGAGGAAGGTACGGGGATTTTCCTTTTATCCATCGCCTCCACAGTTTCCAGATTTTGGACATTCTAGTAGATGTACAAGTTCTATCTGGAAAAAGTCCAGAATGCTAATGTAGTAAGGATGGTTTGCATGATGACAACATAATCTGGCAGCCATAATCAGAGTGGACTGGAATGCACATGTGTAAACAATGACAACTTCACTGTACTAGTCAGTGGGGGTGGCAGACGCAATTGAGTAAGCATGTATACTGTGTGGCTGTCACATTCAAAATGACAGAGCAAGTAGAGCAATGAATCTGCATTCAAATTTTGCATGAAGCTTGAAAATCCTCCATGGAAACTATTTAGGCGATTCAGAAGGCTGCAGATGTGGGCAACTGGGTGATGGCAGCTTCATCAAGACAACGTGCCTGCTCATGCATAGGTTTTGGTGAAACATCAAATCACCCAGGTGACTCAGCCCCACCATAGCCTAGATTTGGCACCCTGTGACTTCTAGCTTTACCCAAACTTAAAACCACCTTTGAGAGGGAAGAGATTTCAGACTGTTGATAAGATTCAGAAAAATATGACATGGCAGCTGATGGCAATTGGGAGAACTGTGTGAGGTCCCGAAGTGCCTAGTTTGAAGGGGACTAAAGCACCATTATCCTATGTACAATGTTTCTTGTGTCTTGTATCTTCTTCAGTTGATGTGTCTATTGTTCATATTGCATAACTGGATACTTTCTGGACAGATTGGTATAGTGGTATCCCATTTTAATTTGCATTTTTCCAATGATACATGATGTTGAGCATGTTTTTATATGCTTTTTTCCATCTGCATATCTTTGATGAAGTGTCTTCTAAGGTTTTTGGCCCATTTTTTTTTAAAGATTTTATTTATTTATTTTTAGAGAGGGAAGGGAGGGAGATAGAGCAAGAGAAACATCAATGTGCAGTTACTGGGGGTCATGGCCTGCAACCCAGGCATGTACCCTGACTGGGAATCAAACCTTCAATACTTTGGTTCGCAGCCCGAGCTACGCCAGCCAGGGCTGGCCCATTTTTTAATTGGGTTGCTTATTTACTTATTGTTGAGTTGCATGAGGGTTTTTTTGTATGTTTTAGGTAACACTTCTTTATCAAATGTGCTTTCCGCAAATATTTTCTCCCAGTCTGTAGCTTTTCCTCCAGTTCTCTTGATACGGTCTTTTGTAGAGCAGAAGTTTTTAATTTTAATGAAGTCTAGCTTATAAATTATTTCTTTCATGGATCATGTATACCACAGTGTTTTTTTAGACTATAGGTTATTTCTCACTAGTGGATTGTAAAATCATTTTTTAAACCACAATCAAAATTTCTAAAAAGAAAAAAGTAATAGATACATCAAATAATTGTAGAAATGTTATTTGGGGGGAAACTTACACACAGAGAGACATAATAGAGGGTAGAAAAGATATTGCTTACTATGGGTTGTGGTCACAATATTTGAAGATGTATCCTAGCATTCACAGGCAAAGCATAGCAATTTACTCACAGCAAAGCAGCATATGGTGGTTGGAAAAATTGTAAATAGGTATTGGTAGGTAGACCCAATGTATAGCACCTAGGTAGGCAAGCTCGGTGTTTTCTAGTACACTTTTTAACTACTATGCATACACATCCATCCACAATCACTGGGACTGCTACATTATTGCACTACAAAGGTTCTGAAAGAATCCTATTCCCACATCAGCTCATTTAGTTATCAATCCCATTAGTTTATTATCTTGGCTTCCTTTTAGTTTCTGACTTTGTATCTCAATTTTATTCATTTTATCTGACCTTCCTGGATTTGACAACCTGGACTTTTATTGCTTGTACATACATGCCTTTATTTCTTTTTGTCCCACACTGTCCTACATAGACTATGGGTGGGAAAAATCCCACCCATTGTTAACTACTGCTGCTTTACTGAGCTGCCCCCTCATATTTAGATATTAGGCATGGTTTTCCAAGATCATGGCCAACTTTGTCCATAGCTTGAGCAAGTAGAATGAAGGTATAATATGAAACAGCACAACTTTCCTGATAAGCAAATATGTTATAAACCTATAACCTAGCATGTGGAAGAAAGCAGCAAAGAAAAAGTAAGACTAGTAAAGTGTGTGTGTGGGTATACATCAAGTAGTTTGAGAAGAGGCACAATAGGGTGACTTCTGGAACATAATATGATGGGATAGAGAAGAATTCTAACACTGTAAGTTGGACCACACAGCCATGTGACAACAGAGGTGGTGATGGTGGTGGGACTGGGTTCAGGAGCTCTGACATAAAGCCTTTTTATATGGATAGGTCCATAAGGGAATGGTCTGTGACTCAGAGGAAGTCTACAGAGTATAGAAAGTCAACTGAACAAGAGCCTACAAGTTATCACTTGAGTTAGAATTACAGACCAGACAAACAAGAAGTATGGTTCTATACCAAAGCTTAACAAACACTAGGTCAGAACTCACCACTTTGTGCCTCTGTCCAAAGTCCAGATTATACCAAGAACAGACACTGATACAGATCATAAGTTATACTGTATAATCAAAAGGCCCAATTACATTAGAATTGAGCTGGATAGGGTAAAGAGATGGCATGGGCCCGGTAAATAAGTCAGGGGCTAGTGACATGGAAAAATGACACTTTTCTGAAATAAATTGCCAAGAGGTTGGGTAGGTGGAAAAAGTCTGTGTTGTCAGACTTTTGAGATGGGATGTGGAGAAAGAAGGGTCTGTGCTAACTGGTTGTTCTAGAACCAAGAAGCACTCAGGAGCAGGAGGCTGGGTCCAACATCACCTTGTTTTATCATCTTGAACATACCACTTATGATCTTATCAGGGCACTGATCATGCAATGAAAGCAAAAGGAAGTTGTGAACTGAGCTAATTAATAAGTAAAAGATCAGAATGGATAAGGTAAGAGCCAGCCTGCGCAAACTGGAGGCTGATAAGAGAGCAAAACACAAAAACAAAAAAAACAATTGCTGACATCACACAGAACAAGGACTTCTCACCTTAGAATTAAGAATCCCTAGGAGTCCCTGAATTATCTTTAGGAATGTTCAGATCCATATGTGGTCCAGGCATTTTCAAATGATAAGATAATATGCTTACATATATCACTACTCTTTGAAAATGGCTGTAGTTATTATAAGATTAATCAAATATAAATTAATTTAAAAATATATTGTTTAGTTGAATTCATAAAAGTCTATTTTTATTATGTATTTTCTCAGTAATTGCAAATACTAATGTACTCACATACCTACCATCAGTTGTTGATCTGCGAAAATGTTTGGTGTTAGAAAATACTCCTCTTAGGCACATAGACTGAGAACTACTGTTTTAGAAAAAAGACAGAGGCAGTATCACCCCAAAGAGGAAACTAGATTGGTGGGGGTGGAGCGAAAGCAATGCAGTATAAAAAGAGACAACTCAGGCTCTGTAATCAGTTCACATCCCCTCCCTAGCTGTGAGATTTTGAGAAAATTATTTATCTTTTCATGGCTTTTTCATCAAAGAAAAAAATGTTATAGTAATATCCAGTTTAGTGTTGTTGCAAGGATTCATGACAATGTATGTGAAAAATCGGGCATATAATTACCACTCAATAAATTGTAGTCATTATAGCTACTGCAAAAGAGAAGGTAATTAATACTGAGAAGGAAATGAGATTAAATAAAGGAAAAGTAAAGAATGCTGACAAACTAGTCAGAGAAATGTAAACATAGACTCAAGACATAGAGAGATAAAAACTTTACTTCCAAACCTGCCACTAAGAAGGAGAATATAAATACATTTCTTAACATGTGGACTCCCGTTGCTTCCTCGTAAAATGAAATAGTTGAACTCATCTTTAAAAGTCCTATGATTTTCCCATGGTTACTTTTAAGGAGAATAAGAATATGAAATCCAATGGAAATGGGAAAAAAACACAATTAAAAAAAAAGAATGTGAACCTCAGACATAGGAGTTGGTTGAGCTGTCGAGTCATTACTGCACACTCTCTCCAGCTTCCCAATATCGGCACCAGCCCCCAATCCCCAACACAAACACACACTCTTCACCTCAAAATAGAGATCAAACCTGCAGCTGGACAGGTTACAAACCTACAGGGCTCCAAGAGTTCTCTCCAAGCCAGATGTGTGACTTTAGAACAAATTTCTCTGTCACTATTGGTGATTATTTTCATATGTTACAATAAAAACCCATCCAAGACCTGTTACATCTCCTAAATACTATGAAATCATTGACTCCCAATCACAATCCCCCTTCATTCCCAGTGTTTGCTTGCTTGCTTCCCCTCCACACTCCTCTCCTTCCACACCTGCTTCTCCTTACTTTACAATACATATAACTCTTCCTTACTAATAGCTGCATAAAAATAATGCTGTGAAATTGTGCCATTAAAATAACATTGTAAAAACATGCCATGATTTGTGCAGGCCTCTACTTATAGATTTTATCTGATTTCCAAGTCTTACTTCAATAAATAATGCCCCCCCCAAAAAAATATCAACTTACATACATATTTATATATTCATAGGTTTACTTCTGTAGGAGGGAGTCCCATTGTATAGTATTTTTGGTTGAAAGATGTGTTTCTAATGTTAATAACTAGCACAATTGATTTCCACGGGAGCCTGCAATAATGCATACTTCTACCATTAATATCTGAAAATGTTTTTTTTTCTATGCTTCTCTCCAGCAATAGGAGTTATAGTTCTTTTTGTGATTTTTGTCAATATGAGGGATGTAAAATAAGTTCTCAATATAACTCTGCTTTGATTTTCTTGAGAACTGGGTATGGAGGGGATTTGATTTATTTTCATATATGTTTTTGTGATTTGAATTTGCTCTTCTCTGAAATGTCTGTTAATAACTTTTGCTTGTTCTTCCTGGGTGTTTTATTTCTGTCATCAATTTTAAGAACTTTTTCTATGCTATAGATGGTCATCATAAACTATGTACACTGCCATATACTTTGGAAATATCTTCTCAAAATAATGTTTATCTACTGGATTTGTTTGGCCACACAGAGAAATACTTAAATTTGACATAGTTAAATATGGCTGTATTTTCCTTTAAAGTTTCAAGATTACCTTCTTATTTAAAAAGTACTATCTCAAATTCCCTTAATTTCTTGAAATATTATAACCTTTATTTTTAATGTTTTATATAATTATAATGCTGCTACAATTTCCTTGACTACAGAGTGAATAGGGATTCACATGTGTTTCTTTTCAGGTGTTTAGCCATTTGGACCAGAACCATTTATAAACTGAACCATTTTTTTTCCTACCAGACTGATTGCTTTGTAATATATTAAATTTGCATGATTACTGGAAGGCTAAGCTAATACCATCCTGTTTTATAATTGTGACTGGAGGCAGTTAGACAATTGTATTCAATTCTTCACTTTCTCTTGCCATATGACCTTGCATTGCACAGGAGTGGAGAGAACATATTTCCCACATCCCCTTGATGCTTGTGACCATGTGAGCCATTCTGACCAACAGAAGGAGGGCAAAAGTGACAGTGTGTGACAGTTTCAAGCCAAGACTTTGCTCTCCTGTTGATCATTATAAGAAGAACATGCCCCACATGATCCAAGAAGCATGTGAAGACAGACCTGAAACCGTCCAGAAATGTGAATTCAAGCCCAGTCAATACAAACACTAAGAAGAGCCCTCTCAGCCAACCTGCAGACACATAAGAAGAAATGCTTGCTGCTGTAAACAGAAGTTTAACTGCTTGTTATGCATGATCACGGTGAGAAAATATGAGGGATGCAGTTTGACTATAGTATGACTTACTATACAGCAAGGAGAACCCTTACTTATTTGTTTTCATGTATCTTTAACCCTACTCAGATATATATATATATATGCACACACACATACTCATACACACACACATATATATATGGAAGTTTAATATCATATATAATTCAAAGTATAAAAAAACAAAATTAAGTTGCTGTTATAATTACATTACATGTCTTTCCATTTTATTTAGATCTTTTTTATGTTCTGCAGTATAATTTTACAGTTTTCTTGAAGTGAGTCCTTTATTGTATTGTTTGTCTCTATTAAAAATGGATTATTTACCCAATTCTATTTCTGGCTTGTTATTGCCAATAAAGATAAAGCTAATAATTTCTGCTAAGGTTAATAATATTTAACCTTATCGAATTCCCATGTTAAACCTACTAGTTCTCCTTAGTAGAGTATTGAATTTTTAAGGTGTCCAATCATATCAATAGAATAAAAGATGATTATATCTTCTTCATAGTAATTATTGAAACTAATTTTATTTTCTTATTGTGGTCAATGTAATGCAAAGTCTTGATAGACAGCTTTATGGAAAGCAGCATAATTGCAACTTGGATGAGGAGATAAAGCTACAAACAGAATGTTATGAAGAATATAAATATATTATTACATTAGAATTGAGTGTACAAGGATTAAGCAATGCCACAATGCTAGAGCTAAACTGTAAGTACCAGTATAGATATTAAAAAAAAAACACACAAACTCACAAAAAAGATATTTTGTTGTCTGTCACTAAGTGGTCTACCAGGGGAAGTCATATTACCTACCAAACATCCTTGTGGATCAAGCTGCTTTGTTCCTCTAGCACTTGGATTTTAATCATTTATATACTTTTCATTAGAAGCAAACTTGTTTCTTGGGGCAGGAGAAACCTCAAGGTATGCCTGGAAAATGTTCCTAGGTAACAAAAATGCTTTTTTAGTTTTTAAAAATTTTTAAAAATCTTTAATTTATTTAAACTAAGCAAAATTCACCCATTTTTCCCACGACTCACTCCCTGCCTACTGCAACCACCAATCTGTTCTGTCCCTATGAGCTTTGTTTTTTTGTGTGTTTTTTTTCATATTATACATATAAGAGAGATCATACAATGTTTGTCTTTGATGCCTTTAAAGGGCCTGAGGTAGTGCTGAAAGCACTGGTCAGTTAGAATATGAGAATCAAAAGGAAAATAAAAATGCTGGTTGACAGACTGTGTTTGGAAAAAAGCCATTCATGTATAATGATAGACAAAAAAGAAAAATATTTAAAATTTGATGAATTTATATAGTTTTAATGAGAGCAGAGTACTGATCTGTACAGGTCTTCTATTTATTCTACTTAGTATATATTTGTTTATAGAGAATAGATAAACATTTTTCTCTACCAGTAAGTAGATTAAATAGAGAAAACTGGAAATCTAGACCAGGTGATATCAGAGAATTTGGCCCCCAAAGCGGTCATGATCTATACAAAGAAAATTTTACATTGCTTCTGAGGAATATAAAAAATAAACAAATGAAAAAGCATGCTGTATTTTTATAGGAAGACTCAACATCATAAAAATATCAACTTTTCTCAATTAAGTCTATAAATTTATTGTGACTTCCCATAACAATAAAGGTTGTTTCATTTTGTTAAACTGAGCAATCTAATTCTAATGTTCATATGAAAATTTCTTTAAAAATTAAAGAAAAATAATTTTGAAAGTATATCTCCTAATACATATTAAAACAGTTAAACAATAAGTTTAAAATTTTGAAAATGACAGAAAAGTATGCAAATCATAAAAAGATTTCCCAAATGATAAGACAGAACTTCAAATTAGTTGGAAAAAATATTCATAAATGCCACTCATAAATGGTAATGATTTGGAAAATTCTAAAGTTTTATTCCAAATACACATTATATAAATGTAATAAAGTTTTAAATTTTTAAAATTAAAATTATAAAATTGGTTGGATATTTTTTAAATGCTCTGTCTCAAGTTAAAGAAATCTTACCTGGTTTTCTAGAGTTTTTGGTTTTTCAGTGAATGCTGAATAATCTTTAGATTTTTTGTTTTGTTTTTCTTGAGATCAAAGTCTTCATTTCCACTTTAATATAAACATGGTGAATGACATTTCTAGATTTTCTTTTCTAAACCATTCTTCCATTTCTGCAAAAAGTGAAGCTCAGTCACTGTGCTAGCACTTTAATATATTCTGTTAGCAGTGTCAGAGAAGAAATTTTCCTCAACCCTTGGTTCTTCTGCCCAGTCTAAGAATTGAACTGACATGTGTCAGATTAACCAGAGAAAATCCAATTTAATTTCATATGTATGCAGGTTCCACAAGAACATGGGGGAGCACAAGGACCCGTTGGGTAGTTGAAGCTTATATTCCATCTTGAGCTAGGGAGAAGAGGGTAGTGGTTTGAGACTTGAAAGGGGAAGAAGGCAATTCACATGGGGATTGAAACCACATGACTGATAAATGTGTGCTTGGCCATGTAGAGGCCAGGGGACACAGAGTGGACTTGACCTCTAAGCCCTGTGGAGTCTCCACCACCACTAGCCCATATTCTTTATAGATATCTCTGGTGATAGCTCTATTTCAAAAGCAGGCTTTTCATCTAAATTCTTTTGGGCAGACAAGGGGGAAGTAACAAGAAAAACTTTCAGAGTCTGAGTCTTAAAAATAATAAGCCTAAGTTAATCCTCATACCAAAGAGACACATTTTGGGGTGGCGAATTTTGTTACCTTATAGTTCGTTTTCAAATATTTTCTTGGAACTTTTATTATAGCTATGATCATGAGTTACATTGGTCCAGATTTTTGTTATTTTCTTACTGGGTTTGGTTTAGTGTCAAAGTTATATTGGTCTAATAAAATAAGTAGCAAAATATCTCCTTTTTTACTGTTCTCTGGGAGTGTTTGCATAAAATTTGTCTACTATTTGGTAGAGGCACCTGTATAAATATTTGGATTTCATTTGTATTTTTATGGTAAAATTTTAACTTATTATTTGATTTCTCTAATAGCATTGGGACTACTCTGGCTTATTACTTTATCTTGAGTAAATTGCAGGAAATTGTATTTTTCTATGGGATTGTCAGTTTCTGTTCTCTTCCATAACTGCTCTGTAACAAACCATCCTAAAATCCAGTGGATTAAAAGAACACAATAATTTATTGTGTTTGCTAATCTAAAATTAGGATAGGGTTTAGTTGTGTGGTTCGTTCCTATTCCACATGGCATTAGCTGGGAAAACTAACTGAAGCTGAATGGTCCACTTCCCAGATGGCTCACTCACATGGCTGGTAAACTCTCTGCTGGGACTGAGCTGGGCTGTTGGACTCCATGGAGGTATTTCCACAGAACTACTTGGATTCAGTAAAGCAGGATGGATTGGCTCCAGGCACAAGCGTTCCATGAAACAGGAAATGGAAGCTGCCAATCTCCTGAAGTCTGAGTCCAGAAAAGGAGCACACCATCATTCTCCACATTCTATTGGTCAAATTAGCAAAGAGCCCTTCTAGAATAAAGGACAACAAACATGGATCTATTGATAGGAATGTCAAGAATCTGTATTTTATCACAACAATTTACTCATATAAAATTATTTATATAGTCTCATTACTATTTAAATATCCTGTCTGTAGTAACATTTCCATTTTCATTCCAAAATTTCTTCCCCCTTCTTTAGTCTTTGCAGTTAATCTTTATCTTTTTTTATGGAATCAATTTTTGGCTTAGTTGATTCTATTATAGTTTTGCTGTCTATTTTATTAATCTTTATATTTTTTCATTATTTCATTTCACATTTTTAAGGGAAATTCTACCATTATTTTAATTTCTTCTTTTGTATGACTTTTCTTTCATGCAAGCAATTAAGGTAATGTACTTTTCCTTTAGGTAACTGCAGGCAAGAGATATCATAGCAGGCCTCACTTCTGTCCTCTGAACAGCCTACTTACAAAGCTGGATCTTGGTGGGATCCCAGATTTAAAAAGGGTTCCCGCCATTAATTGATAAGAGTAAGTCACTGCACCTAAACTGTTTGTTTAAACAATACGGTTTATTCTGAACACCTGCTTTCACTGTGGGGGACTGGAATTTGTGTACTTGCTCAGCAAGGAGTGCCCATGTGACCAGGCCCCTTGTTCACTGATTGGGTCTCTAAGATTCCCTGATTGGCAACATTTCATACATGTTGTCAAAAGTCCTTGCTAGCTCAATTAAGCATGTTCTGTATTATTCCACTGAGAAAGAACTCTTGAAAACTTGCTTTTGGGTTTCCCCAAACTTTGCCCCCTGAACTTTTTCAGTTTGCTTCTTGTGCTTGGTACCATTTTTCTGTAATAAGTGATAGCCATGAATACAGCTATATGCTGAATCCTGTGAGGCCTCCTAGGAAACTGAGCCAGAAGGTCCACAGTAGTGCTACAGCTTTCATCCTACATAGTTTAATAAACAGTTTATTTGTAATCACTCATTACCTTCTAATTTTCATTCTGATTTTTCTTGGACCCATTATTTATTTAGAAAAAGATTTTAAATAATTATAATCATTTTCAAATATTTATATTATAAACTTCTTTTTTTCCAGTTATTTTATATTTTTGCTCAAGTACCGTTGTCTCCATTTTCTGTCTACCACTCTCCCCACCCCAACAATCCCCACCTCCCATCCTTGATCCTACCACCCTTTGGCTTTGTCCACGGATCCTTTATACCTGTTCCTTAACAACCCTTCCCCCTTTTCCCCACATTATCCTCTCCCACCTCCCCTCTGGTTACTTGAGTTTTTCCTTAATTTCAGTGTCTCTGGTTATATTTTGCTTGCTTGTTTGTTTTGTTGATTAGGTACCACTTATGGGTGAGATCATATGGTATTTGTCTTTCACTGACTAGCTGATTTCACTTAGCATAATTCACTCCAGATCCATCCGAGCTGTAGCAAAGGATAGGAGCTCCTTCTTTCTTTCTGCTGCATAGTATTCCATCATGTAAATGTACCACAGTTTCTGATCCACTCATTTTCTGATGAGCATTTAGGCTGCTTCAAGCACTTGGTTATTATAAATTGTACTGCTTTGAACATTGGGGTACATAGGTTCTTTTGAACTGATGTACCTGAAACACCAATTATATTATAAATTTCTAATCTATTTGCATTGCAGCCAGAGAGCTGATATATGATATTGCCTTGGACATATTTGAGACATACTTCCAGGCTTAGAGTATGTTCAATTTTCATAAATGATGTGCTTGGGAAGAAGTATATATTGTCAAATTATTTACAGTTACATGCACATTTGTGTAAATTATAAAGCATCAATTTCAGGAAAGACAAATTACTAAAGTCCTTCTCACTGAATCAATTAGAAAAAAAAGTTGTTCCTCTTGGTTTCTAGGATTCCAAGTAGCAAGAAATCTAATATGAACAGAAGGGTACCTTCAAAACAATTAGAAGACCTGACAAATCAAAGGTCAAAGAAAATCACTGCATGTTTTTAGGAAGTCAAGACATTGTAGGAATGACAAAACAGTCATGACAGTTTCAGTGTCCTGCAGATAGGTGATTCACATAAGACCTAGTTGCCTTTTGTGATATTGTAATTTATCATAAGAAATATATATTTGGTTTTCACCCCCCTTCCTGGCACAGAGTTCCTAAAACACCTGGAATTTCCTGAATGATGAGAGTGATAAAGGTATCTTTCATTATTAACAAGTCCATTTCCATGACACCTGAATTTATGTTAATGAGATGACCTCATTATAAATTATAGCTCTAGGAATCACAAAATCTCCTTTGTATCCTATTTAGTGTTTTTACTCTTAGACTTGACTGTTTAATGTTCATACTGAGCCCTGGTACCTACGAGTTCCATCAGGTCCCTCACATTTTATACATCCACTGGTAAACTTTATTTTGATCCTCTGTCTTATTTTTTCTTTCTTTTTTGACTACTTTTTCAAGTTACAGTTTATTCCCCTTTCCCCTTTACAATGCGTGAGTTCTGTATTTTCTGTTTACCTTATTCCCACATTTTCATATTCAAATACATATTTTTCTATTATTAATAATATACAAACCATTCAACTATTATATTTCTTCTTACCAAGATGCACTATTGTCCCCCAGTTTTCCACCCTCACATCTATAAAATGAGACTTTTAGAACACTTTTAATTTCCTATCCACTTCCTCCAATTTTCTAGGTCATGCTAACACAGTTTTGTATATTTAGTTCAAGACTATTCCTTTGCAGTATGACAAATATATCCCATCACTTACTATTATTCATTTGGAGATAGATAGAGACAGAGGTACTGAGAGAGAGAATGTATCCTATGTCTTTGTTCATCTTTTCCTATATTTTATCCTACACCTTTTTCAACCTTAAGGACTCTAAGGTAAGTCACGTGTTTTTAGTTAGAATACTTTCTTGAGTATTTTTATCAGATTGTCTGTTATACAGGCAATATATTCTCTATTTACAAACAGGAAAACTTTCTTTTAATAAGTGTTTAATTATTTACTTTGCTCCATCTGTTCCTCATTTTTCCTTCTGGTACTCCTATTATTGCTGTATTAATTTGTCTGTGTCTTTTTTCTCAGTATCTTATTTCCTCCACAAGATTTATATTTCTTTGATATTTTCTTCTAAGTTATCACTTGATTTCTCAGACCATTAATTCAAGTTTTAACAATGCCCTCCTTCAACTACAATTTTGTAATAATTTTTAAATCTTTTTGAACTATCCAGAAAGAACAAGTTAGGATTATGAGAGGGTTGGCATAGGAGCCCACAACACTGGGGTTTAAAAATATATGGCACTTAGCATTGAGAAATGTTTTCAGCTAATTCTAAGGGTACAATATCAAGGTTCCATTCCTAGAGAAATTGAAATACTAAGCAAATTATTAAGAAATGAGCTTTTGCAAGAAGTATGTGATAAAAAACCAGCAATTAGTAAAAGCTGGAGTAAAAGTAAGGCTATCACATCAAAAATGTGGCAGAAATTCTGTCTTTAATATAGAACCAAAGTTCAAAATTAAATAATCAGGAAGCTCAACCTGTTACTCTCTTTAAAGGATAACCTAGTACTCCGTAACTCTCTATTTGGAGAATGAGATGGTGATGAGCACTCAAAGATCCAAGTGTGGCAGGAGTCAGAGAATCAAACATGCCCTGTCTGCTGCTAGAATAAAATTGCCCTCACAAACCCACGAACCATTGGATTTACTGTTTGCAGAGCAAGTGAGCAAGGGTGGCTCAGGCACAATGGTTTTTCACAAGTGAGGGGATGAATATGATCCACAGTGATAGTGGACATAACCCTTGACACAACAATTCCAGAGTTTTCCCTGCACATTTCTATTTACAGGAAGTGCAGAGACAAGTAGTCAGAATGTACCATTTCTATGGATGTCAGAAATAAGATGATGGGTTGAGACTAGACAGAAAAAGAAAAATAATCATGAAAAGTATAATTCACAAAACTTGTAATGCTGCAGCTGCTATTCAATGTGATGGGAGGAAATCAGCCACCCCTTGCTGAAAATAGAACATGAACCTGTCCAGAGCAAAAGAGAAATGGCCTGTATGGAAAAAAGTTGGTTCAAGAAGCATCTGATAAGTGTCATCAGTATTAGCAGAAAGGTCAGGAGAATGAGTGCAGAGAGAAACCTGAAAAACAATTTGGAAAATAATCAATATCCTAGGTATTAGAGAAACTCCAAAGTCACAAATACCAAGCTAGCAGGCATGTTTTTGCTGAGAGATTCAGTGGGAGAAAACAGAAGGTCAATGTACTATAGGAGTAAAGGTGGATTTTCTCATCCACCTGATAAGTGAATGCTTCATGTATTGTATCTGTGACTGTCTCTGGGGCTTCAATCAGTGATGAGTGTTATTTCATCATATGCATGACCTGTAGGGGAAAGTCCTATATAAATGATTAGGATTATCAAAATGTGCACCTCACAGCTGCATCCATTTTATAAATAATTGAAGATTTTCTTGCCATGGCCTACCTCCCAGGTGAATTTGATACAGGACACATTAAAACAAAATAAAGAGCTTGATCTATGTAGTTCCATCTGGGCTTGTTATCATGTGAAGGCCATCTTGTAATGAAGAATACTCACGAATGACATATGAGACAATACTTCCTTAGGCTGATGAGCTCAGTAATGAATCGTTCTATTATTTCCTTCCAGAACTGATTAAAATAGCTCTTGAATTCCTGAAAATACTGAAGTGCTTACAAATGAAGCAAACAAATATCTGGTGAAAAATAAGGCTGGGCCTGCTCCTGCAGGAGTCAGTGTCTTGGTGGTAAAACCAAATCTCCTCAGCAAACTCATAACTGAAAGTATTTCTTTTACATTGAAGAATTCTGATTGTGTGAGGAAGCCTTCTCTCCAAGTGAGTTGATTGTAACTTATATCTAATGTAACTTGGTCAGTCTTAGGAATCTGTTTATTTATTATTTATGTTATTTGCATTCTTATGAATAGAGTCTATCAGGATATATATCTTACCTAATTATTCATCTACTCAAGAATTACTTAATAAGCACCTATCTTGTGGAAGTTTTAGCCTCAGTGGGTGAAATAAAATTGGGTCTTATCTACCCTTGACCATGCAAAACACACAGGCAGTAAGGAAGATCATTATTATCCATTACTCACCAGAATATGGTATATTATGATATAGTTCATAAGAAAAGTATAGAGTATTGTGAAATTTCATTTTGGGTTGTTTTTTAAGCTGGAGAGAAATTAGAATAGGCTCCTTTGAGGATTTAATAGTTGAACCAGACTTTTAAAAAAAGTTAAAATCTACTTATGTAAAATAGGTAATACAGGGAGAAAATCCAAGGATCATAGAAATGGAGAAATAAATGATTAGAATTATGAAACTTGAAGACACCACAAGGAAACATTTGATTGAGGTGATGTATAAAATATCTTGGGCCAGAATAATCTCCATTCTCTAAACTTTTGTAATATTTGATTAATACTTTTGATATATTACCTTTTACTTATATACATGTATGACTTTATGGGCCATTGGGGACATGAATAATATATTTTTATATTTCCACAGAAAGTGTTTAGTATGTGGTTGGACAGCAAAAATGTTTGACAGGTCAAAATTAATATATTGAAGAGAATGGTGTTTATGAAACACCTCTTCTCATTACTTTTTGGGTTTTTTTTCACATTGTAATAATAAGATTTGATTTCTTCATCTCTTCATTCTCCTTAGTTTCTATTATTCATTTTATTGCCATCCTTAAAAATGCACATCTCATTACTTTCTTCCATTTTCATGTGACATGACATCATTTCCTTCATGCCTCTCATTAGATTATTTAACGTGTTCATCTCATTACACCTTTCCCATCTTGCATCTCATTACACCCCTTAAACATGCACATCTCATTAGACAGCCCTTACATATCTCATTACATGATTCCATTTTTGTGTCTCATTGTCATTTCATTTCTGCATCTTATTACATTAAAGCCTAGTTTCCATTATATCTTACATATTTTGAAAATTTATATACTCTCTCCCTTCCTTCTTTTATGCATCTAATTATATTTCTCTCCTTTATATGACCAGCTCATTACACTTTTCCTTTCACCCATCTCATTTCAGCCCTGAAGGATGCCCATCTTACAGGACACTTCCTGAGACAGCTAATTAAACCATCTCACATATTCACCTCATTACAGCTTTTTAACATATATGTCTTATTACATAGAACTCCTCATGAATCTCATTAAAATCCTAGAAGGCACATATTTCACTATCTGTGTATCTTATGCATTCTGTCACCACATCACAAACACACATTGAATTAAAATATTCCTTTTTATTATTTTAATATTCCTTTATGATAAACTTCCTACTTATTAATATTTCAATACTTCACTACATTTTTGTTTATACAAAGAATAACCACAAGAATAACCACATATCTTTCAAAAAAGAGTTTTTCTTAAACAACATTTTCTATATCTTTAAAATATTAATACTATGTTATACTGATGCTTCTCAAACTTGGTACCCTGGGAATGTTACTAGTCAATAAAAACAAGTTCGGATATCTTTGGGTTAATTATAAATTTGTAAGTACATATGGGTTAATAAAAGTGAACTAATTAGTTAATAAAAATTAGCTAATTACATTTAAAAATTGCATTCTTATTTCAGGACTACTGAAGCTTTTTACATGCTGTTGAGAACTATGCATATTCATGAAGGAGGTCTGGCCTGCAGCATTTCTCAAATGGGTCAGCCACATAGTTTAGCCACAGACCATTATTAACTGCTTCCAGAACCTATGTCCCCTAGAGCAGTTTAAGAAAGGTTGTATTGTGATAGTTTATATGCATATACACATACCTATATTCACACCTCTATACAGTTCTATATGTATCACTACTTTACTTTCAGCCCTGCATTGCTTTCCAGAGCTAATGGCACTTGCATAAATTGTTCATTGATTAATACCTCACTACAGTGATTCCTAAACTTCAGTGAGTCACCTGAAGAACTTGGTAAAAATACATAGGCACTGGCCTCATTCTATTTCAACAAGCCTGAGCTTTTCTATTCTTCATTAGCTATCCAGGTGATTCTGATACACACTGAATTTGGGGACCAGTGCCTTATACATAAGACATAAGAAGACATGGGCCCTAATCATGAAACTGTAACAACTCTATGAAAATGTCTGCTTTCTTTCTCCTTGGCCTCTACATAAGGATATGCATCATATTTTGCCATGTATAATGTGTGATTTTTTTTTGCCCAAAATTTTTAGGGAAACATAAGAATGTGCATTATACATGGATAGCACTAATCCCATATGTATGTAAATGTTTTTAAAATTTTTATTTATGCTTATGTGTTAAAAGTGTAATTCTAGAAAGCAATAGTGATATCCATATGCAACACAATACCCTGGAATATAATAATCAGTTTTATTGAACTTTTTTAATTCAATTAAAAAATTAAAACAAAAGATTTTTTTCCTGAAAATTTCAGCCAAAAACATGGGTGCTCATTATACATGGCAAAATATGGGTACTTTCTCCCAATCTAACCACTAGCAATACATTGAAGCTATTTGCTCAGTGGTTGGAGCATAAGCTATGGCATCAAACAGACCTGGATTAGAATCTCCTTTCCACCAATATCTGATGATCTTGGGGAAGGACACACTAACTTCTCTGAGTATCAACTTCCTCAGCTGAAAAATGGGGTGCTAACGCTTTCTCATATCATTGGTGTCAGGCATAAATGAGCTTAGTACATAGAAAATTCATATCACAATTACTTGCACAGAGGGCCTTCTAAAAAAATAATAAATATTTATATCTTTATTTTGACTCTCATATGTCACATTAACTTTACTGTCTTTTGTAACTACTACTGTGTGTCGATTGATCCTCAGTTAACAAAAGTAAAGGATTAAATGAAAACACATAATTTCCATATAATCCTTGAGGGATATCATTTGCCTGTATAACCAGGAAACTTGAGAGACCTTAGCATATCTGGTAGATATCAACTTATAATATGATAGAATTCCAGAAGCTACACACTCATATATGCATTAAAAATGATATGGAGGTTATCTAGAGGAGAGAAAACCTTAGTGTATTTCTCCAAAGTTGAGTAATTTTTAGATAATTGTTTCACTTCTAACAGCCTTGATTTCTTATCACCTGTGCAAGTGATGCTAGTAATCCTTGTCACTGTAACAGAAAACAAATGTAATCCTTGCATAAGACCATCATTTGCATATTAAATATACAAAATATTTAACATACAACCCTTAAAAAGAAAATTTGTCATTATTCCCCAGTATTTATTGGAAAAATTAGCACTCATGAGAAACCTCAGTAAATTACAAGTGTATTTACAGTGTGGTCCCTAAACAGCAAATACGTTCTTTTAACTATTCAAACTGATTTTATTGAGGAGTTCAGAAACAGATCTAGAGGTTCTGATTCACGACATCTTAGATGAGAACAAGACAAGGAAACTTTGTGAAAGCAACCCTCTCTACCCGCAAAATGATTCAGTAAAGCTACTGAAGAGCCCTAAAGGAGTGGTTCTCAAACTGGCCTGTACATTGTAATCAGCTGAGGAGTTCTGACAACTACTGATGACGGCCCCACAGAAAGAGATTCTAAGTTAGTTGATTTGTGATGAGGTCTGGGCATCAGGAGCTTCACAAGCCCCTCAGATCATTTTAATGTACGATGAAGCTGAAGAATCACTGCCCTTTTAATTCAGAGGACCCTATGGCTCTACTATCTGTTCATCGTTTGAAAACAGAACCAGCTTAAAATCTGTATCTAAATGATCAGTCTTTTTAAGAATTCCCAGCACGATGGTCTCCTTTGGAACCAGTCTTCCTAATTGCTCTAGAGCTCTTTTAAAAACATTGACACCAGCCTCTGCTCTTTCTCAGAAGTCTCTGCTCCTATAATTAGGTAACGTCATGATCTGGAGTGAGGAACAACTTTCTTCCACTGGCCCCGTAGTTTCTACCCAACACCTAGCATCCTGCTGACACATAGGCCGTATTGAATACTTGATGACTGACTGATTAAATTCAGGCCATGAATATCGCCAAGGTCAGATTTTTAATTAGATATACTAATTCTATTAGAGTGAGAAGGAAAGTAAAAATGTGGCCTACTTTCTTTACAAACATATTCCAAAGTTAAACTGAGGAAAGTTTTTCTACCAGGAGATGTACTTACTTTCAGATGGTGTCTCCATACTCCAAGATCCAGATAATACTTTAGATTAATTCTAAAGGTGCATGTGTGTTTTCTCTTAATGTTATAATTATTATTACATCCAATTAGGGAAGACACTGGCAGGATCAGGTCTAACAGGTTATAGAGAACTACTTCCAAGCTTGTTTGCCATTGTTTTCTTTTATATTTTTCTGTCAGATAGAAACTACATCAATACACTGACCTTACATAATGTATTGCTTCTCACAAATTATCAGAGATGGTCCTCTAATACTACAATATTATGACAATAGCACACACACACAAAAAAAACATAATAGTAAATATTCTAAATAAAACATGAGAAAGTGCAATTCTGACTCAAATAGTCAATAGTATAATCCTAAGTAAAAGTAGAAACAAAAAATAATATTTTATAAGAAATGAAAAAGCAAAAACAAAAAGATTTAATAACAAATAAAATAATAGTGTACATCAAATCCATTGTCAAAATAAGACAAAGTAAATGTCTTATAAAACATTTGACAGAATGTAGCACACATCACTGATATTTTAAAGAATTCAAAAATGAAGAAAAGGAGGAAAAAGCTACAATATTCACTTTGGGGCAATGCTACTGACATTTCTATTAAAATCAAGACCAAAGTAAAGATGTGTAGTAGCTGACCTTTGTTTAACAAAATTTTGGAAATTCTTGTCAACAGAATAAAAAGGAAACAAAAATCTTAAGTATACATATCCAAAAGTAAGTTTTAAAAATGAAAACCTAAGATATAAAACTTCATAACTCATGATTGGACAGCTACAATATAAATATATAAAGATAAGTATGTTCACCAGCTAACAACACTATTCAATCAGGCAAATAACAGAAAAGAAATCCACTTTTGATGATAGTTTAAAACATCAAATTTTGGAAATTATTTTAGTAGGAAAAGTGATTACCTTTGCATCTGCTGATTATAAAGCTGCTAAGATATTGGGTTTCTTCTATCTTATTTATTTACTCTTCTAAGATGATATGAATTTGTTCTCCTTCTCATGGGAATGCCAAAAACGAAAGGAATAATCCAAGGGCCTGGCACTTAAACAGGAGGAACTACATTAATTTGATCCCAAATGTAAAGATCACAGCCTAAAAGGCATATTATTTGGGCAAAGTTGGGTCCCAGTTTGTGGTGACTTTATAGACTGCCAGTGCCTCACCTCAAACCATTCCTAGGTGTTCTTCTCTTCCAGCCACTGCTATGTAATGGCATATAATCCAGCATCCCTAACCCAAGGGGCAGCCAAGAAAAGGCCCTGGCCTTTTAATTGTGTGGCGACATTGAACCCATGATGCCCAATCCAGAGACTCCGTAAGTGTGTTAGAGTACTGTGTGGTGAATGAGGCCATGCATAAATGCTCATGTTCTCAACTCTTTGAGGCTTATGTCAGGACTTTACTTGTCAACACATTTGAACTTAGGTGGGGGCATGTGACTCTTTGGCCAATAAAATATTAACAAAAATAATCATGTGTCACCCATAGATAAAATACGTAAAAGCCAGTGCACTCACCACAGAAATAATGGAAGCATATGTTGAGAAACAGCTTCCATTAGCCTGAGTCCCTGAGTAACTACAATACCCAAAGCCCCCAGCTAACCCACAGTAAGAAGGAATATATATTGTGTTAATAAAGAAATGGGTTTTAATTGTATTATGCCATAGCGATTTTGAAATTTTTTGTTTACTGCAGCCTTATGTTACCACAATATGACTAGACAATGTCCATTTTAGGGTTTTCACAGAATTAGAAGTAGCATTTGGCCATTAATTAATTAGCCATGCCAAACATGCGATAAGACTGCTCCCCAGTTGCTATCAAGCAAGGAAAATGTTACTAAAGTTGGCCATTAATTATATTAAGTTGCATGGGAAAATCTAACTCTGACCATTGTATTGCTACCATGCCATCAAAATTGAACAGGATGTGAAATATTAAGATTAAACTGTTACTCAATGATCTGAAATTATGGAATAATAACTGATTTCTTCGTTCCTTCCTTCCTTCCTTCCTTCCTCCCTCTCTCTCTCTCTCTCTCTCTCTCTCTCTCTCTCTCTCTCTCTCTCTCTCTCTCTCTCTCTCTCTCTCTCTCTCTCTCTTTCTTCCTCTTTCTTTCTTTCCTGAGACATTTCCTGTATATTTCTTTGGACTGAGAGCCAACCAACTCTTGAAATGGTGTGGTCACTGTGTGCTCCCTGGAGCAACTGGGAAAAATGTTTGTCTGACATAGGTAAATGGGAAGGAGGCACTGGGGGAGGGAGGAGAAAAGGAAGCAGGAGAAGCAGAGCTGTAAGGAAAATGTGTATATACTATAACCCCCTGAATTTTTCCTGGAATAAAAAAGTGACTTAAATTTAATAAAGGAAGAAAAGATGGAAAATTTGGGAAGAAATTAGAGGCCACTGACAAATATGCTTGTGTCTTTCCCCCTGGACTCAGCATAGAAAGAGCATTAAGGAGGAAAACAAACTAAATCAAAGAGAAAAATTTTAAAAACTGTTAAATGGCATGATTTTATAAGTACCTCAAAGATTTTTTCTTTTTTTTTTTTAGACTTTATTTATTTTTAGAGAGGGAAGGGAGGGAGAGAGAGAGAGAGAAACATCAATGCACGGTTGCTGGGGGTCATGGCCTACAACCCAGCCAGGTACCCTGGCTGGGAATCGAACCTGGATTTTTTTTCTAATTAGATGAATACAACTGATATAATGCTATTCATAAATAACCCGATCACCTTCTGCAGTGCAAATTGCACTTTAAGCTGGCTAGTATATAATACATAAATATTCACCAAAGTGTATGCTTCTTGAGATTGGGTCATTTAGAAACTTCCATTCCATTAAAAGTAAGTTTTATTTCCTTGACAAAGGCCACTAGCTAAAACGTCAATTGCCTGTCCTAATGGATGACACCTGTAAGTAAAATAAACATATTTTTAATGGAATAGATGGTCAAAGTGACCTTATATCAAGATAGCATGCACTTTGGTGAATATTTATTGCTGAATTAAAGAGATCCTAATATGAAAGGACAGTAGTTCCTCTTCATTACCTCTCCTTGCTAAATAAAGGAGGATTTTTTTTTAATGCTGAAATCACCTTCAGAATTTAACCATCATTGAGTAAAACACAACACACATATTAAACACTATGAATAATTTGAAATGAATCTGCCAGATCAGATCATAAATATTAATATGATGGTGCTGATGAAATTAAGCACATATTTTTTAACCAAAAATTCTTATTCCATTTATCTTACACCTTTATTTGTTATTCTACAACATCTAGTTGTTTTGCAACCTGTTTTAAACAATAATAGCCAAAATCCAAGGATATTACTGATGTGAAACGTTAAGGTCAGGTTGTACGTTTTAGATTAAAAATAAATTTGGTGATTAATTCTTAACTGGTGGAAAAAAGAAAAAATAAAACACCCTACACTTATATTGGATTTAGGTGGAAGGTTGCAACTGATGAGAAGTGAAGAAATGATATAAGATATGGTAGTTCATTCAAGTTAGTAGAAATGATACCAAATTCCCCAAAGGGAAAAAGAAAAGCCAGAAATGTTCTAAGCTTCTTTTGATGTACTCAAGTAGACTTAGAAAATCTAGTATTTTCAAATTATGAAGGACCCTTTGAAGTCGGATAATTAATGTCTCCTATTTTCAGTAGTAATGAATTAAGTCCCAGAAAGTTCAAAAGCTTTGAAAGATTCAGACCTCTGCATATTTGTAGAACTAGAACCACACCTTGATTTGGAGGAAAAAATAAACAAGATACTCCTTTCAGAGTTCTGTGCTACTCTGTCTGAATCACAGCCATTGTCACCAGCATTCCTACTTCACGTTCCCTGTCGGCTTCCAAAAGGCTTCCTGTCTGACCTGTGTATAAATTACCTATCACTATGTTTTAAAATCACACCAAAACTTAATATTTTGAAATAAGAATTAGTTGTTATCTTTCAGAAATCTGAAGCAGCTAGTTGGGGGTTTCTGGCTCAGGGTATCTGGTGAGCTTTGGTCAGATGCTGGCTCCAGTTGCAGTCAACTGAAGGCTTAAGCTAGATGATCCACTTCCCAGAACCGCTTTGCTCTCGGGCTTGGCAGGTTGCAGCTGGCTGCTACCCAGCTGCTTTTCATATAGGCTTGTCTACTGGGTGGCCAGTTTCACCCTGAGTAAGAAATTCTAAATACCAAAGGTGAAGCTTCAATTTCTTTTATAGCCTAGCCTCAGAAGAAATATTGTCTCTTCCATCATATTCTACAAGTCACAAGGACCAATCCTAATTATGTATCAGAGGAGACTGCACATGTAAGGGCATAAAGATCAAGAGACAAGGACTTATAAAAACAAATTTGGAGGCTGAATACTAAATCTGCCCCATGATCTTTAATGATTCATGTTACTCTCACATGTTAAATATACTCAGCCAATCCAAGGACCCACAAAAGGCATATTCCATTATAGCAAAGCTATCTAGGTTCTTATTATAAGAGGTCTTATAAGGTCCAGCTACCAATGATGTTGCTTGGCTGTGTTTCCTCTACTCCTTAGTAGAGTCTTTCTCAACCTCAAGACCTATGAACTAAGGAGACAAGATATCTGTGTACATATGCATACACACATGCAAACACACATACACGTGTACCATGAAATAGTGAGAGAGACATAAAATAACTGTTGTAGATCTATTCTGAGAGAGAGAGAGAATGGTACATAGGATACACAGGAATCACTGGTCAAAAATTCTAATATCCACCAAGCCTATGTTGGCAGAGAATAGGGCCTAGACCTAATCAAGAAACTGCTCTTGGCTCAGCCCTCTGAGCTCTCCATTCCAAACGTCTGAGTCACCTTTCTGTCTCCATGATAAATGGCCAGTGTTTGCAGATGAATAGTCCCCTCAGCCTCCTTCCTGCCTACAGAAGTTCAGAGGTCCAAAGGCCTCTTTTCACTTTGTATTCTCTGTCCATTTTAATTCAAGATAACAGTGTTTACCATAATATAATTCCCTTAAAAACCTGTAGGCTTCCTATGAAGCTATTGGCTTCTTTCTACTATATAAAATTCACACCCACAAATAAGTTCTTCACTACCTCAAGTGTGGTATGAGGACATTTTGGGGTTCCTCAAGACACTTTCTGAGATTCCACAAGGTCAAAACTATTTTCATAATAATACTAATATGTGTTTTATCTTTTTCAATCTTATCTCATACAGTAGAAATTTTCAAAGGCTACATGACCTATGATATATTACAGCTTTCTTGTATCAAGTTAGTTATTAAAGAAATTTACTAACATGTAAAACAATGACACTCTTTTCACTAATTTTAAAAAAATATTTTTAAAGAAATATTTTGTTAACATGTAACATGTTATTGTTTTAAATTCTTCAATTTTAATTTCCAAAATCAATAGATATAATATACATACAAAAGAATCTCAGGATCCTCAGTCATTGTAACAGTGTAAAGAGCCCAATGATCAAAAAGTTTGAGAAATATCATTTTAGATTGTGTTTTATTTATAAAAAAAATGTTGGTTTAATATATTGATGTTAGCTATTATAAATACTCTCTGTAAATAGTACAAGAAAAATTAAAAATAATCTAAAACAAAATAAACAAAACAAAACCTGTACTGCAAAGAACCACAGGACAAACTGCCTAACTTAAAAATGAATAGTACCGCAGAAGATTCGATTGTAAGAAAAATTGTCCACTCATTAAAATTACTTTTTTTCTATAGAAAAAACATGTGGACCACAAAGACCCAGTAATAAATCTTTCATAGTGGACCCAACCCTCTATAGGCAGTACCTATCTGATTCTCTTTTCTTTTCCTGGGGAAGCTAGATACAAGCAAGATCTCCTTGGTTATAGTAAATGTGGGAAGATCTACATTTACATGTCTAAGCCAAACCAACAAATCAGATTAAAAGAAAAGGGTGGGTGCAATACAAACACACACATCATGTCTATACTGTAAGAAAAAATTTCCAACACTTGCTATTGCCTTGTTGATAGTAGTCATTCCAAATGGGTGTAAAGTAGCATCTCATTGTGGGTTTGGTTTGCATTTCCCTAATAGCTAGTGAAGTTGAGCATCTTTTCATATATCTGTTGGTCATTTGTATATCTTCTTGGGAGAAGTGTCTGTTCAGGTCTCTGTCCAATTTTTAATTAGATTGTTTAATTTAATGTTTGTTTGTTTGGTGTCGAGCTGTATGAGTTTTGGATATTTACTCCTTGTCAGAACTGTTGCTTACAAATATCTTCTTCCATTCGGTTGGTTGTCTCTTTGTTTCATTGGTGGTTCCTTTTGTTGTGGTGGGCACACAATGCAATATACAGATCATGTATCATAGAAATATATACTTGAAATCTGCATAATTGTATTAACCAATATCACTCCAATAAATTTAATTTTTAAAAATTCCTAGGATAGTTGAATTAGTAGTTGGAGCTGTCTTAATATCTGAATCAAAACAGTTCCATGTTTAGTCTCCAGTCTAGCCAAAAATCAACAAAAAATTAATATAACTGTTATTATTCATATGGTATCATGTGCTATTTTAAAGTGATTTCTAAAGAAAGTCTTCTTCTTGTTAGAATTTAAAGTTTAAAATAGGATATTAAATGAAGTTGATTCTTAAGATTTCAATACAGTTAGGTAAAACATTATCTTAGCTTTCAGATTATTTTGTGTATTCAAGAAATGTCTGTCACTTCACTTTAGTTCCTTGCTCAATCATTTAGAACAAAACACAACACAACAAAATCCCAATCCATTCTGCCAGTTCAACAAAAGGCCTTGTGAGGGTGTGTGTTAGAAAGTAATTATGAGGTTTTTATTTCACTAATTATTCTTCAGCCTTTGAAATGTCAGTGTAGGTCAAAGTAGCAGCCAATGTTCTGAACCAGATCTGAATTCAAATAAGGAGGCCACTGCAGGAATAACAAGAAAAAGAACAGTAAAGTTCTTTGACGTTAGGAGCGACGGAAAATGAGACTCAAGGTCACAGGAATTTAAAGATCCCATTCATAGGACCTCAAAAACCCTGAAGTGCCATGCAAAATTTATTTCTTAACTTGACAGGACTGACTATATCTGCATTGCAAAGAAGTACAAATTGCGACTTAACTAATGAGATGATTTTTAAATGTTTTAAAAATTACAAAACACTTTTTTCCAAGTAGCCATTTAAAAGAATAAAAATTAATATCAAATAGTATAAAACTACTCCAAACATTTTTCTTAATTCTCCCTTATAAAATATTTTTGAGCTGATTTTATGAAATAGAGAATTGATCTTATTATCATATAATAAATGTCATGTGAATATTAAATTGTAACACTTTCTAACTACAACAGAAAGTGAGCACATCCTCTGAGAAAAGAACATGAGTAAGGCAGGCAAATTGATTTATTGACCCATATAATAACTAATATGCATAAATATGCTGATTTTTCACTAATAAATTCTCTCAGGAAAGTTAGTGGATTTAGCTGTAGTGCTGATTTCCCTGACCCTAAGCCCTCAGGATCAACTACGTTTACACAACGAAAGCAAACCAGATTGAAATAAAGTGATTCCATTCATTTCAGTCATGCTCATGACTGATACCCAGTGTCATGACCAAATTGATCACACAATGGTCTCCATCAATCTTTGCAACCATAGAATTGAGCAGATTAGTTGTGCTGTGGCCTGTTCATTTCACCTTCTATAGATACAGCTCAATCTGAGAGGAGAAATAAGAGCAAGTTGAGGACAGAGGGTTCACTCTGATGGTTTATGACAATTATCTCACTTCTCTTCTTTGTTCCCAAATTTTGATGTCAAGTGGGTCTGTGTTCTAGGTTCTTGCTTCTTCATGTGTGAACCCCAGACGACAGTTTTAAGAAGCATGGTCTGGCCCTGGCTGCTGTAGCTCAGTGGATGGAGTGCTGGCCTCCGAACCAAAGCGTTACCAGTTCGATTGCCAGTCAAGGCACATTTCTGGGTTGTGAGCCAGGTCCCCAGTAGGGGGTGCATGAGAAACACATTGAATTTTCTGTCCATCTCTTTCTCTGTCTCTTTCCAACTCTCTAAAAATAAATAATTTTTTAAAAAAATTTAAAAAAAAAGAAGTACTGGCCTAGCCATCATAGCTACTTTGGGAGCTGATGTAAGCCAGTGCATTGTTTATAACATCTGAGATAGTCTGTATAGCTACAGGTTAGAATAGGTACTCAAGAAGAATAAACCAAGAGACCAAATAAAGATTTCAGACAAATTTCTTCAAAACTGACTTGAAGCATCACCTTCACTAAAATCTGAACTATTTCTGGAATAGAAACACCCTCTACAAATCACCTTGGGTTTCCCAGTTTCTGACACTCCAGCCCAGCACTGTGTGATGAAAATACAATGTGAGTCACAGTTATAACTTTAAATTTTCTGCTAGCCACATTAAAGGGAGAGAAATAAAGATGTATAATTAATAATATATTTTATTTAATCCAATATATCCAAAATACCATTCAATTTTTAATTAACATAAAAATACTAACGAGCTCTGTCCAGGGTGGCTCAGTTGGTTGGAATGCTGTCCCACACACCAAAAGGTTGCCAGTTTAATTCCCAGGCAGGGTACATACCTGGTTTGATCCGCAGTTGGGGGCATGTACAGGAGGCAACCAACCAATGTTTCATTCTCTCTTCCTCCTTCCTTCCCTTCTTCCTCTAAAAGCAGTGAAAAAATGTCCTCAGGTAAGGAAATAAATATTAACAAGATAGTTTATATTTTATAATAAAACTTCAAAATCTGGTGTGTATTTTACAGAACATCTGAGTGTGAAGCAGACACACTTCAGATGCTCAGTAGATATGTAGCAGTGGGTACTATATTGGATGGCATAGACCAGAACTGTAGCTAAGGCCATCTACCCCAGATCCTACATGTTTTATTCTGAGTCCCATTCTGAGACTTCTGAGATTTGTTATGTCTCAATATGTAGCTTGTGTGTGTCTGTGTGTGTGTGTGTGTGTGTGTGTGTGTGTGTGTGTGAGAGAGAGAGAGACAGAGACAGAGACAGAGACAGAGAGAAAGAGAAAATTTTTCTACAATTTGAAACATGCCCAAGTAATGTACCTATTTATGGCTTTGCTAAGATATTAACTCTCCCCAGCTAGTCCTGCTCCTTTCCAACTTACTAGGTTAAATTGTAATCTAGGTTAGTAAATTAGGTTAGTAAGGATTTTTGCTTAGGATATTCTCCTTACTTATCTCCAGACAATTTAGAATGAGGAAAACTTAACTTTCCCGGTACCCCATTGTGGATTTGATAACATGGAAGCTGGTTTTCTCTAATTTTCAATGTCTCTATCTATAAAAAGGAAAACTAAATGCCTGCATTGCAAAGTTGTGGTGAGGCTTAATATAAGTAATACATTTACTGTAGACCAGCACCTGGCACATATTAAGTGTTCAATAAATACTATTACTGTTTTTGTTTTTTAGTTTTCCTTTAACTTCAATAACTGCTGATGAGCTTAAAACAATAACATTATCAGGATTGAGGCTTAGGCATGGAACAGGTTAGAAGCAGATGGATAAACTCTCATGTCAGGGCCAGCTACCTCCCAACTCTAAACCAGTGCCTCGAGTTTGAGGTGTTTGTTTTAGCCACCACTCTGTTTGGTACTAATTTCTGCTGGGGTTAAAAAAATAATAAAACTGAAATCTCAGGGGTACAATACAATAAACATTTATTTTTTTGTTCAAGTCAGTATGACATGTGCACATGGCCGTCTGGGGTGAGTACCCTCCACATGGTGACTCAGGCATCCAGTCTATTTCTACGTTGTTTGACTGACATCTTAAATACCTGGTCTCCAAGATTTATGAGAGACAGTCATAAAGCATGGGTAACCAAGCAAGCTTTATAAACAGACCCAGAAATAGCATGCACCCTTTTCATCCATGGCCCTTTGACAAAAACTTAACCAAATAGCCACAGCCTAACTGCAAGTCTTCCTCTATGCCCAGAAGGACTATGAAACAAAATGTGGAAAACATGTAACACAGTTTTGGGCACAAACTGATATTGTGTGTATTCAGAGTACAGGATACAATATTGTTAGAAAAGCATCTTTTCAAAATGTTATAAATATGGTGAGTTAGGCAATGGATGGAAAGGACTGAACCAAAGACATACGGAAAGAAAAAATGACAGCCCTGGCTTGTATGTGCATAACAGCCAGGTTTGAAAATCACAAAAAAATTACAGACATATCTTCATTTAATAATGTCTGATATTTATTTAGTATAGTACCAATTTAAAAGTCATAATGTACTTTCATATTTTATAAATCAACACTATTGTATCCATAGGCTGTTACATAGGTGGTTCCTCTTCCATCCTCCACATGAGTGTGGGGTGAGTATCAGCAGGTTCAGTGGTGCCCTCTAAGGTGTCCAATGCTAAAGGGCAGGACTCTGCTAGGTGCCATGGGGCCCTAGAATGCAGTCTCCCCTCCATGCAGTGGCAGACTCTGGGTGAACACCAGTGGGACAAGTTCACTGTGTTACAAGCCTTCTCTTCCATCATCAGACTGTGCCAGCTGCTAGGTTTAGCTGACATGAATTGTTCCCTATCCTACTTTGGGGACCATGGAAAAGGCTAATTCTTCTTTTACATCAGAACTCTTTTAATAGTTAGAGACAATTGTACCTGTTCCCCAACCCAAATTATTTTAATACAGATTTTTCCAAAGATTCCTCAATGACATTACCAGATTTCATTGTCCCCATATCATTCTCTAGTTTGTCAACATCCCTTTCAAAGCAGAATGTCTGCAGTTCAGTCTGGCATTGCATCTGTGATCTGAAACAGCCACCTCTCCCCAACACTAGTGACACACACCACACATCATACTCCCTCCTGCCCCCCCCGCCCCCTCCTTCCCCCACGACTCTCCCATATCACTGCACGCTGCCTCTCAGAACCAACACCCCCCAAGGACTCCATGCCTGTGAACTGTCCATAAATTTGAATAGAAACCTGTAAATTTGTTTCTCTGTGGGAATCTTTAACCCTAACAATTCTAAAGGCCCCTGAGATTTGTTTGAAAACATTTTACCAAATAGTCTTTACTTCATACTGCCCTATACATTATAAGAAAGAATGAATGGTCATAAAAACCTTTATGTATTTTAATTTTAATCTTATTTTATCCTTCATGTATTTTAATTTTAATCTTATTTTATACTTACTATGTGCCATAGTCTGATGTAGAATGGATTAAAATGGCAAACAATCATGGTCTTTGTTTTCATGATGCAGAGTCTGGTAGAAGAGATAGGCATTGCTCAAATAATCATGCAAGTAAGTATAAAGGCACACCACGGTACATGCTTTGAAGGAAAATACCAAGGACTTTGAGAGAGAAGAAAGGTGACCTGTTATACACTGGGGAGCAATCTCTGAGGAGGCAGAGATCTGCAGTCTGAGGGATGACTAAGAAGATGAGCCAGGGTGGTTGGAACCTGAATCTCACGCTCCATCCATTATAGCTTCTGCCTTGCTAAAGGAAAGTGAAGATATCTTTCCTGGAAAATTTTGTCACACCATGAAATTTCCTGCACAAATGTAATGATAAGCATATAAAATAAGGAGCAAAATAATCCATATATACCCTTTAGCAACAAAACATTCAGAGGTTCTCTTTAAAAGAAACCCATGTGCTGAGAAATCAGGGAAGTGGGAAGGAGAAGTAACATGAATTGGAACATAATTTGGAAAGGCTCCCAACAGCCTGGGTAATCACTAGGGTATGGAAGGAAACAAAGGTACAATGTCTGAGGAAACGGAAGACAGATGATGTTGCAAATGGAGGTTTGTCCTGACCCTCTGCTCCCAGAAAGTAGCATACACACATTAGGACGAGGTCTATCTGCTTGTGAGAAATGGCCTCACCTTCTTCATTATACAAAACCAAGTGAAATAGACTTGGGAGTGCCAACTACAGTGCGGACTCCACCTCACACATAGGAATTCTTCTGTGGTCTCCAAGTCAGACTGTTAGGTCACATTTGCTTTCTTGGAACAAAGCAAGGTTCTGCAAATGTGACTTTAAAGTAAATCATTTTCTGATGTACGATAATAATTTCAAAAGAAACTGGATTTATGCCTTACAAAAAATACATTGGCTTGCTGCTTCTGAAAGGCCTTCTGTTGATTTAACTAATAAGTGAATTAGGCAAAATAGCTGATACAAAGTCAATATTCAGAAATCGAAGGCATTTTTGTATACCAACAATGAAATATTAGAAAAAGGGACTAGGAAAAAAGTCTCATTTACTAAAGCAACCAGAAAAATAAAGTACCTAGGAATAAACCTAACCAAGGAGGTAAAAGATCTGTACTAGGAAAATGACAAAACACTGAAGACAGAAATTAAAGAAGATACAAACAAATGGAAACATATATCGTGTTCACAAATTGGAAGAATCAACATCATTAAAATGTCCCTACTCCCCAAAGCAATTTATATATTCAATGCAATTCCTATTAAAATACCAATGGCATATTTCACAGATCTAGAAAAAATATTACAAAAATTTATATGGAACCCAAAATGACTCCAAATAGCCCCAGCAATCTTGAGAAAGAAGAACAAAATAAGAGAAATCACAATACCTGGTGTCAAACTATACTACAATACCATTGTAATCAAAACAGTCCTGTAGTGGCATAAGAACAGACACATAGATCAATGGAACAGAATAGAGAGCCCAGAAATAAACCCAAGTGTCTGTGGTCAATTCATATTTGACAAAGAGGACAGAAGCATAAAATGGAGTAAAAACAGCCTCTTCAACAAATGGTGTTGGGAGATCTGGAATGGTACAGGCAAAGAAGTGAAACTAGGCCACCAACTTATACCACACACAAAAATAAACTCAAAATGGATAAAAAATTTAAACATAAGCTATGACATCAGTCCTAAAGGAAAACATAGGCAGTAAAATTTCAGATATCCCATGTAGCAACATTTTTGCTGATACATTTTCTAAAGCAAGGGAAATGAAGGAAAGAAAAAACAAATGGGTCTACATCAAATTCAAAAGCTTCTGCACAGCTAAAGAAAACATCTTCAAAATGAAAAAGGAACCAATCATATGGGAAAATATATTTGCCAATGATACCTCAGACAAGGATTTGATCTTCAAAATATATAAAGAACTCCTATGACTCAACACCATGAAGACAAACAATTCAATTAAAAAATGGGCAAAGGACCTGATCAGATACTTCTCCAAGGAGAACACACAGAGGAGCCAGAGACACATGAAAAGATGCTCAACATCACTAGCCATCAAAGAGATGCAAATTAAAACCACAATGAGAGACTACTTCATACCTGTCAGAATGGCCATCACAAACAAATCGACAAACAAGTGCTGGTGAGGTTGTGGAGAAAAGGGAACGCTAGTGCACTGTTGGTGGGAATGCAGGACTGGTACAGTCACTGGGAAAAACAGTATGGAATTTCCTCAAAAAACTAAAAATGGAACTGCCTTTTGACCCAATAATTCCAATGCTATGATTGTACCCTAAGAATTCTACAACACCAGTCTGAAAGAACCTATGCACCCCTATATAGCAGCACAATTTACAATAGCCAAGTGCTGGAAGCAACCTAAGTGCCCATCAATAAATGAGTGGATCAAAAAACTGTGGTACATTTACACAATGGAATTCTATGCAGCAGAGAGAAAGAAGAAGCTCCTATCCTTCATGACAGTATGGATGGAACTGGACAATATTTTGCTAAGTGAAGTAAGCCAGGTGGTGAATGACGAATACCATATGATCTTACCTATAACAGGAAACTAATGAACAAAACAAACAAATGAACAAAATAGAACCACAGTCATGGAAACAAGGAACAAACTGACAGGGACAAGAGGGGTGGTACAAAAAGGGACAAATACATATGACCCATGGATATGGACAACAGGGTGGGGATTGACTATGGTGGGGCATTGAGGGGGCAGGGCAGAGCAATGGGGGAAAATTGGGACAACTGTAATAGAACAACAATAAAAAATAAAATTAAAAAATAATAAACTTATGGGTTGGAGCATGTTAACATTCTAAAGACTTTAGAACAATAAACTGTTCTAAAAAAAGGTTTATACCCAGGTCTTTCTCAGCTGACAACATTTTATTTACATAGTAAAATAATAAATTTCAAATCTGCTATTGCTTATCCATTCTGCATTTTCCAAGAGCAGTGTGAGTAGGTAAGTGCCTTAAATGAAACTGACAACAACCTACAAGTCTCTTAAAGAATGCTAGAAACCTTAGAAAGCTTTCCAATAGAGTTTGACTACAAAATTGGGTTGCTAAAAAAAATAGGCTATTTCCCAAATTGAAATTCCAGCCATCTTCCACATTATTTTTCTATCTGAGGGCAATTCAACTTTACACAGTATTTTCAACAGAATTTCAAAAAGTACTTCCTAAGTAAAAAATTTTTTGTATTATAAAATCATCATTTAGTTATTATTACCTTTTCTGTTCTTTGGTATCTGGATTTGTCTTTTCCTCAATTCCATAATTAGGAAGAATTTCTATCTTTTCTGTCAAGGACATATATTTTAAACAGACTGTATACTTCAGGTTTGTTTTGCCTATGGTTCTAAAAATGCAGAGAGCTTTGTTTTAATGTGTTTGTATTTAATGTATTTGATTTTCTTTAGCGTCAACATTTCTTCTTGCATTTTAATGTGGTGATGTAAATCAGAGCTGACATTTTATTCACTGTCTGCAGCTTTTTCTTGGTCCTGGTGTTTCTGCACCTCCTCCACAGATTCCAGCACATTCTACCTTGCATCTTAATTACTATTGTACCTAGTAAATAAACCTTGTTATAGTTTACAGGTAAAGCCACATCTGCATAAAAAAATTTTCATGATGATTCATGATAATACAGAAAAACCACACAATTCCAGACTTTCAAACATATCATATAATGGAGCTGTATGTTATATTCAATTCTATGCAGAAAATGGAATGCTCCTTAAACTGCATATAAAATATAGTTCATATAGCATCATTTTAGAGACCAGCAGGGTTTTTCAAAGTCCAGTACAGTTTGTCCTTCAGCTCTGGAACAGAACCATCATTTCTTTAATTAAACACTAAGTGAAGTTGTTGGCTTGCATTTTTGGTCTGTGTTGCATGAAAAAAAACTGTGTATCTTTGATTACTAGACTTACACTCAGCACTGTGAGATGCTCACACTCTGGAAGGCCTCTGGGAACAGTAGGTTCTCTTTGTCCAGCTCACCGGGTCTCCAACGTGCATGCTCGCCACAGCATGCACCCATGGAGTGAAAGAGCAGTGGATGTCTCTGCCTGTACTTAATTCACCTTTTCATTCTCTTCATCATCCGTTCCACTGACCTCCTCACTCCCCTTTTCCTCCTCTTTCCTTCCCTGTCCATCTTTATACCCCTGCCCTTTTCCCTCTCCCTTTTATGTAGAAAGTGTAAAATTGAATGTTTATATGAAGATTATGTAATGCATTTCACTGTGCTTCTGGGTGAGGTGCCTTGTCTGGCCAATATTGCTATGCAGCTCACATAACCACAGACATTTTTTCAGCTAGAAGAGAATTAGAGATAACCCTGTGAAGTGGTTTCCAAATTATATTTTAGCAGTGCAATCTTTGGTTTAAAGAAAATTCTACATGGGATCACAATACATAAAATTGATGAAAGTAGAGATGCCCTTTGAAACAAAGAACTAAGAAGCTCCCAGCGTCCCTCATCCTCATTGTCCTTCTCACCTTCAAGAAAACCCTGGTCTCCTCAGGAAATGATTTAAAAATCTTGATCTCATGCTATCCCCCATCTGAGGACCAGAAAGGTCAAATATTTTATCCCAGGTAATATACCTTTTAAGACACAAGGACACATCTACAACCCAGTTTTCTGTAGCTAGAAATTGTAGGTGATTTTCTCTTATTTTAATAAAATGTAAATGTAGTGCTGATGAGAACACAGAATGACCTTGAGTGAGGGGTGGAATAGTTACATAACTTCAATATACATTCATTTGGCATATACACTGGGAGAAGGTGTAACAAATATAAAAAGAAAGATCCATTCTTTCAAGATGCTTTGAGTCCAGTAGGAGGAAAGATGCATAAAACAAAACAAAACAATAACTGTAGAGTCTGAGGAGCAAAAATACAAAAAGAGCCTTCAATCTTCGCTTGGAGTCATAGAGAGCTTGATAGGTGAGGTAGATTTTTAACCAGGACATGAAAGAACAGGAACTGAATGGGAATAGGACATTTGGGTAGGGGATCCAGCATGGAGAAATGCAAAGGTAAGGCAGAAACTGCAGGTAGCTCAGTGAAACACACAGTTTGGGAGGAGGAAAGGTGGGCAATGAGGTCAGAGAGGTAAGAGGACCCAACAGCTATTTTATCTTGTGAGAAGCTGAGGAGAATTCAAGAATTCTAAACAGGAAAAATGATATGAAAGTTTAAAAAATTATTTTACAATTAGGAGGATGCAAATTAGGACTGCGAAAATGAAATTAATGAAGTACAGAGTGCAGAGGGCCTAGTTACACATTAAGTGTGATGAAGGTGGGTAAGGCCTGAGATGGAGCCAGGTTTCGAGGTTGAGCAGTTGGATAGATGGCTGTCAAACTCTGGGCAGGGATATAGAAGGGAGATCATATTTGAGCTTCAGAGAAAAGGGTGATTATTTTGCTTTTGAGTAAAATGAGTAGGAGAAGGTTTAGGATCCTCATGAAAAAGTCTCCTCCTTTTAGCTAAAGTGCTAAGAAGACAGTCAAAGAATGTTTAAAGGTCAGTGGGCAATACTAGCTTGTATGTGATAACCCGTCTTGAGTAAGATTTCTCCAAAAGCCCACATGTGTTAAAAAGAGAGCAGAGGAGAGAGCCCTCAAGGAATCCAACATCTAAGTGACAGATAAAATGAACATGCCACAATCAAGGCTGAGAATGAAGCACCAGAGATGAAAGAGAATGATCCTCGAGAGAGAAGTGTGTGAAAACCAATCCACGGAGGAAAAGAACCTCCCAAGACTGAGAGTGGCCACCTGGGTTCAAATCCACAGAGAAGCCAGGCACTTGGCTATGAGGAAGTGAGCTGTAGTTACTGCTGGGCAGGTCAGTGGAGTGACAGAGACAGAGGCTAAAGCATCACTGCAATTGTTTAAGGAACGGACAAAAAATGAAGTGAAAATGTTCTCTGTAGATTGCTATTTCAAGAAACTTTCCTAAGAAGAAAAGGGGAAATGTAGATTTTTAATTTAGTTCAAGGAAAGTAGAAGGTAAAACTAAGATTTTTCTTGTATAGTGAGAGAAACTGGAAAGATACCAAGACACCAATGAAGCTGGCCAGGTTGAAGATTCAGGAGAGAGAGAAATGGGAGCACCCAACGCGGCTGAGAGAATTCCCAAACCCTGGAGGCAGTAATAGTCTTGAACAGGTAGAAGATGGGTGCAAACTGAGATTTTTTTAAATAGTGGCATAAATATGAGTGTGTTCTTTCCAGACAGCTAAATAAATTATGTAAGTGAGAGATGAGAGACAGGATTAATTGAGGACAGAAAAAAGTTTGGAACTTTCCCTGAATGCAATAGCTGGGGACAGGAAATGTACTGATAGAAACATGTGCAGAAATTGCCCATTAGTGGTGAAGTGTAACTGAGCTTAGAGACATGAATTTCTGGGAGACATTGGGGAAGACTAGGAGGAAAGTGTGATTTGGAAAATTTTCAAAGTTACTAAGAGGCTCCAATTCCCTCAGGAAGATTTAACCATCTCTGAAGTCCATTCTGCTTCCCCATGCCCTATGAGTAGAGAGGAGCCAGACTTCTCTGTCTGCCTACAAGCAGCAACTCTTCCTACCACTTTGTGTTTACTTTCAATTCTACTTTTCCTTTTTTCCTGTTATTAGGACAAAAATAGCAATGGGTGACCCCTCTGTCTGCAAGATGAGTTGTCCTTTGGCAGCCCATCAAAGGGCAGGTATGTTATCTCCATCCGGGGAAGATTATACTATATACATAATCGCCAGCACTCCCTATCTCTATACGGTTAGTTAATAACAATCTATCTTTCCAAAGCCCACAAGGAATTCAGGAGCTGATGCCTCAAACAGCATTTTCACCGCTGAAATTACTCTTGGAGATAGTGGGGAAAAATCAAATTAAGTCATTTTCCTCCTACCCTTTTGCTACCTACTTGGAAATCATTAGTACAAATGATAGTTAGCCTAGCAATAGCGATGCAGTCCAAACAACCACATCCATCTCAGTGAACCCTGTCGCTGGCTTGGGTGTTCTGTTGGCTGCTAATTAACAGTGACACACATTAATGACCCCAGCAGCAGGGTCAGCACAGCATTAGTAATGCTGAACTGCAGGCAGAAATTATAGGTATGAAAGTCTTTTCTCCAGCCCCAAGGAAGAAGGAGAGAAATGAAAGCCACTTGACAGCTTATGTCCCATGGAAAGAGCTCTCTAAAGGAGCAGGCTTCCCAGGTCTGAGAGAAGGAGAAAGGGCTGTATGGAAACGGGTTCTTGCTTCTGGGTGCCTGAGTAATTTTATGTTTAATAGAATGTGAACTTGGTCCTGAATGAAGTGAAGGAGATCATCACCGTGTGGACTTTGGAGGAGGAAGGCAGGGTCAGGATGGGGCCAAGCTTTTATTCTATAAGCTTTCCTCTAGTCCTTAGATTGGTTTTTGCTGGAAAACAAAATTCAAGTTTAAAAACTCACCCATAGCTTTTCACCACATTACAACTGTGGCCTGAGCTATGTGATGGTAGAGTCATCAGCTGCTCAGAAGGTGGCTCAAAGGTCTTCCTTAAAGAAATCTCCCTAAGGCTTCCAGCGAGTCCTACATGGGTTCCTGGGGAGGCCCTGTAAAGAAGCAATTGTTTTACTCCGCCAAGATTACCCACCAACTAATCCATCTAGTGCCCTCAGGCTGTGTTATCATTCCAAGCAGGCAGCAGGGACTCATTAAACACGTGTTGCCTAAATGCATAAGCCCACCCCTACTAGTTATCCACTTAGCCCTGACTAGTCTCTCAGATTATAGTTGTGCCTATCCTCGAGCGGCAATGTCCACAGACGCAAAAAGACAAGTTTGTGATGGGGCTACGGGTAAGGGTCACACAGAGTCCAGGGAACAGCTGAGGAGGAGAGAGGGGAAGGTTGGGGGAATGAAGGGTGGCTTGAGAGCCTCAGGCGCCTGTCAAGGGAAAAGAGAAAATGATATGCTGGTGACTGCAAAGACAAAGGTGTCTGCCTGGGAACCTCAGAAGGCAACCTGGGTGGGTGGCGAAGCCTCACTTCCGGGGAGGAATGAGAGTCCCAGCTCAGTACTTCCTCGAGTCTATTGTCCCTTCCCCTGTCTCCAAAGGAAGCAGACTGTTTGTTTGTCAGGCACAGCACTGCAGTACACAAACAGATTGACATAAATGTATGCCAGCCTTTCTTGTTTAAAAACATGAATTATTCAAGAAATATTACAATATTAATTAGAAACCATTAAAATACCAGTGTTGGGGGAGGGAGGAGTGCGATGGTGCATTAGCAAAATCGCATTTAGCCCAAACAGAAAGTGTGCCAAAGCTGCTTAATCATTGTTTTGATAGTCAAAATACCGTAACACCAGTTTCACAGAACAGGGAAAAGGAAGGCTTTGGAAGCCTCTGCTTCCCATTATTATTGGTGAGATTAATTATTTATGGAGCTCAGGCAGTGTACTGGGTGCTCCAGAAGACACGAATAAGACGAGGTTTCTGCCCGAAGGGCACAGGCGCAAAATCAGAGCGGCACTGAGTTCTGACGCACACCCCCAGCTGGTGATTAATGATCGTGAGTATGAGGGGCTTTGGCTTCAACTTTGCAGTTTGCTCAATGTTTTGAGTCTTCAGCCTTCAGAGGAATCACAAAGTGAATGTTGTTACTAAAGAATGCCAAGGAAGAAGTAAGCTATCAGGAGCCCTTTAAATGAGAAAAATACATAGATCTCCAGTGTCAATCAATGTCCCATTTACAAACTATGGAGGACAGCAAGAACCAGGTTATTGAAGGTGTTCACTGAATTTAGAAATTTGGATCGGGAGGATTCACTAGCAATGTTGATTATTTCATACTCATTATGGGTCCACAAATGACAATTATTACACAAAATGCACCCATGACAGAACTTCTGTACATTTTAAAGGCTTCGACACTTGGTAAATGTGTGGTTGTCCTACATACAAATAGGACACTGGCACTGACGTATGGTGATCACTTAAAAAGAACCTCAGGGTTATTGATACAACAGTACATATGAAAGAAAAGACCAAGAAACACAATGAGTCCATTCATCTCAGTTTTAAGAGGAACTACTTCAACATCTGAATTAACTATTTCATGGTGGTATGCTATCGTTCTGAGGATGCTGCAGTGGAACACAAATATAATCCTCATTACCTTAATGGATTGCAAAAGCTTCCTCTGGGCACCAGAAGATGTCGAGTCGATGAGCAGGTGATTATCACACCCTACAGGATACGGGCAGGAAAGAATGAAAGCAGGGTTGCAGAGAGCCAGTATCGGAAACAAGTTCATTTTCTTTCTCCTTTTAGCTTAGGTTAGGCCCAGCAACAAACCGTGGTCACGTCCAAGTACTTTCCGCACTAACTTCAAGTCGTGGAGATGGGCAGGGCCGAAGGAGCCACTAGTCCTTTCAGTCTTACCCAAATTGGTGTGACCTCAGAACAAGCCAAGGACGCCTGGGCCATGCTGTTTCTCCCTCATTTAGAATAGGAGTCTGTTCCGGTGAATGAGGAAAAAGCACGTAGTTTATAGCTACTTGAGAGAGGAGACTTTATCTGAAACCCCACCCCATGCCCCATCCCCCAATCCCTGGTCAACTTCCATGTATCAAAATGAAGAAACAGAAGGTAGGGTTTCAACTTAGTATGGCTGGAGTATAGGCGATCAAATGGTTCTAAAAGAAACACGTAGCAGCTAAAGAAGGAGTGAATCCAGAAACAGGTAGACAGGCAAGAAAAGACAAACCCAGAAAAGCCAGCCTCAAATACAACTTGGGATTCTAGACACCATTCCAGATCAAAAGTCATGGGAACAGTAATTATCACAAAGGAAGAGATAAGTGAATTCTCCAGGGCCTGCTTCAACTGGCCTTTAATTTCTTTTTACAATTCTCGTGGGTGTTTCCTCTCAGAGTGCCTTTAATTGCTGGGAGAGCTGACTGACATCCTGCACAGGCCCCAGAATGCTCAATAAATATTTGTGGGGTGAATGACTCAATGATTTTAATTTCAGTTCAAGTCCATCTAAAGACCAGCAGATGTTCAGGGAATCTAAATTAATGTACTTCCCTCTAGACATATATAAATTGACCGATATTACTAACAGGAGGGGAGACAAGGTTTGGAACAAATGTGACTATTTATAAAAGTCAAATCTGAGTGAGGCAGTTACAGGACCTTAGATGTTGGGTAGTTTTCCAGACTCATTAGGCAGCCACCACGTAACAACCGACTTGTAAGCATTTGCATTGGTTCTTTGTATATTGCCCAGTATTACCATGTATTCCTTCTGGTACTGACACCTTTATTTCCTATGCCTCTAAAACCTTCTTCTCTTCACTCTCCTAAGACAGGAGTAAAACGCCTTCAATTACTTTGAGTTCAGATACAAATGTATTAATTAACTCTCTCAAAACACACACACACAAACACACACCCACACATTCACACAAAAGGGGAAACTAGTATATTAACTTTTTCATTAGATCCTCTTATTGTTTCAGCAATGTTGCTTTTAACTTCTGGGAGTGGGAATAAGAGTTATTTTTAAGGCTGCAATATAGGCTGTAATACTAGCCAGAAAAACAACCAGCAGAATAAAATAAAGGTACAAATCCATTTGGAAGAAAATATAAGTGTAATGAGATACTTGACCCCACAAACATGACCTCAATAGCTGATCAAAAGCATTGTACTTTCCGAATAATCAGAATGCAATTTAATATAGTAGTAACTGCCCAGGTTACAAGAGCAACTGTCACAGTCTGAATTTTCTTGAGTTCATGTTTACTTGCTCTGAATATATATCTGCAGAATAAAAAGAATAAAAAGTTCTGAAAAGCATAGCTCCACTTGAGGAGAGGAACTTACCAAACATTTCTAGATTGATTCATTAACTGATCAGGCATCCAGACTGAGTTCAAGTTCATCCTCCTAAGGCTCTGTTTCTGCTACCAAGGCAAAGTACAGAGCAGAGGTAGTAGCAATGATGACAAAACTTAACTCAAATGATCATGCCCCAGTTAACATCGAGGGCTAAAACTCCTACCATACACCTATATCTTCTGGGATGTAATATAGGCCAAAAAGAAGTGTGGCACCTCTCAAAGGGGAAGTTCTAAGATAAGTATAAATATGCATGTGTGCAGCATACACACACATGCACACATACATGCCCACATATATTCAGAACCACATTCTTCATCAACGTAAAATACCTTAAAAGTTAGGTATTAGTTGAAACTGGCGTGCTCTAGACTGATTCACTGGAAACCCCTGGAATCTGAAGGGATCTTCTGGGAAAAGAAATCACATCCCAAAGTACCACAACCATCAGTTGAATTAGGGGTCAGCCTGCCTGGACCTGAGTGAGAATGCCCCAAACTGAGACCTTAGCATGCCTCGGAGAATACAGAGTGTGTCTCAGGCCCCAGAGCAAAAGCAAGAGGGAGGGCTGTGGCCCACAGGCCAAAAGGCCTGTCTTAGATGTCCTTCCTCTTAACATGTTTATTAAAAACAAAACAAAACAAAACCTCAGGAAATCTGCATTCTGCCTATTGCAAAGACTCTCATAGGTTACAGTTTCAGTCAGTCCTGGGCTCAATGAAAACTCAGTGTCCTATGTAAGTCTGGAGAATGACATGGACTTCCCCTCATGCTCCCCTAGACACTCTTCTACTCTCCTACAACATTCCCCGTACATGGACTTCTAAATGTTAACAGTCTGGCTGATGCTAATTAGGCTTAGCGTACACTATCACATATGCTGACCGAGTCAAAGGTAGACAGGATGTCTGTATCCAAGTGTACCAAAACTGCAGCAAAAAAAGTGGTTCTTTTCAGCCTGTCATCATACAAAGCCATACTCTGTAGTGACCCACCCACAGATATCTTCAGATGTCTTATCATCATAAATTTTTCCCTCCTCCAACTTTCCAACCTTGTGGATAGAGACTGGGAGGCTTTACTTACTATACTGGTACCTCAGAATAGGGTAGAATTTACTGCAGCAGAAAGAAAATAGCCAGGGGTCTCAAAACAAAACCCTCATTGCAGTGCTTCTCACTACTTATTATGTTTAGAAAAAAATGCCTCAGAGAATCTGCACGTTGCCCCTTGCAAAGGCTCACGTAGGCTGTTTGCACTAATATCAGTGCCAGGTTTGGGTGTCATCCACAGGCCAAGGTACAAAGGCCACATTGAGTCCTAATCCCTCTATACTGGAAAGCCACACCTCCCTAAAATTAAAGCCAAGAAACCACAGCAGAGGAGACAAGTAAATATCCCCTTTCCCTGTGGCACCTCTCACCTAATGGGAATCGTAGTTAATGATCTGAATCGAAAGAGAAGTCTTGTTTTATGGAATGCTCACTCTTTGTTAAGCAAAGCTATTTGGGCGAAGGACCATTCTATTGATTTAAAAATTGATTTCTTTTTTTCTCCCTTCATATAACTAAAACATGGCTCACAAATCACAGCTCTTTTATCCTTCTGGCTGCAACCTTAGGCTGAATCTCTCCCAGCCCACTCACCGAGGGGTGTCTGATGGAAGTGGGAACATTTGGACAGAGATTGTTCAAGCTTCTATTAAAGGTTTCAAGTGGCTTCCTTTGAACATTTGGTAATTTATATTTCTAGTCCCTTGGTGTAATTATTGTAATTATCATTAATCATCAACTTCCAGACCCAATCAAAATACAGAACATTGGAAAGGTCAGAGCAATGGAGAATTCTACTATCCTTCACAGAAGATACGAAGCATTAACATTCTGATGCTTCACTTGTGTGACAAAGATTGTAATGAAAACAGAAAATAGCACAAGATTAATGTGTTCTCATGATAAGAATCATCACAAAGGAGAAGAGGAAGTGAGCACGTTTAACCCACTCCTGTCACACAGGCATATGGCCATCAGACGGGTCCAGGCGAAGGAACAGACAGGCTGTGACACCGTGACCTGACCTGCTGAAGACGACTGTGCCTTCCTTCTTTGTGGGGGAACAGAAGACAAACTAACTCAAGAGCACCACAGGTCACATCTGGATAATTCCGTGGACTCAGGGCTGCCTCTCTGGCTCCTTCCCTAGCTATCTGTCTCTAGATCAGATCTCTTGACCTTCAAGCCCATACCACAACTGCCGGCACATCCAAAAAGGGATCCATTGTCCCTCTCACAAACCCAGAACATCTCCTGTGGACAAAATAGGATGATGCCTAAATACCAAATGCTGGAGGTGTCTACACCTATATTCAAATTCCAGTTTGGCCACTTGGTGTGTGATCCTGGGAAAGATGCTTGCAGTTTCCATGCCTCCATTTTTCTTTTTGTAAAATGTGCTTAATAGTATCTACTCCAAGTGTTACTTTAAAGATAAAGTAAGGCAATATACTTAAACTACTTAGCACATAGAAAGTGCTCCATATATGTCAGCTACTTTTTTCACAGTAGAGTTCCTTTATCATTAGGAAGTATATCCAGTTACTTAATCAGAAAAAGATAAATCTGGGAATTAGTCTGTATCCCTCCCTGTCTGTAACCTGCGCACAAGCAGAGGGGGACAAAACGCTGTCAAGGACACTCCCTTAACCCCCTGCAGGTCTTTTTTTTTACTCTTCCCTATATGAATTTAATAATCATCTTCCTGCCTCTAGACTTGTTCCATTCTAAACCATTAGCCACAATGAAGGAAAAATCCTTTTTAAATGCATAAAAATGGCAACGCCCTTCTCCAGCTTAAACTCTATCAATGGCTTTCCAGCTCTTCAGCTATGGCTGAGAATCCATAGGAAGAGCATGCAAGAGCCCTGTGGCCCAGCTCCAGCCTCTCCTCTTCCCACCCTCACTGCTTCTCAGCACCTCCATGTTCCCTGTGCTCTACAGGCCACACTTCCAGCAACCCCAGCACAGTCCTCAAGCTCCCTCGCTTCCCACCCTTGCCAGTGGTGTGCCCTCTGTCTGACATCCTCTAACACCTGCTCAATCCCATCTAAGTCTTTTTTTATAAAAAATAGAATTTTTTATTTTATTTATTTATTTTTTAGAGAGGGAAGGGAGGGAGAAAGAGAGAGAGAAACATCAATGTGGGATTGCTGGGGGTCATGGCCTGCAACCCAGGCATGTACCCTGGCTGGGAATCAAACCTGCAACACTTTGGTTTGCAGCCCGCGCTCAATCCACTGAGCTATACCAGCCAGGGCTCCATCTAAGTCTTAAATGACTCAGCACAGGCACCTTGGCCACCTCTCAGAAGCTTCCCCTGAGCTCCCTTCTTCCTCAAGTAACGTTAAATGTTCTTCGTATGTTTTCACAGCACCTAAAATATTCTTCTCTCCGTATTTATGTTATATTTAATTGTATGTAGGTCCCCATCCCCATGAGGCCAGGAACTCCTGGAAAACAGACGCTGCTCTTTCATCTCTGTGAATCCATTTCTTAGCTCAGTACCTGGTCTGTAGGAGATGCACAGTAAATTTTCTTGAATATGTCACATATCCTTCTTATCTCTCTTGCTACCTACAATCATGAAATGAGAAGGTAAGTAAGACAAAATTTAAGTACTTCCTTTTATTTCTTGTTAACCATTAAGATGAGAAATGACTTGGGAAAAAAATCCTAAAGTTAAAAGGGAAAACGGAGAATGTGGATTTTCTGTGCATTTTCAAGATTATTCCAGTTCCTTGCATTGCCTGCTAATAGAAGACAATGCAGGCCTGCTGCAGTGCACCAGCAGGGTGAAGATAATTGTGGCAATTTGCTAAAAATTTATCCCCCTAAACTTCCTCTGTATAATAAGAGAAAGGAATGAGAGACATTATGAAGACAAAAAATTATAAAGCTAACTTTTTACAGAAGCAGGGATACGGGGGAATTGTATTATACATCCAGTTTTCTGGAAGTCCATTAAGGGAGCTAGCAGGGAAAACCATAAAGAACAATAATTCCACTTGACAACAAATGTATGGAAGCCGAAGGAATCAATTCTAGTACCCGGCAAAGGGTGTGCCGTTTGTCCCCTTGCCAGAGGCCAACAGCAACCTTGATAGTGGTAAATGCTGTAGCTGACCCCTCTGAAGAGTCCCTCTCTGCACTCCTACTAATGCAAGAGGATGACAAAGGTCTCAGTAGGAGAGAGGCAGCTGGGTTCCAGAACTCAAGAGTGTTCCCTGGGTACAGAGACCATGGGAGTTTTGCTGATGGACAGTTTCAGGTTGGGCTGACCAGGTTGGCTATTTATTTTTTTCTCTGGTGACATTGGAGAAAAACTAAATGATAGTCAAGGAAAGAAACTGTTTCTTGCTAAAAAGATAGTACTATGGCCTGAGGGGAGAAACGAGGTCAGAAACGGGAAATAATAACAACATCAGAAGATGGGAGGGAGGGTGAAATGGGTCAGTGCAAGTGACTCAGGATGAAGGCTGTTGGTGAGGCAAGGGAGCCAGGGGGCAGACTTTCAAGAGTGGCACCCCTAAAGGAGCTGACCAGGATTAAGCCGCAGGAACTCTCTTAAAGCAGAAGAAAATATGAAAGTTTACTTCAGGTGCCCATTTTTCATGATACCACCATGAGGAAATGGAAGGAGATCAGACATGAGACGAGAGCAGAGCAACACGGCCACAGAAAGAAATGAGAAAAGCCAGAACCCCGGGAACTACACGGTGAGTGCCCACGCTGGGTCAGCAGCTTTAACAGCAACCCTCCTGTCTTCATCTGAAGAGCCTGGAGGATTCTGATGGAATTCTCTGTGGGGCTCAGACAATTCCTCCCACCCTGTGCTCTTCTCAGCTGTGATCTGGCTTTCCCAGTCCTGTCTATTCCCTTCCAGCTGACAAATCTGTCTGATGGTCTCCTTTGCTCTTTAATTCATCTCCCTAGTATGCTGCCTCTCAACTCACCTCCTCTGGGCTATGTGTTCCAGCATCCTCATATTTGATCAGAACACCCCTTTGCTGCACCCAGGTCAGGTCCAGAGAAGACAGGAGTGTCTTCCCAAGCACGTGTTCATGTGTGAGAGAAGATACTCAGAACAATAGGAATCTCAAGTGTAACAACACAGAAGTACTCACAGCTCTAGAAGGAAAGAACTTGTGGCAGTATTAAAGAAAATCAAGTTTTGAGGAACAGGAGGGTTTACTAAGTACCTGAACATGCATCTGATATGTAACAAAGAATTTCCTAAAATATTCCATTGTGTATTTTGTACCACCAAATCCTACATGGAAACAAATTACCACTTCCTGGGAAAATGTAGGATGAATTCCTAGGAAGTTGGAAGTATTGGGCATGAAAATGGAAATCTTAGAGAAATAGAACTTTCATTCATTCCCTAATTCCAAATGATGAGTGGGGTTTTGACTGAAAGAAGCATACAATAATAGGCTTGGGGCTAAGAGGTTATAGCTCATCAGAATAGGAATTTCCAGTTGAGCTCATCAAGACAACTTTAAAATAAATATATAGGAACACTCCCCCCAAAAAACAGCTAAAATATCCAATTATTTTATTTTTAAAATGTATTTTATTGATTATGCTATTACAGCTGTTCCATATTTTTTCTCCCCTTCATCCCCCCTGCCCTGTACCCCTCCACCCTCCAGCATTCCCGCCTCTTAATTCATGTCCATGGGTTATACATGTAAGTTCTTTGGTTTCTCCATTTCCTATACTTTTCTTAACCTTCCCCTATCTATTTTGTGCCTACCAATTATGCTTCTTATTCCCTATGCCTTTTTCAATTAGTTTAGATAAAAAAATATTTAATAAGGAGCTATAGCCAATACTAGGCATGTGGTGAGGAGGGCATCCAGGTGAGGGGTTCAGACCACAGAAGGATGCCACAAAATGAACAGGTAGAACAGCACACAGCCCATGGAGGAGGTGATCAAGGGAGCAAAATATTAAGGCCAATGGGAATCAAGTTTTTTACTAATGAAGAAGGAAGTCATAAATAAAAAAGGAATACAAAACTATGTGGTATTGAATTGTAATCAATTGCACCCATGTGAACTCAGATTTTCCATGCATATAGATAAAAATAGAAGTAAGTATACAGTGCATGGAGTCATTGCCAACATGCTACTCCATCACCCTGAATACTTTGGTGTATATTTCCTGCGGTCAAAGACTTTCTCTTACATGATCCAATCTAGACAGACAGGTTTTCCTTTAGGTTTTAGTGCCTATGTGTGGCCACCACAGTAGTGCAGATCTCTAACTTAGTTTTCTTTGGGGTCAAGCTGGGCCATGAAGGAGTTGGTGGGGATAGACAACCCACTGCTACCTTACTAGTTATTCATGTTTGACTTTCCTCCTCAATCCACCTGCCATTGTTTACATTCATGTCCTTAGGTAGCTGGTTTTTGCATTTTAACCAGTTTAGTTGTTGGCCCCACTCCATATTGGCAGGCACCAGAAGACCTGGCTTCCTTTCTCTGTTGCAGGAAGACCAGCTGCCCAAGTGTGCCAGCTTTGCAGTTGTGTGGCACCCAGTGCTTAGAGGGGCCCTGTCTTATGTTAAAGCTGTGTTGTTGCCATCTTGAAATTCTTAATGATTTTATGTTTGAACTTGTCTGACTGAAGTTCAAGAGGATAAAGAAGCATGTAGGTGAGCACAGTAGGTCCACAAAATGTGCATGTCCACTGAGATTCCTTGCTGCCCCCATTGGCATGTAGCATTCCTAATGTCCCAGTAGACCTGCAGTGCATGTAGTTCAGTGGACTTAAATCAAGTACAAGGTAAGTGTGTCACATCTATAACTGAGAAAGCAGGGCTGCTAGCATCCCCAAGAAGCCATACTTTCTGTTATAACTAGAACTTGCTTTGAACACAGAAAGAAGACAAGGATGTTTTAAGAAACACCAATAACCAAGGAAACCTATAATATCCTTCTAACTAGTGTTAATTCCCTATTTTAGCCAACAGTTTACACTAAAAAATGATGACTTAAATGGAAAAGGAAAGATAATAGCTCTTTTATTAGGCAGTTCCTTTATAAAATAGTTCCTTTTCTTCCAGTCCTTCTTTACTCATCAGTAGAGCAGGCTAGAAAGGAGGTGTATATTGTGAGCAAAAAAAGAAGTGAAATAAAAACAGTGGAGTTAGTTTTCCAAAGCATTTCTACTGTTCTGGTAAGAACGTAATACATATGTATGTATGAACTGTATAATTTCAATAATTCTACATATGAGTTGAATGTTCCCATATTTGCTTTTAAAACTTGCACAATATAAATATAAATGGAAAAGGTCATAGTAATAATTTAACATTTTATTTTCTTTAAACTTAGAACAATATTATATAGTGAATAAAAGTTCTGTGACAAGTCAAGAGATTGACCACAGAAGAAAGAAAAATAGCTTTGTATTTAATTCTTTAATGGTGCTTCTTTTCCAATTGTTGAACAAAAGGCCTGTATTTTCATTTTGCACTGGACCCTGAAAAGTATGTAGCCATCCCTCTCTGTCAGTTTGGGCATGAATCTGAATCCAATTTTGAATTCTCCTAGGGATGTTTCAGTGTGCCTGTGACGTGTTCCTCCCAATTCCAAACTAGTGAATAACCAATCTCCCCACCCCAAATCCAGGAATGGTCTTAGCCTGCAGGCTGAGATCCAGAGATGAGACTGAGCACTGACCCCTCCAAATATCCTTCAGGGGCAGGCAGTTTGACTCGCTGGCAGTTTTGTTTGTTTGCTTGTTCGTTTGTATGGTATCTTTGCAGAAACATGGCCAGTCCTGTTTGCCTATGCATCAGGAGCAGTAAAATGCCCAAATAATCATATCAGTACTAAGTTAAATTGACTCTCAATCTATGCCCTAATTTGCTATCATTGATTCTGTGGAATGAGCAGCAGACTTGGAATCAGAAGAACTAGGCATGGCACACTATTTAAGATTACATATTTCCATGTGTAAAACTGCAGTAGCAATACCAACTTCCAAGAATTGTTCTTGGGGATACATGAAACTGTATATAGCAGCATATAGAAGTTGCTTGATAATGCCTATATACATGCAACTTGGCTATTGGTCAATTTTGAATCATTGTCTAAATAGCTTGGTGTGATTTATATTGCAGTTCAGTCACCTCCCTCAACCTACAGACCATTTAAAAACTTATGCAGCCATTGTATAATGCCTTGTAAAATAATGCACACTAAGATCTGAAATTGCATATGTGGCTTATTAGAAGGATCGTGTTCAAAAGAGTTCAAGATGTATGTTGAATTAATAAGTTTCTTTGCCCTTCTTTTGTTCCTTTATCATTTTTCTCAAAACTTCAATCCTAGCATTTTCCTTTGTTGTTACAAAACCATGGGAACTTATCAAGTTCTGCCACACTCTTTGCAGAACTCTTCTGTCAGTTCACTGCTATGCTTTTCTCCCGCCTGATCAAATCAACGTACAGAATGTCTTGACTTGTAAACTTCATGGGAAGGAAGGGGCTCACCTGCTGCTGAGATGATGAGAACACTAGAGACGGCCGTGGGCAGAAAGAGTGCTGTTGTTTTAATCTGAGCAATGTGATCTTTCAGGGACTCAGAATTAAATGATAAAATTATGTTAGTGTTTAGTTTATTGTCACATAAACTTAAAAAAATATTTTCCAAACACCTTAAACTCATCCTTTATCTATATAGTTTTTATTTCATTCTGTTAGATATAACTAGGGAACAAAAACATAAACACATGCAGATGTTTATGAGTCTGAACCCCTTTCACTCACAAACTTCATAGGTGTACCTGTTTTAGTTTATGTTATCTATAATTTTCCATAGGACACAAGAAAGACACACTAATTATGTGAACTTTCAAAATAGAAAGGACAAGTCTGACCCAAGCAAGTGAATGATTTACACTTGCCATGTAAATGCAGTATTTTTTGCAGTTATGTCTCAATTATTTATGGTATTAAGGGACAGGGACAGCACAAATGAAAGAATCATAGCATCTCAGGGTTGGAAGTGCTTAAAGGTTCTGTAGTTCAATCATTCATACGGTGGTTAATTTAATTCCATAGCCTTCTTCCTGCACCAAGTAGACTTGCAGCATGTGCTTGAATATCTTTAGTGATAGCGAAAGACTAGCTCATTTCACCCTTGAATAATTCCATTAGATTTTGTCAAAGGACAAATCTTTCTATCCCTTTGTAACTTCTGCACTTATTTTTTTGATACTGCAAGGCAAGAACCATACTTTTTAATCCTTGTATCTCTAGTGCATATGAGAGTGCCCAATTGACACATAGTAGGATTTCATTCAGTGTTTATTGGATTCATCTAAAATGCTGACCTAAAAATAGTGCCTTGCGGGCCATCTTCTCTCCAGGACTTCTAGAATCCCTCTTTTGCCACACCTTTGAACTTATCATCCTGGTGCCGTCCCACTGAATGAGTTTTGTCATCTCTAATTACATTGTTCCAGAATAAAACAGAATATTATCAGTTTGTTCTCACAAGTAAAGAGTATACTATATTATCAGTTTGCTCTCACAAAGTAAAGAGTACACTATAATGGGAACTCCATCAACCTAGAGACTACTCTTCAAATAGTACAGCCCAGAATTAAAGTCCCACATGTTGACAGCTACCTCCCACTGAAGGACATTGATATTAAACAGAGTCCTTTAACAGAATCTGCTGCTACAAAACTATGTTTCCTGAATTATAGTCATAAATTTCTAAAAAACTTTTGACACAGCACAAAACTTCAGTGTAACCCTATTAAAGACTAGAAACATTTGGAGACAGTGGGCATCAGACCAGCTCAGGTTGGATCCTGACACTACTCATTACTGGCTGTGTGATCTTGACAAAGACCTTTCACTTCTCTGAGTCTCACTTTTCTTTGTTAATAGGGGATGAAATGTCTATTATTTAGGAATGGTCTTTTGAAGGACAATTGGGAGACTGGAGGTGCCATTTAGAAATTAGGAAGACTGCAGGAGGAAAACTTGGTAAGTGGAGGGTTGGCATTCAGGTTCCATTTTTTAGATGTGTTAAGCTGAAATGCTGATTAGACAAAATAGTGACATCAGGTAGGCAGGAGAAAACACTTGCCAGCAGTTTAGGAGAAGTTTAGACTGGAGATATAAATCTGGAAGCCCTAAACTACTGATGTGTTTAAGTCATGAGACTTGGTAAGTTTCCTAGTAAATAAGAATGAAGAAAAGTGTCCTTGGAGCCTCCAATATTGGGAAGAAACAGCACTGGAGACATAAAAAGAGAGAGAGATCAATGGAGTAGGAGGAGAATCATGAAAGAGTGATATCCTGGAGGGAAAATAGAGTATTGAGCAAGAAAAATCAATTACCACTGAACTCTGTTGAGTACTGCTGAGAGGTTGGGTAATTTGAGGATTCACAGATTAGCTCTAATCCCCAGCTCCTAGAACACCACTATATGATATAGCATAGGCCCTAATTAAGAGGTGAATGTTGTAGATCTTGATTCAGTCATCTAAAATATTTGTTATATCTTCCAGTTTTAATAGTTTCACCCAATCACAGATTTAAAATAGAAGTCATGATATGACAGATGCATAAGAAACAGCTTCCAGGGAGGAAGTCAATTGACTAACCAGTACTCCTTTGGTACAGTTGCCCAACCAGTTATGATACACTTAATGGTGTTAATATTCTCCCCAAAATTTTCCCTTTTGCTCAAAGGAATAGCATGGAATATCAGACCTATTGCCCTGCTGCTAAAAAAAATATGTTACTTTTAAACAATTTTCTAATTTTATAGCTGAATGTCTATCTAAAAAAGAAACTGAAAAAAAAAACATATTCTAACTTGTCCAAGTTCAAGTGGGTTTGACTCTTAAAATTATGCCCAGGGAATCATAATACTGCTCTCACTGCTGTCTTCAAATCCAAAGTTAAATGACTCACCTCCTCCTAATGACATCTCATTGGGATAAGAGGTGATCAGGAGACTCACAGGTATCATAATCTTGACACTAACCCCAGGATGGGGAGTTTCAAAAGGATAGGGCACAGGGAGTACAGACCAGGTGACAAACAGAGAAGTTCAGGAGCATGACAGCTTGGGGAAAGATTCATAGCTCAGTCATTATTCCTGAACAGAAAGTGTGCATGTGCTGTTTATCCAGATTGAGGTTTAGCTGGGTCAGCTGGTGGAAGGCCTTGTGTGCCAAGTTCATGGGGAGGAAAAAAGGGCACTGTAATAAATCTACCTGAAAGGAACCTCACAGGGTGATCTGATCATAAATCCCTAACTGGGCAGGTTAGACTGGGCAGTCACACCCCAGGCATAGGACTTCTTCAGTAAAAGGTTTATCTTTGCTTTAAGCAAGCCCTGTCCACTGTTTTTGTGTATCTAGAGTAACACACTTTTGAAATGCCTCTTTTTCAGACCCCTTTGAGATGTAACCACCCTCAAAAGAGCACATAATTTTGTTAACTATCCTATAATGCAACCCCTGCCTTGCTTTCTCCCGCCTTCATGTAATCTTCCTGGTCTTCCCTTCTTAATTCAAAATGTATAAAATAAACTGAAAAACTGTCATTTTCTGGAGCATTTGAGATCTTGCTCCTATCATTGGTATCAGTTTGGTTCAAATAAATTCTCATAAAAATTCTAAAAAAAAAGGAATGGGCCTATTTAATATAATTTATCCATAGCAAATTCATTCTGGTTCCTGATAGGTACAGAGAGAGTTAAAAGAACAAATGTCTTCATAATAAAACATGTTTTAAACTCATATAAGACCGAAGACAAGTTCTTTGGTTTGTTTGTATACTTTTTTCTACTCTATCCCTCTATATCTTTTAAAAATTGAAAACTGCACTTCCTCATCTTTGTTATATCTTCAGCTGTGTCAATTTTTAAAACTGAATTTCAGGAATGCACTATAAATTTCCCTCTCTGATGGGAAGTCTATAATAGCTATAAAGGTAGTGTTTCCTAGTGAATCATATGAAAGGAAATTGCTGAGACAAACTAAAGACTCAAAAATCTCAATGAATCCTAAACAAGATAAAGGCAAAGTAAAACCCTGCTAAAACACAAAACCAAATATAAAGAAAAAGTCCTGAAAGTAGCCAGAAAAAAACAATATTACATACAGGGAAGTGACAGAAATAACTGCAACTTTCTCATCAGAAACCATGGGGGCGAGAAAACAGTGGAAACAACTTTTAATGTTGGAAACAAAAAACCAACAATGAGATATAAAAAAAATGCCTTATCTATCTAGAATTCTATATCAAGTGAAAATATCCTTCCGGAATGAAGGTGAAATACTAAGATTCAGGAAAACCAAAGAACTTGACACAGACCTGTTATAGAAGAAATGTTAGAGGAAGTTTATCAGGTTAAAGATAAATGGTATCAGAAGGAAAACCCGGAACCTTAGGAATGAAGGCAGAACAAAAATAATAAATACTTGGATAACTGCATAGACAGTTTTTCTCCTTTTATGCTCTTTATAGTAACTGTAACTCTTGAAAAAATTATGACATTATCTGGGGAGAAATGTTGAATGTATGCAGATGTACTATGTATGAAAACTATAACAAAGGCAAAAGGGACATATTGTAAGGTTTCTTCTATAGTTTACTTGAAGTAGTAAAATATAAATAAATAAGCAGACTAAAAAGCTAGGTACACGTATTGTAATCTCAAGAATAACAACTAAAAAACCTTAATGCAAAAAGATACAGTCAAAATGTTAATAAATAAATTAAATGAAATACTAAAAATATTCAGTTAACCTAAAGGGGTCAAAAAGGTGAAAACAAGAACCAAAATTATTCAGAGGAAATAAACATAAAAATAAAAATAAAATCGACTTATATACTGGCATACCAATAACTATTTAGAATACTAAAGCTCTAAAGGCATCAGAATTTGGGTAGGATGGTGGCATAGGCAGACATGGCTCACCTTGTCACACAACCACATCAAAATCACAACTAATGATATGGAACAGCCATTACTCAGAAATGTCAGGAATCCAGTTGAATGGAAGTTTGACAGCTACAGAATTAAATAAACCATATCCATTCAGACTACTAGGAAACACATAGATTCACAAGTGGCTGGTCCCACAAACATGTGTAGTTGATGAAAATTCAGGAGAGAGATCACGGGAGTGAAGAGTCCCAACCCCACAAGAGGCCCCCCAGCCCAGGATTCCAGTGCTAGGAAGATAAGTCCCCACAACTTCTGGATGCAAAAACCAAGGGGGTTTGACTTGGTAGAAGAAACTTCTGGAGCCCCAAGCAGTTCCTCTTGAAGAAATCACACAAGGCCTCACCTGCTCAGACTCACTCCCTCTGAGCTCTAGCACCTGGGTAGCACCTTGAAAGGCACCAGTGGTATACAAAGAGAAACTGAAGTGTTTAGCATCATGGCAAGCACAGGCCAGGGTACCTTTGCTAAACCCTCTACCCACAGAGCCAGTACCCTGGTGCCATATCTGAAACTTCATCAACCTGACTCACACTGACTCACCTTGGAGATCCCCACAGACTCTGCCCCACCTAACCTACAGGTCCACCCAAGGTGCTTTTCCATATGAATGGCTGGTCTTGGCTCCTGCTGCCCAATTGCCTCAATCCTCTCAAACAAGCAACATTTGGCTTCAGTGAGCCTCAGGCCCAGCAATAGCAGTAGCCAGCTAAGATTCCCAGTTTGGCTTCACCTGGGAATCTCCAAGCCCAGCACAAATAGCACCCATCTCAGATTGCTTTTTAGCTCAAGTGCGGTGCCCCAGGCAAAATGCAGGTGGGGGATGACCTTGGTTTGCACCACCCAGGAAACCTAAGGGCCCGAACACCCAGTGGACAGCTACAGACCACATCAGAGCACCACCACTCTGCCCCTGCACAGCTGACCCTCCATGGAGGGCAGACATTGGTGTTCATTGTCACAGCCAGACCTTGCAGCTGACTAGCCCGGGTAAATCCTTCCCATTGATCTGCCAACAGCAACCAAGACCCAACTACAAGAGGAGGGTGCACTCAGTCCACACGAAGGGCATATCTTGAGTACCCAGATTGGGTGAGAGGGGAAGCTATGCCTCTGGACACTACAGGACACCTACTACAGTAGACCACAATACCCAAACAGGGAGTCAAAGCAGCTCTACTGAACACATAGAAACAAGCACAGGGATGCTACCAAAATGAGGAGATAAACAAACAAACAAACAAACAAACAAACAAACATGGCCCCAATGAAAGAACAGATCCAAACTCCAGAAAAAGAGCTAAACTAAATGGAGATAATCAATCCAACAGATGCACAGTTCAAAATGCTGGTTCTAAGATGCTCAAGGGACTAGTGAGGACCTCAGCAGCATGAAAAAGATCCAGTCAGAAACAAAGGATACAATAATTGAAATAAAGAACAATTCACAGGAGAACGACAGTAGAGTGGATGGAGCCGAGAATCAAATCAATGATTTGGAACACAAGGAAGCGAAAAACAACCAATCAGCACAACAAGAAGAAAAAAAGAATCCAAAAAATGTGGATAGTGTAAGCAGCCTCTGGAATAACTTCAAGACATCCAACATTGGCTTCATAGAGGTGCCAGAAGGAGAAGAGAAAGAGCAAGATATTAGAAATCTATTTGAAAAATAATGAAGGAAAACTTCCCTACTTTGGTGAAGGAAATAGACATGCAAATCCAGGAAAGACAGAGAGTCTCAAACAAGATGAGTGCAAAGAGGCCCTCTCCAAGACACATCCTAATTAAAATGTGAAGGGTTAAAGATAAGCAGAGAATCTTAAAAGCAGCAAGATAATGCAGCTTGTTACCTACAGGGGAATTCCCATAAGACTGTCAGCTGATTTCTCAAAAGAAGCTCTGCAAGCTGTAAGGAACCAGCAAGAAATATTCCAAGTGATGAAAAGAAGGGACCTGCAGGCAAGATAGCTGTACCCAGCAGAGCTATCATTTAGAATTTGAGGGTAGATAAAAAGCTTCCCAGACAAGAAAAAACTAAAGAAATTCACCATCACCAAATGATTATTATATGAGATGTTAAAGGGACTTATTTAAGAAAAAGATAAAAACTATGAACAATAAAACAGCAATAAACACATACCTGTCAACAACTGACTCTAAAAACCAAACTAAGTAAACAAGGAGACAGGATCACAGACATGAAGAATGTTTTTATGGTCACCAAATGACGGGGGGAGGGGGGAATGGATGAAGAGGTGAGGGGATTAAGAAGTACAAATAGGTAGTTACAGAATAGCCATGGGGATGTAAAGTACAGTATAGGAAATGGAGTAGCCACAGAACTTATACACATGACCCGTGGACATGAACAATGGTCGGGGGTTTCTTTGCCTAGAGAGTGAAGGGACATGCTGGGTGGAGGGAGGGCAAAGGGGAAAAATCAGGACAACTGTAATAGCATGATCAATAAAATATAATAAAAATGTTAAAAAATAAAGGCATCAATTAAAAGACTGTCAGATTTAATTTAAAAAATTAGGTGAAACTATATACTATTTACAAATACCCAGTTTAAATATGATGATATAGTGAAACTCAAAGTATAGAGAAAGCTACTGTGAAAACACTAATAAAAAGCTGCACTAGCTATATTAATATTAGAAAGTACAGACTTCAAAATGGGGAACATTTCCAAGGATAATAGAGGTACATTACATAATTTCAAATCACTAGAAACACAGAACATACCTAAGTGTGTATGCACCTACCAACAGAGAGCTCAGAAAAATAAAGCAAAAATTGGTAGAACAAAAGGACACATAGACAAGTCCACAATTATACTCAATGACCTGAAGACTGCTCTCCCGGTTGCTGACACTACAAATAGGTCAGTAATCAGCAAGGATATGGGAGACCGGACAAACGTTACCAAACAACTTAACCTACTGATATTCATGGAACACTCTGTCCACAAACAGCAGAACATATACTCTTTTCATGTACACTTGGCATATCAGTAAGCTCTACCATATTCTGTACCGTGCTTGGAAGTTAAAACAAACACTTCTTATTTCCCTTCCTATTCCTTGGTATGTTTCAGGCACATGATGTGTGTCAGGGGTGAGCATAGCAGCTTAAAGAGGCTGCTCAGAGTTGAGCGACTAATTTGAAACTAGAAAAATTCAACCCCAAATTAACCTCTGAAACATATAAAATATTTAACATGTTCCAGTGTATAAATCTTACAAACTAATATTAAAATAGAGGGGCTAAAGCCAAAGCAAAAAAAAAGCATAACTTAGTTTTTTCTATTGTATTTTATTGATTATGCTTTTATAGTTGTCCTGATTTTTTCCCTCTTTGCTCCCCTCCACCCAGCACCCTAGAGCCCTTTAAGCTCCCCCACAATTGTTCATGTCTATGGGTCATGCATATAAGCTCTTTGGCTACTCCATTTCCTATACTGTACTTTATACCCTCATGGCTATTCTGTAACTACGTTTTGTATTCCTTAATCCCCTCACCTCTTCATCCCCCTCCCCCAACACCTCCCTCTTATCTGGCAGCCATCAAAGCACTCCTCATTTGGAATTTCTTCTGTTTCTTAAATAAGTCCCTTTAACATCTCATATAATAATCATTTGGTGATGGTGAATTTCTTTAGTTTTTTCTTGTCTGGGAAGCTTTTTATCTACCCTCAAATTCTAAATGATAGCTCTGCTGGGTACAGCTATCTTGCCTGCAGGTCCCTTCTTTTCATCACTTGGAATATTTCTTGCTGGTTCCTTACAGCTTGCAGAGCTTCTTTTGAGAAATCAGCTGACAGTCTTATGGGAATTCCCCTGTAGGTAACAAGCTGCATTATCTTGCTGCTTTTAAGATTCTCTGCTTATCTTTAACCCTTCACATTTTAATTAGGATGTGTCTTGGAGAGGGCCTCTTTGCACTCATCTTGTTTGAGACTCTCTGTCTTTCCTGGATTTGCATGTCTATTTCCTTCACCAAAGTAGGGAAGTTTTCCTTCATTATTTTTCAAATAGATTTCTAATATCTTGCTCTTTCTCTTCTCCTTCTGGCACCTCTATGAAGCCAATGTTGGATGTCTTGAAGTTATTCCAGAGGCTGCTTACACTATCCACATTTTTTGGATTCTTTTTTCTTCTTGTTGTGCTGATTGGTTGTTTTTCGCTTCCTTGTGTTCCAAATCATTGATTTGATTCTCGGCTCCATCCACTCTACTGTCGTTCTCCTGTGAATTGTTCTTTATTTCAATTATTGTATCCTTTGTTTCTGACTGGATCTTTTTCATGCTGCTGAGGTCCTCACTAGTCCCTTGAGCATCTTAGAACCAGCATTTTGAACTGTGCATCTGTTGGATTGATTATCTCCATTTAGTTTAGCTCTTTTTTCTGGAGTTTGGATCTGTTCTTTCATTGGGGCCATGTTTGTTTGTTTGTTTGTTTGTTTGTTTGTTTATCTCCTCATTTTGGTAGCATCCCTGTGCTTGTTTCTATGTGTTCAGTAGAGCTGCTTTGACTCCCTGTTTGGGTATTGTGGTCTACTGTAGTAGGTGTCCTGTAGTGTCCAGAGGCATAGCTTCCCCTCTCACCCAATCTGGGTACTCAAGATATGCCCTTCGTGTGGACTGAGTGCACCCTCCTCTTGTAGTTGGGTCTTGGTTGCTGTTGGCAGATCAATGGGAAGGATTTACCCGGGCTAGTCAGCTGCAAGGTCTGGCTGTGACAATGAACACCAATGTCTGCCCTCCATGGAGGGTCAGCTGTGCAGGGGCAGAGTGGTGGTGCTCTGATGTGGTCTGTAGCTGTCCACTGGGTGTTCGGGCCCTTAGGTTTCCTGGGTGGTGCAAACCAAGGTCATCCCCCACCTGCATTTTGCCTGGGGCACCGCACTTGAGCTAAAAAGCAATCTGAGATGGGTGCTATTTGTGCTGGGCTTGGAGATTCCCAGGTGAAGCCAAACTGGGAATCTTAGCTGGCTACTGCTATTGCTGGGCCTGAGGCTCACTGAAGCCAAATGTTGCTTGTTTGAGAGGATTGAGGCAATTGGGCAGCAGGAGCCAAGACCAGCCATTCATATGGAAAAGCATCTTGGGTGGACCTGTAGGTTAGGTGGGGCAGAGTCTGTGGGGATCTCCAAGGTGAGTCAGTGTGAGTCAGGTTGATGAAGTTTCAGATATGGCACCAGGGTACTGGCTCTGTGGGTAGAGGGTTTAGCAAAGGTACCCTGGCCTGTGCTTGCCATGATGCTAAACACTTCAGTTTCTCTTTGTATACCACTGGTGCCTTTCAAGGTGCTACCCAGGTGCTAGAGCTCAGAGGGAGTGAGTCTGAGCAGGTGAGGCCTTGTGTGATTTCTTCAAGAGGAACTGCTTGGGGCTCCAGAAGTTTCTTCTACCAAGTCAAACCCCCTTGGTTTTTGCATCCAGAAGTTGTGGGGACTTATCTTCCTAGCACTGGAATCCTGGGCTGGGGGGCCTCTTGTGGGGTTGGGACTCTTCACTCCCGTGATCTCTCTCCTGAATTTTCATCAACTACACATGTTTGTGGGACCAGCCACTTGTGAATCTATGTGTTTCCTAGTAGTCTGAATGGATATGGTTTATTTAATTCTGTAGCTGTCAAACTTCCATTCAACTGGATTCCTGACATTTCTGAGTAATGGCTGTTCCATATCATTAGTTGTGATTTTGATGTGGTTGTGCGAAGAGGCACACCATGTCTGCCTACAATGCCATCTTGACCAGAAGTTCTCCATAACTTTGGTTTAAACTATGTATCTCTTGAAAGCAAGTATTACTGACATTTAAGAACAAGTACTGCTTCTGCATTAGAGATGCCCCTCCTACTCAGAAAAATTGCTGATTGTATTGCAAGTTACTTCAGGTACTTCAAAGTACATAATAGCAATACTGCTATCTCTTAGTCTGTGTGGTGCAAATGAGATAATTTTATTCCAGCTAACCAAACCATGATTATTACTCTTTCTGACCACCTTGATTCTCTAATACAGCAATTTTCAACCCACGTGTCATGGCAAGCACAGGTGTGCTGCAAGAACTTTTAAAACATGCAATACCAGACAGGTCTGTGGCACAGACCTCTTTTTCCATTGATTGTCAAATTAAAAACAAGACAACAGCCAACACAATAATAGCCATCTGGCATGAATGAATCAAAATTATACCTATTTTTTTGACAGGTAGGCAGAAAATATTTTTTGGTGTGCTGCATAATTTTAGTAATTACACTGTGTGTGCCACGAGATGAAAAAGGTTGAAAATCGCTGCTCTAGTATATACTCTCCTGCACCGATTCTTTATCATTCATTATTGAGGACATCATTAACACAGTATCCCCTCTTGATTAATATGAAAAGGAGCTTGAAATGTCTTTTACCATCTTCAGCTTCCTGGTGTTTGTCAAATACTCTTGTTTTACAAGAAGTAGTTTTCTTGTAGGGTTGTGAGTGTGTCTGCATAATTTTTCATCAAGGCAATAACATAAGATCCTAAATCACAAGCATTCTTTGCAAGTCCCTTAAGTGTAGTGTAATTTGGAACCGGCAATCCATTTCAAATTCGGTAAATTAAAGGGGAAATAGCCAAGCAGGAGTTAGAGGAGCAGGCCTGACTCCCACACCTGCAATTTCAACCAAATGACATAAAATGCCAAGCCATTATTCTTCCAATTTAGCTTCCTCAGCTTTCATGTTGAAAACCAAATTCATTCAAAAAGTAATCAAATCAGATAAGAACTGAGATGGAGGGGCGCAGGGGGCGGGGGCATGCTAATGATGCAGCCAGAGGAAACAGTTGGAAGGTTGTGGCGTTTTAACATGCAGGTTATTTTATGGAGCATATTTTAAAATGATTTTTTTCCAGGTTAGTTTAATTGTAGTATCAGAAACCCTTTCATCTGTTTTGACAATTGAAATGATGATGTGCAGGCTGCACTGTGTTTATACTGTGAGAGGTAGAAACATCCATATTGATGCACCAGCCACTAAGAATTTAAAAGGACCGGAGCGGCTAAAGGCCGATTAGCCATGGAGAACATTAGCTCCGATACTTCTCATACAGAGCCAGACATTACGTCAAGCATGACAAGCCACTCTAGCATAAAGGTATTAGCGGCCTCCAAGTCTCAGGCTTACCCTTAAGTTGTTTCATTAAAATACAAAATCATGTTGACCTAATTTTTTGACAGGTTTCAAAGAGAGCAAAGATTTCCTCTTTCGCTGTACCTACCCTTCCTCCCTCTTCATCCTGCCGTAACTCTGGAGAGTTTGCCAGTTACAAGTCCTTGCCGAGCGGCAGTCTCTTTTATTTTAATCAAGGTAGAAGCTCTGGCTTTAAACGCTTTCTTCCCTCATCTCCAAACATGTATGCTGAGAGTCTTCACTGGGATGAGAACTTCTTTCAATAGCAGTAACTCTTAATGTCCTTGGGGGGAAGAGAGCTGCTCTGCATTCAGCGGAGAAGCCGGAACGCCTGGATCGGTCTCATTATGTAGTCCATATGCAAAAAGCCACGGTACCTAACAGCTGCTGGTGGTAGGATTAAGGGAAAATATTTAATTTGATGCAGGAGCACGTGCACGTGATTTCAGCTGTAGCTCCTACCTGCTCCCCGGGGTGTATATTAAATATATGGTATAATGCAGAAATCATTTAATTGTGTCAACACAATGTGAGGATGTTTGTTTAAAGTAAAAATTAGTTTTTGCAGCATAAATTGATTAGTTGACAGGCTATTCGACTGTCACAGAGGCTACTGGATACAAAGAAAAAATTGGCTTGGTTAATCTGAGCAAAGGGGAACAAGTCCTTTGAGATCAGGGGAAATACAAGCAATGTAAATTCGGATTGGTCTTTGTGTTCTGTAAATCAATAAAACAACAGGGAAGTGTGCGGAATAGCCTAGATCATCTATCAAACTGGTTTTTATTGTGTTTCTATTTCTATCCCTAGTATACATGTGCCTTCAGTTTCCTGTGAATAAAAACATTTGACAAAAGAATAAAAATGGACTTGAGTTCAGTGTGGATGCAGCGCCAGTGCCAAGGTCAGGGTGGGGGTGTGGCAGGCGTAAAGATGAGGATCAAAAAGGCTCTCTCCTGAAATCTCAAATTTGCATCATTCTAAAACTCTCAGGTGGCAGGTGGTAAAAGTGAAGATAGATTTTATGTATATATACACACACACACATATATATATATCTACTGCAATGAGCACTGTACCTTATGCAGAATACTAATCAGGATTTTTTTAAAGCAACTGCATTGTCTTAACAATTTGTAAAAGAGATACAGGTGCACGCATGCACAAACACAAAAGAAATCAGTTAAGAAGGCTTTATGCTGCAACCAAGATTTCTCCCCACCAATCACTTTCAATCACAGAAGAAATAAATAAATACTGTGCTAAAATAAGAAAACACTAATTTTGTGGCCCACTGAAGGGGTCCTGCTCTTTTAAAACAGTCCTCTTGTTTGTTAGGCCCTTTTCAAAGGCAAGTATTTTCACCTGATTGCTTTGATTGAGGGAACGCTTTTATCTGTGTGGACAGTTTGCATTGTCATTGTGTTTTACCTCTTGGTGCACACAGAATCTCATTCTAAGACTGCCTGCCCCAAGCCACACAGTGCACTGAGATACTGCAGAGAATGAGGAAGGGAGAGAAAATGCAGGTTTCAGAGCTCAGGAATAGCACATTTTATTGCAGTAGTCCAGGCGAGTGAGACAGCCATACAAACCTTCCCTTTCGCGCATTTGAAAGATGGGGGCATCGTTGTGGCATTATCTTCCCAGGTGCCCCAGATGGCACAGTGTACTTCTAATGGAAAACCATTCATCTGGCCCTGCGACTGTACGTGTTGTACATCATGATGGTTCATGGAGGAAACGCGCTCAGACAGCTTAAGCAGAAGGTGCAGAGCATGTGGTTGTGAAGGCATAATGGAAGAGAGGCACAAAAGGGCAGGCGAATGAGTCAGAGGCTGGGGAAGGGGAGAAGGTTGTTATTTCTGTGTAATTCCCCAGGATCCACTCCTGCTTGGGTTGGTGGTGAGAAAAAAACCAATTCAATTTGAAGGTGGTTCAGGATAAATGAACCAGGGAATTGAGCTGCTGGAATCTAATTAGGGAACCCCCCCCCAAATTACTAGTACCTGCCCAGCAGAAAAGTCAAATGGGTACACCAGCCAAAAGAGTTAAGGGAAGTTGGCAGAATAAGCAATCCAGAAGGAGCAGGTTTGCAAACCTTCCAGATTCTATCTCTGAAACTCTTGGAAGTGATTTTTTTTAATAATGTTAATGTTGTCAGCATAGAAGACTGCAAAGCAGAAAATAAGGGCTACAGAAAAGGTAAATGCAGGATTGTGAGATTTGAAAGGCCAGCAGCATCTGTACTCCCTTTGGGGTGAGGGGAGACTCCTAGTATCCCCAGCCGATAAGGACCCATCCCCCTCCTGCAGCCCCACGGAGAGAGACGGCAAATGCTGCTGGACACTGCGGCAGGAGTGAAGGAAGGGCGTGCTGCAAGACTGGCCCCCTAAGCTTGCCCCTCGCCACCTGGCATCACACGGTTCATTTCAGCCTTCTGATAGCTGCTTATTCATGGGCAACCCGCTTTGGGGCCTTATGTATTTCTCCTTGAGGAGAAATATAGCAGGTTATCTGAACTATATAGCAGGTGGTCTGGGGAAAATAGGATCTGGACATGGAGCCAAGGCATCCAGTGCAGTCCTGACAATCTCACTATGTACTTTGGGAAACTATTTGAGTGTCATTTTAAGCTCATTTGTAGAATGAGTCGGATTAGAAAATCTTTAAGCTCTATTACAGCTTCTAAATCTGAGGATTCCACACCCCCCCCCACCAAAAAGCACATTTCTGTTGTGTTTTCTACAAAAGACATGGGATTAATCCCCAGAATAATAAAGGACCTAGCAGCTGCTGTCACCTTTGAAACTGATTTTCATCCTGGCTCTTACTTCAAACCTTTACTCACATACAACAAATCAAAATCTACATGAAAGGCAAATTGTACTTTTATTTACTGTATGATTATCGCCTTTGCAACTGCTGATTTCTCCCCAAAGCCTTGTAATAACTACGGTTGCCTAGATTTCATGCATATTCCTGAGGGCAGGAGAGAGCCAATAAATCCAAAGGAAGTAAGTGAAATGGAATATGTTGCCCTTTTCTCCTTTACCCAGGAAAGTAAAATTTATGCTTCAAGATGTCAATTAAATGAGCAACTACAGTTTGCCCCCATTGAATCAAGAAGACTCTCACACTGAACACTGTTCAGAAGGCACAACAGTAATAAAACACATTAACAGGGAAAAAAAGATAGCTTATCATGACATACTTGAATGAAAAAAACAGAAGCAACCGCCTGTGCCTTAGTATGGGACTGCCACAGTGTGCTCACCCAGACTGGCTCCCTTGTCCCCTAGCACATTTCAGATTGTTTCCTACCACCATCAGTGGGCGTGACCTCAGGGGATTCAAGTTTATTTCATTACCAGTCCAAGCCAAATGTATTTATGCAGAAAAACTTTTATCAGGAAAAGGTATGATTCACTTCCCAAACGAAAATGTTTGAAGTTTCCATTCTTTGGGTGAATAATTGAGAGTTTGTCGTATAAAATACTATGTGCTGAAACTTTGTGAGGTGGCAATGTGGCTTCACTTTCATAGAGGTGGGGTTCTTCACTTAATTTAATGTGACCGACGGGAGGCGAGGGGGTGTCACTCGTGGTTCAATAACACTTGAAGTTTCTGGAAGGTGGTAACTGACACAGACCATTATCCCCCTCCCTATTAACTAATGAGTTAGTCTCTCCCTCCACGTAACTCCTGCAGTTAATAAAGTGGCTCATTTAGCTGTCACCAGAACAATGTCAGTGAAAAGACTAGATTCGGAGAACAGGGCAGCGACTCGGCAGCACAACGTGCACGTCAATCCCACCCGTCTAAGGGCAGAGAGCAGATCAAAGATGCCGCTGGGGTGTTCCTTCTGATGTGTGGTTTACTTTTTATCAATACAGACAGATTTTTTTTATGAGTCAAAAACCTCTCTTGTACTCATTCTAGCTCCAGGCTAGCAGTTATCCAGGCCGGGGCAAACCGTGTAGTGCTTCTGTCAATATACCCTCCTTTTCCACCCCTACTCTATGCCCCAAGCTGCCTTAAAAAAATAGAATATAGCTAATAAATCCAGAACTATGTCTACACAAATCCTAAAATACAGTTTGTCTTATTTTGAAGTCACAGGATGCTGCAGTTCTTTGTCTTTACCTGATTGCATCAGCTATTCAAAGACTGCTGGCGAGAAAGGGGCTGCTCCCTCACAAAGTGGTCGCCCAATCCAATTAGTTTACGCATTTGACCTTAACCAGCACGATTCAGTCATTGGAATCACGAGACAGCCTGATTGGATTGAACACTTGCAAATTGATCTTCTTCTCTGTGATTAACTTTAATGATGACATAAATAACAAATGTGATGCAAAAATGGATAAACTGGTGACTTGCTGAAGAATTCTTGTTTTTCAGGATGACCAAAGATTACTCTGAGTAATAAGTCCAATTGAAATATTCATGGAGCATTTCTAAATTCAAGACACTGTAGGAGACACTGAAGAAGCACAGAGATGACTCAGGCCCAGTTCCTGGCCTCAAGTCTTCTATCTTCAGTGGAAGACAAGTATGTAAACAGGTTCTCCTACTTGCAGAGAACAATACAAGATGCTAAACAAAGTTACAATAACAAGTGATGAGAGCAATTAATTTTGGTAAGAACAAAGTCAGAAAAGCCTTGGGCTGGACCTTGGAGGGTAAGAAAAACAATTAAGGATAACAACAACAAAAAAGCCTTCAGGGCCACCCAGATAATAGAAGCAGGAGAAGTGCAAAGGGCTAGAGCCTGCAGCAAACGTACCATCAATGAATGCCCCCTGGAAAGGATTTCACAGTCCATTTTTAAACTATTCCTTGGCAAACAAAATACAGCTGTGGGTTGAATCTGGCCTTCCATGGTCGCATGCACTTCAGTTAGTTGGAAACGGAATGATCCAGAAAGCACCTCCTGACAAAGAAACAGAGCAAGGCAAGTGCCAGAGACTGTCTGCCCCCTGCCTGCCATCCTTCCTCTCCACCCACTTTTCATCTTAATCCTCTAACCTCTGATATTTACAGCAAAGGTGTTTAGAAGCACTGAATCTCTCACACTGGGACTCATTCAAATTTCTTTCCTATTAGTTCTGGCCTTGTTCCTCTAGGGATGATAACTGAACTTTACCATGAATCTACTTCCCCTCGAGATACCCCACATTGTAGAACAGAATTCTAATGCATTGCCGATACTCAGAACCCTAGGTTTGTAATCAATTGGTCATTCAGTCCAGACCAGCCACTCACACAGACCCTTCAGATTAGTGTCCTGCCTTCTGCTTTTCTCTCCACCACCCAGTTCCTGAGGATCTGCCAGAGACCCAGACTAACGAAGTGAATGCTGCCACCTGCCGGTAGATTGACCTGATGCTCACTGCCTGTAAGCCTCTTCCATCTCCAAATACTGCTGCTATGCTTCCCCAGACATCAGGAGACTCATATCCTCAGGACTTCCTGCAGCCGCTTGGCAGGACTCCCTCCAATTGCTTCTTGGCATAGACTTGGGTGACAGATTCCTGTCCATCATACTCAACCTCCTCAGCATGTACAAGTGCATCATCCAAGCAGAGCTAAACCAACTCTGCTGGGAACTTCCAGCCCTAGGACTCAGTCCTTTCCTTTTCTTCTCTCATTCACAGAGCCATACTGAAGTATTCTCTAGGTATAGTGAAACTTGATCTATTCATAATATCAAGCGGAAATTCATTCAACACACATGCATCATACCCTGCTATGTGCCAGGCCCTGTTCTGGGCTTTGGGGATTTAACCATGAACAACACAAATGCAAACCCCTGCCTCACAGAGCTGCCATTTCTCTGGGAGAGACAGACAACAAGTAAGATGAATAAGTAAACTATAAAGTGTATTGGACAGTGGTAACTCCTGAGGAGAAAAATACGAGCAGAGAGGGGAGACACAGACTGCCATGGGGATGGGGTGCTGAAATTTTAGGCAGGGAGGCCAGGGAAACCTCTCCAAGAGGGTGCAGGCCTGAAAGACATGGGGGGAAGTTACCAGGGGGCTTTCTCCAGAAAATCATTATAGGCAAAGTAAGAGCAAGCGAAAACACCCCAAAGTTGTACTGTTTTTAGCACATGTCATGACCTCTCTGAAAGTTAGGGCATTGAAGCAGAGAAAACTAAGGGATTGCATAGGAATTGGAACACATAGATCATTAGAAGGACTAGCGCTTTACACTGAGGTCAGAAATCAGAGCCACATAGAGGAGTAGTATGGTCTGAACTAATGTCTTCACACAGCAGGGAGCCAGTCGGTAGGCAGCTGTGACAATCCAGGTCCAGGATGAGGATGGCTTAGACTGGTGGGAGGAGAGGGGGCTCTAGATTGATGTTGCTGTAAAGGACACCTGAAGGGATGCAGGAAGAAGGATTGTGGGAAGATCTAGATGAAGGAGGCCTTGAATGACCTGCTAGAAGTTTAAACTTTATTTTTGATAAAGTTTAAAGTCCAGAGTAGACATTTATTAAAAATAAAGTTTAAGGTTTAGAATAGAAACTACAGTGTAAATAGTTTTAGAAAAAGAGTTTCAATATTTTCATTAAAATAATTCTAGCAGAAATATTGGATGTAATTTGAAGAGAAGAAAGAAAAGAGAAATATTAGCAGGCTCTTGTATTAGATGAAGCAAAAGATAATGCAGAGCTCAGCCAGGAGAGAAGCAATCAATGTAAGAGACAGACTTTGAAGACATTAGTAAGATCTTGGGCAAGTGGATCTTAATGCTCTTCCTAGTCCCAGTGTCCACCAGGCCTGGAACAGGCACATGTGATAAATGCATTCATTCATTCACTCAAAAATAGTTATTGAATAACTTTAAAAATCAAAACAGATTGGTCTGTTAGTTTCTTAGGATTACCATAACCAATTACCACAAACTTGGTGGCCTAAAACAACAGAAATTCAGTCTCTCACGGCTGTGAAGGCCAGAGTGTCAGCAGGGCCATGCTCCCTCCGAAGTCTCCCGGCGAGAATCCTCCCTTGCTTCTTCCAGCTTCTGGTAGCTGCTGGCGGTCCTCGGCTGGCTGCAGTGTAACTCCGATCTCTGTCTCCATCTTCACATGGCTTTCTTCCTTCCATCTCTCAATGTCTTTGTTCCCATCGTTAGGTTTATGTCCCACCATAATCCAGATGGTAACTGTAATACAGGGTGGTCTCAGATTCTGACATTAATTACATATGCAAAGACTCTATTTCCAAATAAGGTCACATTCATGGGTACCAGGGGCTAGAACGTGGACATAGTGCATTCCACGTAGATCTAAGAAAGGTATATTCCAGAGTTAAATTGCCCAATTTAAATCCCACTTATGCCACTCAATATCAGTGTTTCTTTGGGTAAATTATTTCCTTCAGGCCTCAGTTTTTCCACTATAAAATAGGGTTAATAACAATGTAGTTCATAGAGCTATTATGATGCTTATATAAACCAACCTACATAAAGTTGTCTGGCCCACAGTAAATATTCAGTAAATGTTTACTATTATTATTGTTATTATTATTAAATTTAATATATGCAGCCAAGTTTCCAGAGGTTCAGAGACACAGCACATATATTGTTTCCAAAAGGAACTTGCAGCCTAATGAGAAAGAAACATGAGCAAAAGGTGTTACCTTATGTAGAGTGAGAGGTGCCATGTTGGAGTCAGAAAAAATGAGTTGAGGTACATCTTGAGAAATGTGTCAAAGTTAATCAGATGCAGAAGGAGACTGGGGGTGTGAGGAACAAACAAGTGATACGATAAAAATGTGAGTTTCAGGCTGAGCTGGCAACATTTCTGAAAATGTGGAGATAGTAGAAATATGAGAGAGTATTGCACACTGAGAAAACTGCAAATGGTTTAGTGTATCTGTGAGGAAGGAGTACAGAGAGGGCACAGCCAGAGACAACAGTGGAGAAGAGAAACAAAAGTCAGACCATGATACTCCCTAGAATCAGAGGAGAGCCATGAAGAACAGCAGTAAAGTGACATGGAGAGAATGCACTTACATGTCAGAGCCATCTCTCCAGCTAACAGGGATCAGTGGTCTCCAAACCTTTTCTGTTTGTTAGCTACCACATTAGTGAAAACCGGGGACACACCCCATTTATTTATTAGTATATTTATTTTACCCATGAATGACTCTACTAACAATACATCAATGTACAATGCAAACAAAGCTTTAAAAATAATGCTATACAGTTAACTTAATCATAATCTTAACCATAATTTTAAATATTATTTCATTATCAGTTTAAAAAACTTTCTGCAGCCACTTAAAAATTATCATCAGAGAGAGAACAGGCTGACAGCTCTTGTTGGGGGGAGTAGAGGGATGGAGCCAAAAAGAAAGAAAAGGGAAGAACTCATGGACACGGACAACAGTGCGGTGAGGCTGGGGAGATGGGTGCGTGGGGGTGGAAGAAGGGATGGGGGGATAAATGGTAAAGAAAAATCTATAATAAAAAATACTGTAATAAAAAATAAACATATACTTATTTTTAAAAATTGTCATTAATATTTTTCATGAAAATATATAATTCAGTATTTTATTAATTAGAAAATATTAGTAAATATTTGGGGGGACAGTAATTTAAAGGTCTGATTCAAAATTCACCTTATTTGTATACCTATTAAATTTTATGATGGTTCTCTCAGCTGAAAAAGACGCCTCAACAAGACACATGGAACTAAGACAGGAGCCCCTGTGGCTATGGTACTGAAGCAGGACATTCACTTTTTAATTCCAACCATCAGTGTCATCTTTGTGAAATACAGCTTGTAAATTTTCATCTTCCCTAATGTTACCTGGTTGTACTAGAAAACTATTTGGAGAATATAGCACTTGTATATTTTTAATAAAGGTGTTCAGATACATACATATACATCAGATTTTCAGAATACTCGAAGAAATTCCACTTCTAAAATATTTAAGTAAGTGTAACAGGTATGAGAATGGTTATTTATGGTATACATATTGCCTTATATATATCATATATTTAATATTTAAATGTATTACATATTAATATATTATCTATAAATATTATGTATTACATTTCTATATTATTATATAAATATATGTTACATATTTATATTTTATATCCACATAAAATATGGATGTAAAATATAAATGAAATAAAAACATAAAAGAAAATTTCATATTCAAGTGTTTCCACAGCATCAGTTTCTTTTTAAAGTTCTTTCATTTCTTACTCTGGGTACCACATCACATTTAACATGAAATGCCACATTAAATCTGTTTCTTTTTCCAAAAATATCTGCTGTGTAATAAATTACTGACAGGTATTTTCATAGATAATTGCCAATATACTTGTCTCTTTATAATAGAAAACTGCCTAACATATTTAAGTTAGACAGCACTTACATATTTGCTCTAAGACAAAGAGTGATCTCTGGTACAAAACATCTTTATGGTTGTCAACAAAGAATTATAAAGAGTTAATTATCAAGATAGTATCCATTAATCTAAGAGGGAAAATGCAAATGTGTAACGTAATGCTAAATGCAAAGCCTTTTTTGTTGTAATTTTATTTTCTTGAAGATAAAGAACAATAAAGCATAGTTCAAATATCCCCCCGGTTCTAAATTGAGGCACTAGCACACCTATAGAGCACATGCTAAGAGATTTTAAAATACCTCTGTAACATCAGTTCATTCACTGCAGTCAGACTGGACAACAGAAGGCAAACTGTGAGAGGGAGGCTAATGGCTGGTGGAAGGGATCTCTGTGGGAGGAACTGCCAGTGTTTCCTGAGGCCCTGTCCCCTACAACAGGGCAAGATAAAGGGGTGGGTGCTCTTTAGCCAAGTGAAGGATATTTGAAGAGAGCCACTCAGTACTTTGCGGAACTGTAGTCTTTGAGGAACGCAGGAACTCATTTTCATGCATTCAGGAGGGTCTGATGTTGGGCAAAGACAGCTGGCTGCTTTAGGACGGGCCTCTCATCCTGAGATGCTGAGGCAAGACACAGTGAATTCCCCAAGGGTCAGACTGGGTCATCTTAAGAGAAGAGAGGCCCTCCCAAGGCACCCAACTCTAAGGACCATGGGACGTGGAAGAGCAGGTGGGGTGAGAAAATGAGTAATAGGAGTTGAGGGAGGGAGACATTTTATATTGGATAATAGCTTGGAGACTTAGTATTACACTGAATTGGACATTTTATTACCTGACAGTGAACAAAGAAGCTGAGGGACCTGCCCGTGATTTTCTCCTGGAATAAGGAAAAACAAGCCACAGCAGGTTTGCAGGGATAGTCTTGTCAAAGAAGTCTGTTTCCCTCAACTGGGAGCACAGGGAATGTCAGAATCAATGCACTATGACAATCCACCTGGTCAGATGTGGCCTTCTTGAAATTAAAAGTCCTGGGTATTTATTGAATGGCTACTGAATAAATGCTTATCATTTAAGACCATAAATACTTTAGTGATCTTTCTTTATTCATTTGGTGTGTTGCAGGCAGACTCTACAACTCCAACTTTTATTGAATACACTGGATCGCATAGCTTCTGTCCTTTATGGCTTATTTTCCATCGTAGAAAACTTGTTTTCCTCAGCACAGACCAAATAATGAGGACCATAAAGCTCGCTCTTTTTAAAGCATTTAGGGTAAAATAATTTAGTTCCCTGAGTTTGTACATTTCCCCTTACAGAACTAAGTTTTCTTTGGTAGGTTGTTCAACTAAATAATGTTGTAATGAATAATGAATAACAGCAATCTACTGCATACAAGTAGATTTTCTCAGACAGTTGCATATGGTAGGAAAGTGTTTTCAGAAAGAGTAGGCCTGGGGAATATTCAGACTGTTCAATAATTCAAGAGCGGAAAGATTGAAACTTTCTTCCGATTCAGTGTTGTTTGGAGACTAGCATGGCTGGACAGAAAATGAATATAAACTTTTAAAGAACTAGAAATTGTATTTAGATGGAACAGCCTGTAAGTATAAATCATAATGTAATATTTTGCCTAAATTAAGTGAAAATAATTCTCATTGAAATTCCACTCTTCCTGCAGGACCCAGCATAAATCCCTCTTCCTCTGAGAGGCTCCCCCAGCCTGACTGCCCCCTCGTCATAGCGCAGTGGCCCTCCTCTGAGCAGCCCTTGACCCCAGCACACCTGATCTGTACCACACAGCCAGCACTCTGTAGCTTCATCTCAAATTTCTGGTTTCTGCTGGTCTGCTAAGAGTGCCGTTTCTGCAACTTCTTTTGTTTGGGTATACTTTAGCAGTAAAAGACTACACATATATTTCTTTGTAGTCCTAGTAGCACCTAACATCTGCTATTGGAATAAGCCTAAGGTAGGTTCTCTGATTAGACTCTATCCCAAATCTTCTCAGTAGCTGTTGTCTTTGGACAGGCATTTCAGACTGGCACAGAGACCATGGTCCAGGTGCAGAAGAGGAGGCGGGAGAGAGCTGCATGTGTCCATGTGTAAACAGGGTGGTTGAAAGCCTGAGGTGTGAATAAACACAGCTCTCCTCGTCAACAGCCAGATGGGATCTTCCAACAATTCCTAACTGTACTACCTACTTACAACACGTTGGAAAAGCTAATGAATGTCTATGTAAAACACCACAACAGGGTTGCAGACAGAAAGAGTAATTCACAGAAAAAACTTCTGAGACAAAATAAAATACATAAAAAATTCAAGAATCAACTTCATCCTCAGTTTATCTGAGCCACTATAAATTACACACCCCTATTTACACTCCACATATCAGCCAAAGTTCAAAGATGACAATAATTTTCCAACTATTAGATTAATCATGGTGATGCAATTGTTATGACATTTTTCTCAAAAATTGATTTGTCCTCTATCTACAGTTGATACAATGGCTATGTGATACCCTAAGCAACTCAGTAATAAATAACAGGTACACTTACAGACATGCCTACATATGCATACCTGTCATATTTAAATCAGCCAACTTAATTTCATGTCAAGATGGTAATTTTTTTGCCAATGAAAATTACAGGACGTGTAATTTTTTTTTTACATTTTAATTAGTAAAGTATAATATGAACTGCTTAAGACTGTAAACCCTCTAGGTCAGAGTCCATATTTCTTGTGCAGATCTGTAAAGGCCAAGCTGAGTGCTCGTCACACCAAAGGCTCTTTCTCATTGTTAAAGCCTGAATACAGAGCAGGACAATAATAGATGGGGAGGAAACGTGTCATTACTTTTGAATTACTTCATGAAGCCTCTCTGAGCATTCTCCTTCAGTGCCTTTCCTTGTGAAATTAACAGGAAAAATAAAGGCGATTTCTATTCTTAAAGCAAACAAAGAAACAGGTGTGTTCAGCCTTCGTTACTTTTTTTCAAGTCTTTGCCATCTTGTGATGAGTAATAATTCTTTCTTCAGTGTAAAAAAAAGATTGTTTAAGTAATTAACCATCTTTGGGGTTTTTTTCCCCAGATATTGTCCAAGTCACATGTGTCATTATTGTGGACAAATCACCAACAAGGATTAAAAGGCTACAGTGAAAATATACTAATATTCCTTGACCTCATCTGCTGGAAGCATATTGTTTTTTGAAATGATTGTTGTAGAAACAGAAAGTCATTATGGGTTGAAAGCCTGAGAATATGCTTCAGAGGTAAAGGTCACAGACATTTGGGAAATCATAAAAATATCTGTGTAACGCATCGTGTCGTAAGTGGCTGCTGTATCCCTACCATTTGTATATGTAATTCTCTTTGAAAGGTGAAGGTGCTCTTTAATGAAAGCAGTTCCTAAACAACTCTAGTTGAAATTATGGTCTTACTATTCCCCTTAGAATTACTTCATGTTCTATAAAAATACACACATTTCTAGGTTGTGCTTTTTTAAGTGTTTATTATTCTCTTTTGAGACAAGGAGAGTGGTTTTGTTCCAGTCAAGGCTATGAACCAAATCTCTTGACCAGTGACAACCCACCATGGGTAGATGCAAACCACTGGGTTCTGGGGCTCACTTAGTTTGCTGGCCATCACAGGGCAAGGAGAAAGCACAGTGAGTAAGACAGTGGGGCTCCAGAGCCCCACTGCCTGGGAAATATTCTGAGCTCTGCCACTCACCACCACATACCCTTGGGCAAGAGGCTTGTTCTTTCTGACCTCAGATTTCTCACTGGACAAGGTCAAAATAATACTGCCCACCCCATACAGGTATTTTCAGGGTCAAATTAATAAATGCACAAAGTGCTTAGGAAACTATCAAGTATGTAGTTAGTCCTTACAACCTATTAATAACTGTTACTGACACTGTATTCACTAACAACCCAGCTTTCCTGACCACACACCAAGCAACATTCACCTCTGCTACTTCTAACCCAAACAGAGCTATTCCTAGAGTCCTACTTCCTTCCTGTCCACTTGTCTAATTTCCAAGTGCAATGTTGGAGCTATTCACGCAGTCCTTGGTTCCCCTAAGTGTCAAAAAAGTGACAAAGAAGAATAAAGCATTTGTTGGCCACAGAGCTCTAGAGACAGACTGCCTGAGTTCAAGCCCTAGTTCTGCTATTCGTTAACCATGTGTTTTTGGAAATGGTGTACAAACTTTCTGTAGCCCAGTTTCCTCCTATACAAAATGTGTATAAAACATTAGCTGCCTGTCAGAGAATGACTATGAAGAGAACATTGGTTAGTTATTATGTAAAGCATTTATCTTTGAAGCCCAGTACGTAGGACAATGTAAATGGTCAAAAATCTTATATGAGAAAGACAGCAAATGAAAATAGAAATACTACCATGAAACCCAGTGGATTCCCAGACTAGCCAATGCCCTGGGAGTCATTCTTTCCCCGAACTGGAATAAACCACCAAGATAGAAAATACCTTGTCACTTCCAGGTCATGAACTCCTGCTTTGCCGCAGTTATGGGACTCTGTGAAGCCACACAGCGGGAAGACTTCACAACATGAAGCACAGAGAGAACACCATGCACAGTGTCTGGGCCCCCAGAGCCCCGCAGGCCCCCGGAATCTTGTGCTGCAGAAGATCTGAACTACAGGAGGAGCGTGCCCTGGTCAGGAATTTTCATGGAAATTCTTTCACTCAATTACCCATTTCTTTCACACTATTGGATGCTGTGGGGGGAATGCCAAAAATCAAAACTCCAATCCAGGTCCTTATAAGAAATACCTAGGGGAGAAGCAAGAACCAGAACAAACTAACACCAGCTCCAGCAGGAGAACAGTTGAAGCCTTTCCCAATTCTCCTTGGAAATCATCCAGAGAAACAAAGGTAATGAAGAAAACCATAAGTTTTCAGTGAAGCTGGAGTTCATATATTACCCACAAACTCCAGCCTGTAAGTTGGCATGGCTCAAGTTTTATCTGACTGGCAAGCCTATTCAGGAAGTCATGAGTGTGCACCAGGAGCGGGGCTAGTGAGGCTAGAGTTCTGAAAGTTCCAGCAAATGACATCTCCCAGAAAGAGAAGGTTGCCCTGCGAAGGTTGCCCTGCTGCTTGAAGCAGACCGAGGCTGCACAGGACGCTATCAGTGAGAAAAACAGAGAAAGAAGGTCCAGGAAATATCCAGGAGACCCACTAGGAAAACTCTCTGACAGAAGCTCCAAAAATATTTTCTAAAAATGTTTGCTTCCTCTGGTGAGCAAGTGCTGTATCCTGTGACAGTGTAAAGAAGGAAGCCAGTGTAAAGCAGAGTCTCCTGAACCAGGCAGGGGTGAGGTGGTTAGTGAGAGCCAACTCAGGGCAGGTGGAAATGCCCGGGCTCGTTCCCACTTGCTCACCACTGCTGAGCAAGAGCAAACACTGACTCTGTGTCAGGCACTGTTCTGAGCACTTACACATTAGTTCGTTTAATATCAACAACCCTAAGATATAGGTTCTCTTTTTAACCCTATTTTACTGGTGAAGAATCTGAGACACACTTTTGCCCAAGATCATCAACTAATAAGGGAATAAGGAACACGGCCAGTGTCCAGCCCAGAAAGTCTGACTCTGGAGTCTGTGCTATGATGTCTTATCTTGTACAGCCTCAAAAAGGTGGGGAGGGAGGCTGGGGGAGCGCTTGTGCATACGATGAGTACATTAAGGAGAGTCCTTCCCTATCCTCTGGAGCAACAGCAGAGAAGTCGTGGAGGGGCGAACCTTCAAAGTACCTGAACACGCCCACACCACTGAATCCTTCTCTTAGTAATCCAGGAAAACAGTGCATACTAAGAAAGGAATATACTCTGTATAAATAAAAATATGTAAAAGAGCGATGGAATATTCTTACAGATGAAAACCCACTATAAAAGTGTTGCCAAAGAGAAGATGGAATTGTGAATATCAATTAGGAAAAGTCTTAAGGACGTCATTGAAACTGTGAAGAGATCAGGAAATAAGCCTCCTGCTAACAAGAGAATATGAAATAAATAAACAGACTTCATGACAGAAATAGAAAGGAAAAAGGAAAAAAAGACAAGCTAAAAAATTAATAATTAATTACAAGGAGCACAAAAAATTGTTAAATATGTCTCAAAATCTAGAAATCATTTTTAAAAAGATTGATACTTTTGAACACATGGAAATTGAACATGTCTGCCTGGCAAAACCATTCAGAAGACAGCACTGTTGTAAGCAAAGATAAAGGTCAAATGATAAATGCTAACAATTCCTATCACAACAAAAGGGGTAATATTTAAAGAGATCCCAGAAATCAGTTAGGAAAGGGCCAGAAACCCAATAGAAATATGGGCAAAGGCCATTAACCAAAAAAAAAAATGATGATATAAATGAAACTTACACAAATGAAAAATGACCAAACTCATTCATAATAAGAGGATACAAACTTAAATAATCTGGAGTACTCTTTTTGCTTGTTGATTGTGCAAAACCGAAATCTTAACAAGATGCTCCATTGGTAAGGCTGTAGGGAAAAGGGTACTTGCAGGCACCGCTGGTGGGGATGTCCCTCAGAGGGTAATTTGGGGGCATATTTAACAAAATAATAAATGTATTTAGCATTTGACCCAGAAATTTGCACCCTGGAAGTTTATCCTACAGAAAAAATAGCACACATGACAAAGAATACTCACGTGAACCTAGTCACGGCAAGGTGGGCTGTAATCACAAACATTTGGAAAGAGCCCAAGTGTTTTTCAGTATGGAGCTAGTTAAATTAGCAATGGTACATGAACATGAACAATTACAAGCTCCTGACTATCTCTGGGGCACACAGGGCTGGAAAATGAGAAGGGGCAGAGATGACAGTAATGTTTCTCAGTACATCTTTTGTTATATTGTTTTGATGATATTTTTTAGTATTTTATAGTAGCATTTTTATTTTTTTTTTGTTTGAGAGTTTTGAGACTTCTGCAGATTTTTTCCTCATAACCTTGACTTTTTGAAGAGTCTAGAACAGTTTTTGTTTTAAACTATGCAAATTTATTTTTTTAAACTGAAAATTAAATTAAAAGGTAAAGTGCATAGCATGAAATACCTAAAAACCAATTCAAAAGCATGAACAAGTAGTTATTCAGTGGTATTTCAGGTTATGTTTAAAAGTTAAAAGATTCAGAAAATGAAATGCTGTGTGGAAAGAGAGTATGCAGTTTTGAAAATTCGCCTCTTTGAAAACTGGAAAACATTTTGTATAGTTAGTACCATACTACTGGTTAGAAGGGCAGCAAGCTGGCAGGCATACTCATTGATGGATCTATTAACAGAGGTAGGGTCTGTGGACTGATGTCACTTTTTTCCTCCCTGAAGTCACCAACCTCTCACGTCCAGGCCTCTCTAGCTGTCTCTGGTCTCTAAGCAGCCATAGGGAGCTGGGCTACACAAACCTGCTCAGGCCCTCGCAACGACTCCCCTTACACTTACCCACTTCGTGCCTCCAGGAGAAGTTACTCTCCTTTTCTCTGACAACTACACATGAAGACTCAGCCCTAGTTGCCCAGGATTGCAAACCCAGAGTGTCCGCCTTCCATTTTTTTTGGCTTCATGTCTAATTTTTATTCTGGAATGTAAAGCTCTTTAGAATTAAAGTACAGCTGACACAATATTAAAGTGGTTTCAGGTGTATAACATGGTGAGCTTTCACATGTATACACCATACAGAGTGGTCACCACAAGTCCACTGTCCATCTGTCAATGTCCAACGTTATCATGATACTGGTGATCTTGCATATGCTATACTTTATACCCCTGTGACTTACTTATGTTATAACTACAAGTTTGTACCTCTTAATCCTCTTCACCTTTTTGCCCATACCCTCACTGCCCAACTCTCTGGCAGTTATCAGTTTTTCTGTATCTATGAGTCTGTTAGTTTTGTTTGTTCACTTCTTTCTCTTTTTTTTAGGTCCTACACATAAGTGAAATGATATAGTATTTGTCTTTCTCTGACTTATTTCACTCAGCATAATACCCTCTAGGTCGATCCATATTGTCACAAATGGCAAGATTTTGTTCTTTTTCGTGGCTGAGTAATATTTCAGTGGGTGTATATATGTGTGTGTTTACTTCTTCTTTATTCACTTCTTCTTTATTCATTCATCTACTGATGGACACTTTGGTTGCTTCAGTAACCTGGCTATTGTAAATAATGCTGCAGTGAACATAAAAGTGCACATATCTTTTTGAATTAATGTTTCATTTTCTTCAGATAAGCTCCCAGAAATGGAATTGCTGGGCGCTTCTTTGTCTTGTAGCCTTTGTTTTAAAGCCTATTTTGTCTGATATAAATATCACTACCCCAGCTTCTCTTATTTTCCCATTTCCATTTTCATGAACTATCTTTTTCACCCCTTTGCTTTCAGTCTCCCTGTGTCTTTTCAATCTGGAGTCTCATGTAGGCAATATATGTAGGAGAGAGACCAAGATTTTTCTCAGACAAGCAAAACCTAAAGGAGCGCATCACCACTAAACTGGGATTACAGGAAATTTAAAGAGAATTATTTAAATGGAAAAAAAAGGCCAAAACTAAAAAAAGAAAAGAAAAAAATCTCACTAGTAAAGACAAACACATAGTGAAGATAGGAGACCAACCACTTATAAATCTAGTATGAAAACAATTAAAATGGCAGTAAGTATATACCTATCAATAATTACTTTAAATGGAAGCTGACTAAGTGCTCCATTGAAAAAACAGGGTGACTGAATGGATTAAGAACAAAACCCCTGCATGCAGTGCCTACATACCGTCCTTCCATTCTGAAAGGAGCTCTGACCAGCTCCAGGCAAGGCCTCCACAGACCATCCCCTCCTGCCTAAAGAACTGTAACCTTTTCCTCTGCGAACACCCTCCTGAGACTGCAAAGAGAATGACAATTAAGGTGCAAATAAATGCATTATGCACTTAGAAAGGAGAGGTTTTGGAAGAGGAGCCTCATTAAATTCTCATTATTTACAGCTGAAGCAGTTTGAATTACCTGGCAGGGTTTTCTGGGTGGGTTTTTTAGAATTTTTTGTTTCTTCCACTTTATACGGGCAGTGATTTTGTCATTTTAAGTGCCCAAATTTATAACAAGCATTTAATTATTTTGACAATACACAGCAAAATGTGCATCTCACTAAAAGAAGAGTTGGTTTTGTGAAACAGTTCCTGTCCAAGAGAAATCCTAAAATCTAAAAGTCTCGTTGGTCAATAATGCCAAGGCCATTAGAAAAGGATATGTAGAATTCAGCCATTCTTTTATAGTTCCCATTAACAATCAATGTGGTAACAAAGTAAAATGCTGTAAATCCTTCTGAGTTGAGCCAATAAAAAGGCCATAATAAAGGTCAATTTTACTGCCATCAATTTGCAATGATGAGACCCTTGGTTGCCAAAGGAAGCAACAAATGCAACCCAGAATTATGGCATCTTGAAAAAAATGTTGCTACTATGGCAAGAAGTGCTTTGAGGAGATTTACACTGAAACCCATACTCAGCTCTGCTGCAAAATAATAATGTGAATTATTTACAAATGGTTCCACTCCTGTCCAGGGCAGTGCAAAAGACAAATACATTGCCATGCTGGAAGAAAAAAAAACACATACACAAACAAAGAGAATCTTCACTATACAGAAGACGAAAAACTGATAATGAGTATTTGAAATATATGCAAAAATAAAGAGGAGAAATAGTAGTTTCACGAAAAATTAATGCTACCCGTAATTACAACCTGCAAACAAATAAACCATCAGGGGACAATTGCACAGTAATGAGACGTGGGTGTATTAATCCTTCTCCGAAATGGCAACAATGCAAATTTTATAAAAACAACAGTGAAAACAATAGCACAGAATAGAAAGGTGGAGACAGCTGCTATTTATTTTAGGACTTTTTCCATCCAGAAATTGAAAAGTGAGGCAGCAGAGAGGGGCGGAGTTCCTGAGCGAGGCTACGACCCTGGCCTCCCTGTTTTCTCTGCCTTCACTTGTTTTATCTCCCAATTGAAACTTCGTTCTTAGGCCAAATATCCATCTGCTGCATTCTAATGTATGTTTCTCAGAGCCATTTGTACACTAGAAGGAATTCACAGTGGATATTCATTTGTACAACTGGCTTCTAGGCCAGTAGCATCAGTCACCACATCAAAATACATGCTGGTCAAGAAAAGTAAAATGCCATGTGTCGTTAAAAATAACCACCAAGTAAGAGCGTGGTGGGAACTTTCTGACCAGACAGTTGGGACTATGAAATAACTTGCATTTCTACTCACAATTAATTTTTTCCTCAACTACAGAATGTATGCTTAGTGTAGAAATTCAGAAAATAAAGAAATCATCTGTAACACTACTACCAAGAAATAAATACTGTAATATTTTCATGTAAATATTTGGGAATCACACTGCAAAGACTGTGTTATAACCTATAGTTATCCCTTAATACAGTATATTAGAAATATTTCCCACATGATTGCTAGTACCTGCAAAGTTTTCTATTAAATGGCCAAACCATAATTTACGCAATATATCCCTTGTGTATTCATCCAAAAGGTATGTGTTGAGCATCTACCATGTGATAAAGTGACAGGCACTAATGCAGCAAAGATGATGAGGGCATATTCCCTGACTTCGGGAGGAAGCGATCACTGTGAGACCTCAATAATTTACATCACACAGTAAATAACTGGTTAGAGTCCTGAGGACAGTGACCATCACTTTCTAGAGGGTTCAGGAAAGACTTCGCAAAGAAATTAGCAAGTAATATGGGTTTTGTAGTACAAACAGAAGTTAACAGGGCAATCAAATGGGGACAAGAATTTTAGACAGAGGGAAGAGCGTGTATAAAGGTGTGGAGACAGGAAGTGATGTGGGTGGTGCCACGCATGCCCTTCAACTTTTAAAAAGTGTTCATTGTAAAGCTTAACAGACACCTGCAAAAGTGGTATAATGGGCTTTCTGTGACCAGTGCACCTCTTCCTTTCTTCATCACACCTGGCTTTATAAACACTGGTTTTATTTTTACTTGTTTTTCTCCAAGTGTGGTTATATCATCTGGATAGAGAGGAGAGACTGTGATATAAAACAAAATCACAAGAAGCAGGCAGATTTTAATCATTTTAAACAAATATGTTATATCAATTTAGAAGGGAGCTATGACTTAGCAAACTGCCTTTTATTCTAAAATATACTGTTTCTAATTATTAAAAAAGAGGGGAAGGCAAATTCTAAAATTCTAAAAATAAAGCACTAGATAGAAGTGCAACAGATCCCAAGTAAATGTGTGTTCAAGGTTATCAAAAGAGCATTATCAACTCTTGAAATCTGCAGACTATAGTGTAACAGACAAAAATAAATCAGGAAGGTTCTGTGTGGGTTACATGTGAAGAACTCTACTGAGACTTCTGAACCTTCAGATCAAAGCCATATATGACATCTCTGTTCTCCACATCTCCTTGGAGCTATTTGGATTTATCCTCTGATCACCTACTTAGAGACAGTTCACCTCACTTTGGAGTTATTACCAACAGTCAGTAATTTTGGTCTGTTTCAAGATGTGAAACCTTGACTTCTAAGGTTTGCTCTCAACCACAACAATATTGTCTGGTTCCCTGTAGAGCTGGTGACCTGTTTGCAGTTCCATAAACACTTAATCCTTTAACTGGATCCCTCTGAAAAGTTTTGATGATATATTTAGTATAAAGCAGCCCATAATCCAGAGCAGAGCATTTCCAACAAGTTCACGATAAGCAAAACATTTACCTAGCAAGGAGTAAACCTGAAGTCCCCACAAACGACACATGGTGATGGAGAAGTAGTCTGTACTCACACACCACCATTCTAAGACCTATGTGGATCCATCTTTCAGTCTTAAAGGAAGCTATACTGGCCACATGCAACTAGATAAGGAGCCATGCAAATGCTTCCGCACACTTTGGGCATGAAGAGTATGTCCCAGCTGCTAGAGAGCAGTGCCCCCCGCATTACAGGGAATGCATTTATAAAGCACAGCAGAGCAATTCCAACAATGAACCAACCAGCAAGATGATGCTCTTCTCTGATAAGAGGCACCTACTACTGCATTTGTCAATTTAATATGAATCATTTTAAGCTTTTAGTACCTGATAAGGGAATTAAATTTTACTTAGTTATTTCCATAGAAACTAAAAAGTTTGCAGAGTTATTCAGCATTTGACTTCTTAATCACATCTTACTAAATGTTACTTTCAAAATACAGCATTGGTTTGCAAAGACTTGGAACTGGAAGCAAGAAGAGGCTGATGAAAGGAAATGACTTATTACAAACTGCTATAGTATATTAATAAGCTGATACTTAAAAATTAAAATAACGTGTTTATTATTAACCAGGTTCAAAAAAGAAAGGTGCCAATATGTATGTATTCATAAACTACCTCCAGATTCTCACTTGTGGTAAACATGCCTAAATATTTTTCAAGCTATAAAAGGAAACCCAAATAAATAGCAGCTGTGCAGGTTTATCTAGGAACAGAAAAAAAATATGTAAAGAAGAAAAAGAATATGCTGCTACATCCTTAATGTAAAATGAATTCAAAAAAATTATAAAGTAGCAACAATGGGTTGTGGGTTTCAGAGGGTATAGAAATAAATAACTCCTTGGTTCTACACTGGAATCTTATCTTGGTCATCACACAGACAGTTGATGATACAGGTCCTGTGTCAGTGAAAAGGCCACTCCTACTCCTCAGCTCTCTCTCCTTTTTCTTTCTCTCTCCATCTTTCTTTCCATGTTCTTTGTGCTCAGTGTGCATGTGAGTCTGCGCATCTCTGTCCTTTTCTGTGCCTTTCTGTGTGTGTTTGTGTCTCTGTGTCTGTCTCTTGATCTGTATCTTCTTCTCTCTTTCTTTCTGTCCTAACAAAGCTCTATCTCTCCCCTTCTTTTCTGTCCCTAACTCAGACTGACTATTTGCTTTCAAATGAACAAAAGCAAACAGGAAAGCCCTAGCTCTTATTTACGTTACTTTCCACAGAACAAAGGATAATTATTGATAAATTGAGTCCAGATTTTAGGTTTCCAAGAAACAGAATCTCATGGCTCCGGGTTGGGTCAGGTACAAATTTATTTCAAACAACTGAGGTCACAAAGGGCACATGGTGTCTCCTACTACAAACATGATCCCATATATATGTGGGAGGGGCGGGGGCTGTTGTCAGACAATGGGGTGTGGAAAGGGACCATGCCTCAATGCCAGTGGTACCTCTTTCATGAAGACTCTCCCAATTAAGCTAGTTCAAAAAGATATTCCACTTAGCAGTTAAGTATATGACACTCAGATACTTGTTAGTTGTATGTCCTTGAGAAAATTATTTTTCCTTCTAGTCCTTAGTAATACAAACTGCTTAACTAAATTGAAGATTAAATAGGTGAATATAGGAGACAGGATTTATGACTGAGCTTGGCACTGGGTCAAGGTGCAATAAGGACATTACTGATCTTAATTACAACATTACTCAATGTTGCCCCTTTTGGGGACCTGACTTTGCCATCTGTGTCTGATCCCCAAAAGGCCTTATACCAGCTCAGTGGCCTCCACAGTAGCTGGCACAATGCCAGGCACAGAGCAGGTACTCAGAAAATCCCTGTTGGTTAATCAATTATGTTAATACTCTTTTTTAAAATTTTGTTTTATTGATTACGCTATTAGGGTCATCCTGATTTTTCCCCCTTTGCTCCCCTCCACCCATTACCCTACACTCCCTCAGGCAATCCCTCCACCATTGTTCATGTCCATGGGTCATGTGTATAAGTTCTTTGGCTACTCCATTTCCTATACTGTACTTTACACCCCATAGCTATTCTGTAACTACCTATTTGTACTTCTTAGTCCCCTCACCTCTCATCCATTCTCCCATACCCCCCTCCCACCTGGCAACCATCAAAACACTCTCTATTTTGAACTTCTTCTTTTTTGCCAGTTCCTTCTAGCCTACAAAGTTTCTATGAGAAATCAGCTGACAGTCTTATGGGAACTTGCTTGTAGTTAACTACCATATTTTTTGAACTATAAGACACACTTTTCCCCCTTAATTTGGGAGGAATAATGGTTGTTAATGCTGCTGTTGAGTTCTGTTTACATTTACATTGGTGAAATATTATGTTATTTAGGTTATTAAATATTTTACTACATTTTTTGCTTCAAAAATTTTTTTTCCTATTTTCCTCCTCTAAAATCTAGGTGTGTCTTATGTTCTGAAAAATACAGTAACTTCTTTTTTCTTGCTGTTTTTTAAGATTCTTTCTTTATCTTTAACCTTTGGCAGTTTAATTATGATGTGTCTTGGAGTGGGCCTCTTTGCATCCATCTTGTTTGGGACTCTCTGTGCTTCCTGTTCCTGGACTTATATGTCTATTTCCTTCACCAAATTAGGGAAGTTTTCCTTCATTATTTTTAAAATAAGTTTCAGATTTCTTCCTCTTTCTCTTCTCCTTTTGGCACCCCAATGATGCATATATTGAAACCTCTTGAAGTTGTCCCAAAGGCTGCTTATACTATCCACAATTTTTGTATTCTTTTTTCTTTTTTTTTTCTGATTTGTTGTTTTTTGCTTCCTTGTGTTCCAAATCATTGATTTAATTCTCAACTTCATCCACTCTACTGTTGTTTCCCCGTAAATTGTTCTTTATTTCAATTAGTGTATCCTTCATTTCTCATTAGTTCTTTTTTATGCTACTGAGATCTTCACTAAGCTCCTTGAGCATCCTTATAACCAGTGTTTTGAACTCTGCATCTGATAGATTGCTTATCTCCATTTTGTTAACTCTTTTTCTGGAGTTTTGATCTCTTCTTTCATTTGGACCATGTTTCCTCATCCCCCTCTTGAAGCATCCTCCCTCTGTTTGTTTCTATATATTAGGTAGAGCTGCTTTGACTCTATGTCTTGGTAGTGTGGCCTAATGTAGTAGGTGTTCTATAGGGTCCAGTGGGATAGCCTCCCCTATCACTCAAGCTGGGTATTTGAGGTGCACCCTTCATGTGGGCTGAGTACATATTCCTCTTATAGTGAGCCTTGGTTGCCATTGGCAGATCAATGGGAGGGATTGACCCAGGCCAGTCAGCTGCAAGGACTGGCTATGACCACTGACCACCAATTTCCACCCTTCATGGAATGTCAGCTGTGCTGGGGCAGGATGTTGGTTCTCTGACTTGGTCTGTAGCTATCCACTGGGTGCAGTTGCCCTGGGGTTTTCTGGGAGGTGCAGGCCAAGGTTAGCCCCCATCTGTGTTTTGCTTGGGTCACCCTGCCTGAGCTATAAGCAATCTGAGATCGCTGCTACTTGTGCTGAGCTTAGAGATTTTCAGGTGAAACTAAGCTGTGAATCTAAGTTGGCTACTGCTAGTGCCAGACCTGGGGCTCACTGAGGCCAACTGTGGCTTGTTTGAGAGGATTTAGGAAGTTGTGCAGCATGAACCAAGACCATTCTTATAGAAGAGCAGCTTGGGTGAGCCTGTAAGTTGGGTGAGACAGAGTCACTGGAGATCTCCAAGGTAGGTCAAACAGTGTCAGCCAGGTTGATGGTGTGTCATATATGGCACCAGCTCTGTGGCTCTGTTGGGGGAAAGATTCAGAAAATGGACCATGGCCTCTGCTCACCTTGATGCCAGATACTTCTGTTCCTCCCTGTATACCACTGGTGCCTTTCAAGCTGTTATCCCAGTGCTGGAGCTCAGACAGAATGAGTCCGAATAGGAGCCCATGTGTGGGTTCTTTCAAAGGAACTGTTTGGGGCTCCAGAAGTTTCTTCTACTGACTCATTGTCTGCTGGCTTTGCAACCAGAAGTTGTGGCGACTTGTTTTCCTAGCACTGGAACCCTGGGCTGGGGTTCCTGGTGTGGGGCTGGGACTCCTTGCACCCTGGATACCCCTCCCAAGTTTTTATCCACCACATGTGGGTGTGGGACCAGCCTAGTCCACATCTGTGCCTCTCCTACCGTTCTGGGTGGATGTGGTTTCTTTGATTCTGTAGTTGTCAGACTTCCGTTCAGCTAGATTTCTGACAGTTCTGAATGATGTTTTTTCTATATTTTAGTTGTAATTTTCATGTGGTTGTACAAAGAGATGAGCCATGTCTGCCTATGCCATCACCTTTATCAGGAGTTCCCCCAGTTATGGTAACACCCTTAGGGACCTAAGAAGTGAAACCCAAACGACTGTGTTATGATTCTCATCCCATGTTTTAGAAGGGATTCTTGATGAAAGAGAGAAACCTGTGACCATATATCAAACAGATAAATAAAGGTATATGGGCCCAAGAGATTAGAAATCATTTGGGATTTTTTCTGGCTCCCAGGAGGACAGATTTCTAGGATTACTATAAAGCAGGGGTGTCAAACTCATTTTTACTGAGGGCCTCATCAGCCTCATGGTTGCCTTCAAATGGCTGAAATAATTTTAGAACTGTATAAATGTAACTACCCCTTAACTATTAAGGAGTTGAAATTACATATCACTGCTCAATGTTGCCCCTTTTGGGGATCTGACAGCAGCTTATAAGTATTATTCACACACATATTAATGCCATAAGTATTTTACCCTGTATTGCTTTAGTAGTCTCTAGACTTTTGAGACATGAATTAGAAATGTTTAGGGAGAGGTCACAACCCTATCATCTAATCCTTCCAATGTCTACAACCACATACACAAAATACAAATTTCCTAAGAAACAAGCACTTTTCTGTTTTGTTCCCTATCGTATCCTTAGCATTGGCCACAGGCCACAACATAGTAGATGCTAAACACATGGTAGCAAAATGAGTGAATCAACAAAACGATCGAACAAATCCTTATTCCACCCCTGTAGGGCCAGCTTCATGAGCATGTGACCTGTGTAGATGCACAGAGCTCCACACTTAGAAAGACCCCATGCTTGGCTTCATGCCATGTGGTTACCATCTTGAAATTCTTCCTCATTTTGAGAAAGGGGTCCATGTTTTCCTTTTGCACTGGGCCCATAAGTTATTTCACCAGGTTTGCTTTTCTAGGTAGGTGAGTAATACTGAGTGACCATTAGCCACTCACTGTATGCAGCAGTAAACCCAGGTGTCTTAGTCTTCTTGGGCTACTATAAGAAAATACCACAGACTAGGTAGCTTATAAACACAGAAACTGATTTCTCCCTGGGGCCTGCAAGTCTGAAATAAGGGTGCCAGCATGGTCTGATGAGAACCCTCTCCCACATCACAGACTTGTCATTGCATCCTCACAAGGTGGAGGAGGTGAGGGATCTCTGTGGGGTCTCTTTTATAAGGTCACTAATCTCTTTCATGAGGGTTCCACCCTCATGGCCTTAGCACCTCCCAGAGGTCCCTCTCCTAACACTATAATATTGGCCATAAGGATTTTAAATTAATTATAAATTACATATAAATTACGATGGGGGGACACAAATATTTAGACCATGGCACCAAGGAAACAGCATCAGGAGTGGGAATGCTTACCCGGAAACAGCTGTGAAGACCCCATGGAGATGCAGACCCACAAAGCCACACGTACTCCAGTCCTGCCACCCAGTGCCTCCTGGAGTTTCTCGGGAGCTTCTGCTTTCCTCCCCACCTGGCTCTGGCTCTGGCTCTGGCTCTGGCTCTCACAGTGGACACCAACATTATGGACAAATGTCTCCTGTGTTCCATGTACACTGCTTCTTGTTTACTCAATCCCAGAGGCCAGTGGTGTCTCTTCCCCACCAATCTTCCATACTATAGATTAATATTGTAGTCATTACCTGTGTATTTTAATTAGGGTTCATAGTTTGGGGTATTTGTTTATAACAAATCAATAGGCATCTATCAATGACTGCACATCAAAGCAAGCCAAATTACCTGTAATTCCAAGACAGGTCATCTAATAAGCTCTGACACATTTTAAGGGTAAACACTGACATATTAATCCCCAGTAGCATGAAGAGTTAATAGAAAAAAATTTTTAAATTAATTTATACTTTATAGCATGCTTCCACTTGACATGTTTTTTTCAAGTATCATTTTCATTATTTTTTATTTTAATAGAGTGGTGATCTTCAATTCAAGCCCCCTGTCTCTGAACATAATATATGTTCTCACTTTCAATGAAAATTTGTTCTTGTCACATAGGAACCCACTGTTATTAAATTCTATTGCAATAATTTATTAATACCAAGTCCATTAAGTGATGACACACTAGGCATAGAAAAATATTCAAGGCTGAAGAGATAATTTTGCTTCAGAATTTTTTAGTTCTTTTAAGATTATTTGGAAGCATTAATAATTACTTTAAAAGATTTGTCACAGAAAAGAATAGGAAAACTTTTGAGACTAACAAAGACCATCAGTATGACTATGCTAACAATTTTGAATTTACTTATTAGTTTCTATCTTCTGCTAGCCCATCACATTCCAAATGCCCCTACTAAAATTATATGAAGACCTTAAGGGATTAAAAAATCAAGTAAATCAGTAAGAATGGGATTTATCCCTATCCACTGCATTATGTAGAACAGTTCTCCTTCAAATTCCCCCTCTATTCTTAACTCTTTTAGGTCTTTTTTTTAGTACTTCTTGGTCCAACATAATATCTGCTCAATTCCTAACTCTTTCAAATGTTTCCTTGTCTTTCTTGGTCCAGGACAACATTTCTGGAGAGACAAAAGAAGGTGTTAATGCTTGTGGACACTCACTGACCACACCTCTCTGTTCTGCCCAGCTCTCCTGCCATGATTTGCTCACCTCTCCTTTCCTTTCCTTTTTTCTTATAATTTTTCTGTCTTATAGAGCAAATATACAGCATGACTGGGGTGTTTAGCACCCTGGACAGAGAATGCTCTGCTCAATTTTTTAGTTAAACTAAAAAGAGTTCAACTTACAAATTAGAAGAACAAATGTCGAAATGAGAAGAAATTTATTTATGTGTGTGTGTATATTAGATACATATGTGTGTATACATATGTGTGTGTGTGTGTGTGTGTATCCCCCTTCAGTGAAAACAAATTCAATATTACAGTCACTAGTAGCTCTAAAACATATGAGTAAGTAAGCCATTGTTATACCAAGCTGTAGCATCATTTGTTATTGGTAACTTTTCAAGAACATATTAAACACTTGTTACCATTACCAGGTCATTCTGAAGACAGAACACCAGGCAAACTTCTGCCATGACTAAAAATACACTGTGCTATAAAACCAGGAATGATTTTATGTTAATTCTTTCATTCACTGTTGCATAGATTCCACTGCCTACAGCACCAAGTCCAAACCCCTCACCTGCGAGAACACAACACATCCCACCTAATTTTCAAATACATACCTTATAAGCGAGATACACTGAAAGTGCTAGTTACTACCCTGCTGTCTTTCAGCTCCAAACCCACCCTTCTGTATACTCAGCTTTGCGGTGCTGAGGCTGAGACTTTTTGAACAGTACTTCTGCATTGCCCTTTCTAAAAGAATTCTATTTTTCAATTACAGTTTGCACTCAGCATTATTTTGTATCAGTTTCATGTGTACAGCATATCTTATACTTTATGCTATGCTTTACTTTCTACTGTAAAGTGATCTCCCCATTATTTCAAGTACCTACTTGGCACAATACATAGTTTTACAATATTGTTGACTATCTTCCCTATGCTGTACTTTACATCCTCATGACAGTTGGAAAGAATGTTGCACCCCAGAATGGACCTCTTAAGTTCCACCAATAGAGGGACACAATAGGTGGAGGCTGTGAGACTAGAGAAGGAGGAAAGAAATTACTCCTTGTTTCCTATTTACTTCCTGTTTGCTCCCTGTTACTACTGTGAACATCACCCTAGCAATGCTTCTTTGCCCCAGAAATGGAAATTACTTCAAAAGCAGATGAATTCCATTTATAGTTTTTCTACCATTTGCAGAACTACAGTGGGTCCCTCAGACACACCACTACTACCTACCTAATTACCCCTCCCCAGATGATTTTCGTAGTTTTAAATCCTATAATTATTACCTCTGTAGTAAGTTACTATTCTTTCTTTTTTTATTTTGCCTTGTTACCTAGTTAACAACTTTATGCCTAATTAAAATTCTTTACATTAAGACCAGTAACACTGAAGTAGTAGACATGCTTAATCTGCTCTGATACCTCAGTGTTCTGTATACTCTCCTGGAATACTCCCATTTTTTTCTCTGGAGACATATGCTTAAATATTCTTCAACACCCACCTTAAATATTACTCTTCTGTGATGTGTTCCTTGACCTCCATAGCAGAACCACTTCCTTACGATTAGGACGATGTCCTGCTACGTGCCGGTTAACACTGTAACTATCCACGTATCTTTATGCTCTGCCAGACTCTGAGCTCCATGCAAGCAGGGCCTCCTTCCTTATCATCTCTGTATCCATAACAATCAGAACATTATCTAGCATGTAATAGGAATATCATACAAAATACTCATTTAACTCATCTGTTTTATGTTAATAAACTATAAAATTCTCTGGGCAGATTTGGAAATAGGCTTTAGCACAAAGGCTTTTGCTCATGTAACACGATATAAGGGGTACTTAGAATGATGCAAATTCAAGGAAAATCCCCCCACTAGCTAGTCAACTTTGTCTCAGATTTTATCCTTAGAAAGTACATACCACAGTACCTGGCTAATAAGAATGAAATTTAGCTATGGTTTTTAAATTCTCTTTACTTAATAAAAACAATGGCTCTCTACCAGGGAGTGAAGCACAAATTCCTAACTAGGATATTAAAGACACTTAACAACCTGACCCAATTTATTTTATCTCCCCCGATGCATATTTTGAGCCACTAAATTAGGCTTTGGTCAACTACATCCCACCCCATGGAACAAATCCAGACTGCCATCATTTCTGTAAATAAAGTTTTATTGGAACACAGCCAAATGTACTCATGTGTGTATTATTAGCTCCAAATTCACCCTTCTATACCATTGTCCATGTCTACTATTCACACGCATACTCTCATCTCTGTATTGACTAAGGCCGTTTTCATGCTGCACACAGAGTAGTTGTCTCAGAGATCAGAGGCCCCATAAATCCCAAAATACTTACCAGCTAACCCTTTTATGGACAATGTTTGCTGACCCCTGAGGGAGGTGACTGCCAAACCAGAGTTACAATCTGCTCCTCACATATGATCCACACTACTTTTGCTATTGCATTGTTATTCCCCCATTTTTGCCTGTCATGTTTGATTAGTCCTCGAAATTTTTCTGACCTATCCAAATAAAAGATATCATTCCCTACTTTGAATTCCAGTTTCATTTTGTACCACTCTTATAGCATTTATATTTTTAGTTTATATTATCATTATATATGTGTGTGTGCACATACATTCATCATATCCTTGCAAACTGATTATATATTTTTCAAGAATAGGTTTTAGAATTTATATATCTTTCTCTCTCTTACAGCCCAGGAAACCAGTAGAAACTTACCATGAATATTTGCCAAATTGAGTCAAATGGAACTGAACTGCTTACTGGCAGGTTGCCTATGCTCCTCCCCCAGCAGCCTGAGATTCGGGGGACAACCTACCACACCACGGACAAGTCAGTAGACCAATGCAATGGGGATGCGGCTAGTTCTTTCTTTGATTTTAGTAACTCTGCTCAATCAGAAGAGGTAATTCTCAATTTGACTATGGTTAACAGTTTTTTTTTAAAATAATGAATTAAATTATATTTAAGATGGTATTTCAGAATTTGGGGGAATCTGTGACTGTTTTCAAGATTAATGTGTAAGGCACTGAAAGCCTTAGAACCTGAATGGGAGATGGCTGTAGCCAGTGGCCTGAGTTAAAGAGGCTATTCAGTGATTCACCTTGATTTCACCCAAAGTCATTGGCCACAGAGTTATTTTGCAGAATTGTTCTATTGGTGATTATAAAGCAAATAGGAGATGTAAAATCAGGGTAAATTCAGTTTTATGTTATAATTAAATACTACCTTTGTCTTTATCTACAATTAATATACTCTAGTTGTTTTTATCTCTGAGATAATAAATTGTAGCACTATAAAGGTATATAATTCAATAAGTGTGTTTGGTAACATAAATACAGTGGAATTACATGTGCCACAGACAGACAGGAGTACAGAAGGAATGCACTGTTTTGTCTTAATAAAGTGAGAATTAATTGATTCTGTTTATCCTGCTTATCTTCATTCCTTAAAAATCTTTTTCTTTTCTAATTCTAAAACAGTAGACCCTCTGGAAATGCTTCTCATTTAATAAAAGACCTCCATTTAAGAAAATAAGATGTCCACTTACCTTTGTCTCACTGGCTCCAGTAGCGTTTCCACCAAAGTTGTGTGTTCATGAGTCGTGGTCAAGTCGTCTGGTGAAAGATTACCCTCTATTAAAAGCAGCCCAAGCTTCAACGTATAATCCTCTAAGAAGAATACATATGAAGAGTTTGAATTAACTTAGCATGCTTCTTTTATTATTTTATGGTGCCATGATACCTTGTGATATTAATCATATCATACCCCATCAATATCACTTGCACTGTTATTTCAACTTGGCATATTATCTTCTCCAACAGCAATGATCTACATGAAAAATGAGAAAGTTTCAAAAGGCCTGGGCTTTGTTCTATTCCTCAAATATGGAGTGCCACTCACTTATCTATGGAAATGTGTTACTACTGCCCAGGAGGAGACCCATCTAGCTATCGAATTTACATGATATTTAGAAAGTATTGCAACCTCACCAGCAAAACATGGGACAGGACCCTCAATGCTATTTATAGGCAGTTTGCTTAATAGTAAAAGGAAAATGAAAATTTGGGATAGCTACAATATTTTGGTCTGACTCCATAGCAGTTTTGAATAACTAAGTGCACAGATTTATATTCTGAAAGATAACAGGATGCAAGGAAAGTCACTCAAATAAAACAACTTAGTTTATCAGAATGTCAGTGTTGTTGACTTGCTATAATTTTGATGTTTTCATAATTTATAGAAAGAAGCTTACTCTGTACTCAGAGTGATAACACTGGAAATACTCAAGATATCAGACAGACTAGGGATCTCTATTTTATACAATATGGTTTAGATTCTACATCTCCTTAGAATCTATCATCTATTCCTCAAGTTGGTTTGCTTACTTGGGAACACAAATATCACATATCTGCTATGCATGCACTGTGTTTACGTTAAAGGAAAACTACCACTTTCAAAAAGGGAATATAATAAGCAAATAAAATAAGGGAAAAAAGATAAAATTGGCCTGAGGGATGAAATAAGCAACAGCAATCCTACTAATCAATAGCCCCTAAGCTTCTCCATTCATGAGCATGGGCAGGAGTCCCCTTTACAGCTGACAGACCCCTGAAGCTATTACAGATATGTACACTTGAAATAAGCCAACTTATGCTCCTAAGAAAAAAGTTATATGTGTATATACTCTGCTACAGTGTATCTAGTATGAGATGAAATGTAAGTTCTCAGGATCTTATCATGAAATGTTTGAAGATTTTCATTAAAACTTATACAGTTCTTATTGTTGATGGCCAAGAAAAGGACAGAAGTAAGAAGAAATGCAAGAAAATATTTTACCTAAGTAAGAGGCATTGGGGGCTATTTCGGTAAATTTATCGATGTAAATTTCAAAATACATGTCATGTTTTTACTTTGTTTTTATCTTACTGAATTTTAATCTTTTTAAGTATATTTCATTGATTATGCTATGACAGCTGTCCCAATTTTCCCTCTTTGCCCACCTCCACCCAGTAATCCCCTTCCTTCCAGCAATGCTCCCTCTTAATCCATGTCAATGGGTCATGCATGTGAGTTCTTTGGCTTCTCCATTTCCTATACTATTCTTAACATCCCTCTGTCTATTTTGCTACCTACCAGTTATGCTTCTTAATCCATGCACTTTTTCCTGCTTTTTCCCCCCTTCCCCCTCCCAGTTGATAACCCTCCAAATGATCTCCATATCTATGATTCTGTTCCTGTTCTAGTCATTTGCTTAGTTTCTTTCTTTCTTTCTTTGTTTTAGATTCAGTTATTGACAGTTGTGAGTTTGTTGTCATTTTAATGTTCATGGTTTTGATCTTCTTTTTCTTGGATAAATCCCTTTAACATTTCATGTAATAATGGCTTGGTGATAATGAACTCCTTTAACTTGAACTTATCTGGGAAGCACTTCATCTGCCCTTCCATTCTAAACGATAGCTTTGCTGGATAGAGTAATCTAGGTTGTAGGTCCTCTTGCCTGCAAAGTTTCTTTTGAGAAATCAGCTGATAGTCTTATGAGAACTTCTTTGAAGGTAACTCCCTACTTTTCTCTTGCTGCTTTTAATATTCTCTATCATCAACTTTCGGCATTTTAATTATAATGAGTCTTGATGTGTTCCTCTTTGGATCCAACTTGTTTGGAACTCTCTGTACTTCCTGGACTTGTATGTCTATTTCCTTTAACAAAGTTGGAAAGTTTTTTTTTCATTACTTTTTCAGATAAGTGCTCAATTTCTTGTTCTTCCTCTTCTCCTTCTGACATCCCTATGATTCAGATGTTAGCACTTTTGGAGGTGTCTCAGAATCTCCTTATACTTTTTTATAAATCTTCCTATACATTTTTTAGAATTATTGTTTCTTCTCTCTGTTCTGGTTGACTGTTTATTTCTTCCTTATGTTCCCAGTTGTTGATTTGAACCCTGGCTTCCTTCCTTTCATTGTTAGTTCCCTGTAGATTTTTCTTTATTTATTTAGTGTAGCCTTCATTTCTTCCTTTATGTTGGTGCCATACTCAATGAGTTCTTTGGGCATCCTGATCACCAGTGTCTTGAACTCTGCATCTGATAGGTTGGCTATCTCTTTTTCACTTAGTTCTTTTTCTGGGGTTTGTTCTGTTCTTTCATTGGGCCATATTTCTTTGTCTCCTCAATTTGGCAGCTTCCCTGTGTTTGTTTCTATGTATTAGGTAAAGCTGCTTTGACTTCCTGTCTTACCATACCTGTTAAGTTGTATGGGGTGGGGCCTTAGGTATTTGCCAGGGCAAGGCAACCTGCTTCACCACTTTGTGGTTCTGTGTTGTGGGGAGGGTTTGGAGAGGGGACATTGCCACTGCCTGTCTTCTGGAGGTATGCCCAGCATTCACCCTCTTTCCAGTCACTTCACCCACTTCCCATATGGGACTGGCACCCTTCCAGCTGCTGCCCTAGTGGTGAATGCCAGAGTGGGTAGGTTTGCATATGTTCTGAGTCCATGAGGGTCCTTTAAATGGACTCTCCTGAGAACCAGCAGTTTCTTTTGCCTCCCCAACCCCACTGGTTTTTACAACCAGGAGTTATAGGGCTTTATCTTCCCAGCACTGGAGCTCTGGGCTGTGTTGTCTGGCCTGGGGCTGGGATTGCCCACTCTCAAGGTATCCCTCCTGATTTTTATCCACTGTATGTGAATTTGGGACTGCCTGTTTCTGTTTCCACTGTCACTGCCTCTCCGTGCCACACCGTGTCTCTGTGCCTCTCTGCCCCAACTCTGCAGCTCTGCCCTTCCTGCCCACCTGGATGAATGTGGCTTCTTTAAATTCTTGGTTGTTGGACTTCCATACAGTTCAATTTTCTGGCAGTTCTAGGTGTTATTTGTTTTGAGGTAAGTTGTAATTCTTCTTGTGATTGCACAGGAGGTGAAGTGTGTCTACCTACACTTCCATCTTGACCAGAAGTCTGAATTTCAAGCTTAATAACACTGTCATTTACTTAGCTATTTCATTATTTTTCCCTCTTCCTAATATCCTCCTCATTACTGCACATATTTTTCAAAATATACATATGAGAGATAATGTCACTGGACTGGAACACTGTCACAAGATAATAGTTCCCTGTTGCTAGATAAATGCCAAGGTAAAGCTAGACATTTACTGAAAGTAAATGTCGAGGCAAATTGAGAAACATTGATTGTAAGAAAATGTTCTAATACAGTAGCTTCATTTCTGTTGTGCCAAATGATGCGTGCTGATGTAATCATTTTCTTTAATAGATTTTAGTATAGTCAAGTTAAAGTAGCTTACAGTACAATAGAGCAACTACATTCTGATTGCTGAAGAGAACCAAACTTGGCATAATATGCAGCCAATCCAACAGCCATTCGTGTATAATAAGCCCAGTTTCTGCTCTACGAACTTATGCATACCAATGATTTCTCACTCACAGAGACTAGTTGTGTTTCAAGTGTAAATAAAGATTGGATATGGCACAATTAGGTTTGATATTTTTTCCTCTAACAAATTTGTGTACTGCATTTTAGAAATACGAATATAACTTACATATATACATATACACACATAAAATTTAATAAGAGAAATGGCTGAACATTTTTCCTACCCTTACAGATAACTAAATGTGTCAGAACAAGTGTGTAGAAACAAAAATCTAGTCCAGATTTTGAAAATGCAATGTTTTGACCTTTCAAAAATTGGCTTCCAAAATACTCATTTGCTATTTTGAAAACACATTCAAATTTTCATAAAGATGACAGCTCATTGAGCAAATTCTGTTCTAGCAGGTTCAATTCAGCATGGCCTAAGTGATAACATAAGGGAGATCCAAAAACAAGAGCATCCCTTATAATTGAGAAGAAGTATAATTCACTAAAAGGAGTTCCTGTGTATATTGGAGCTATGGGGAAAACAGAGCAAGGTCATTTCACTGGAGACCAATTTTGCTTAAAGAGAAAAAGGGAATACCAAATCAAATTAATTACCTTAACTTCTTCAGTGTTCATAAGTCTAGAAATAGAATGAGCATATATTTTAAGCACCTTTCTCAAATTTCCAAGTTCTGAAAGGCAAAGACTGTAAAAGGAACAGAATTCACCTGAAGGAAAAAGAAAAAGCATTGTTTTTAGAGAAAACAAAGACAATGGAGAGGTTGAAAATGTAAAAATGCAATTTCACTTAACTTTTCTGGCCATGGGGAGGGAAATAACTGAGAGAGAAGTAGCATAATTGTGTGTGTGTGTGTGTGTGTGTGTGTGTTGTGGATCTATGTACCACATTCATTACCAAAAAACATATTAAAGAAGTTACAATACCAGAGTTTTCTTGGATTTTAAACAGTCAGATCTCTATTTGCATACCAGGTTTAGGTAACCAATACACTCACCAGCTAGATGAGTTTTTAAATAACCTTGGAAAAGTCATTTGATCTTCTTAGTTATTTATTTCTATATCTCCAAAAAGTGGATAATAACAGTACCTATTTTGTAGGACTAAGAATTAAATAAGATACCTGAAAAAGTACTTAGCACAGTCCCAGTACAGGGCACACAATAATCACTCCATTAACTTCTATTTCCATTGATAGGCATCAATATGTTGAACAAGGCTGTTAGACACTGAGGCTTCAAGAAGACACTGAGCAATGGATGTTCATCTATCCCCATTTGCTTGGAAAGGGAAGGGCCAAGCTTCTTGCCAGGTAGGCCATTGGTCCCAGCCTCCGAGAGCTGCTGTGTGGTTACCCACAGTCTTCTCTCTTGTAACTCGGTGCAGTGACCAATAAAGCCCCCACCCACCCATTTTTCCTTCTTTCTTTTTCATGTATATAGAGACAGAAAGGAGAATCTTTTAAAGTATGCTCTTAAAATTAAAAAAAAAAACAAGTAAAGGAAAACTTTTCTTCCAGCTTTCTGGTCCTTTTTCATCTTTTGCCTTAGCCTGCTGAGAAAGGAGAATTTGCTGCTGTTGAAGTTTGCCTTTCATGTTTCTTTAGGAGGGCTGAGTAGTAATAAGGAAGAGCTTGCACTGCCTGCAGGCCTCCCAGACTAGGTCGACACAGTCTACAGATCATAACATGATTTTACTTACGGCCTGAAAGGGGGGTTGTCAGAGAGAATATCTCCCCAAATTCTTCCCTAGAACCCATAAGTTGCCAGAGACAATGGATATATTTTACATATCTGTCTCTAAGAACCTAAGCAGCTGAATAAAAAGTAAAATAACTAATTGTCTATACACAAAGATAACTGACTCAATTTTTAACTTCTAATCTAGATGTTCAAGCATCATTGTGCATTTACAGACTAAAATAAAAGAATAAGGCAAGGGATATATGAGTAAGCTTGAATCTTGAATTCAATTAATATGTATCCTCTAATCGTTCAGTAAAATGTGGTTCTCAACCTCAGCTAAACATTAGAATCACCAGGAAAATTTTTTTAAACTTACAAATGCCTGGGCCCACCTCACCAAAAACTCGTCGTTAATTTGTCTTGGGTAAGGCACAGATGTGAGTATTTTAAAGATTCCCAGGTGATTCTACTGTGCTACCAGTTTTGCAAACAAATGACCAAAGGGGTCATCACATAGTCTCTCCTTCATTTTAGACATCCCGAAGCTATAGCAAAAAGGTGGAAGTTCACATATGTACCTACCAGCCTCCATCATCTTGCAGATGCAAAACTGCCCTAATAACATGAAGAAGGCTGTGAGAGCCTTCTGTTTTGACTATCTGTTTTGTTTTTTACTTCTGTGTTGAGATTTGGATAGTTTTATGTTGAGAACAGAAAGGAAATGAATATAATAATGATCTCCATTCATTCGCAAACAGAACTAACGCCTGCCACACAGGCTAACCCTGTTTTTTATTAGGATAAACACTACTTATCCTAGTTAGTATACCAGGGTTATGATGTAAATCTCTGTGTTATATAAAGCTTGATGCAACAAGAGTCTAAAAATTTCTTCAGGAAGGACCTCATTGTGGTTGACATTAAGAGCTTCCAAACCTGTAGAGAATTTTTATGAGTTTATTTGAGCCAAACTGATGACAGTTGTCAGGAAATAAGATCTCAAATGCTCTGAAAAATGATAGTTTGCAGTTTCTCTTATGCATTGGGATATAAGGAGGGAATGGTAAGAAAGATTAAATGAACGTGGGAGAAAGCAATATGGAGATTGGATTACAGATAGTTAAGATTACGTGCACCCTTGAGGGTGGTTATCCTCCAAGGGGTCTGGAGAAGGGCATTATTCTGGCATTTCAAAGGTGTGCCAACCTAGATTCATGAGAACAACAGACAGGTGTTGCTTAAGGCAAAGATAAATCTTTTACCAAAAGGTATGTGTCTGGGGTGTGACTACTTGTCACGACCCTCCTATTTTGGAATTTATAAACAGGTAACCCTGTGAGGTTACTTTCCCTCACTGGACTTGTGAGTTTTATTACAGACCCTCTTTGTTTTCCTCTTTGTAAAAATTCTAACTTACTGTTTTTCTGTTTTTGGTTTGTCCATATCACACTCACACTGTTATCATGACTAGACAGCTTTATGGATCACATAGATTCTTCGATGCACAGTGCTTTAGTCTCACTGCAGCTCTGATGGAGCCCATGGATGTTATGAAATACAATGTAGATATACACAAACATTGCTCTAGTTCAATAATTAAGGTGATTAGCATCATAAACAAGGCAAGTCTTACTATTGTATTCCTTTAGATTGCTCATCTTTATATCTTAAGTATTCCACATGCTTCGGTAGCGAAGGGCAAGGTTTCAAGCGAAGTTAGACCTCTCACAAGCTTGGTACCAATATGCCTTTGTAAGAGCACAGAGGTTATGGTAGATTCATTGCAAAACAGCCCTGATTCTTCTCCTATGTAGAGGAAGAGTCTCCTTGCTAGCCCCTTTAATCTGGACTTGCTGTGGTGAATATAATGTGGCAAAAGAAACAGTGTGCAGGCTCTGAACCTACGCCCCAAGCAGCCTAGCATACTTCTGTTCTCTTTCTTTCTAGGAACCCAGTCCCTACAAGGAGAACAAGCCTGGACTAGCGTGCTGGAAGATGTGAGGCCACTTGAAGGAAAACTCAGCTCTCTCAGCTAGAACAGCCTGCAACCAGCAGACGTGTATCTAACTGCAGACACTTGAAGGAGCCTAGCTGAGATTAGTTAAACCTAGCTGAGACTAGAAGACCCACCTGGCATATCTGCATATTCATGAGATAAATAAATGTTTAATGTTTAAGCCACTGGGTTTTGTTGTTATTTGTTACATGGCATTCATATGACAATAGACAACTGATACACAGACCATCTGATTTGTAAACATCCAAAATATAAGATACAACCTTTTGAAATGCCTACTGGAGTACAATTTCCACACATTTCCTGAATCACCAGGAGTGTTTATTCTGGTCATTTCCAATCATATACTCCCAAAATTATAAACAAAATTAAATTACATGTGAATAACAGTATACTTCAGGGATGTAACTGTAATAGTTATGGCCAGTCATTTAAATAAATAAATAAATAAATAAACCACTGGCTTTGAATGTACAGTAGTCCCCAGCACATTCAGACTGGTCAAAACAGCAGTGTTATTTTTGTCACAATGCACTTACTTTTCCACGTGTGTTACCTCACAGACTCCATTGCCCGTGTTCTTCTACCTAACTGGTAAAATCCAAGCACCGTCAAAGAATAAAGTAGATCGCTTAGCTCCTGATGGCACATGCTGCCACTAGAACACTCTGACCCTGACATTCTGAGCTGTTTTATAGCCTGCCTGGGTGCAACTGTCAGCCAAAATGGTTTGGGGATGGGACAAGGAGACTGTTTAAATAGATACTGTGGAACTCATTTTGCCTTTTTTCCAGAGCATGTGATCCCTTAACCTAACCACTGAGTTTGTGTCATAAACTTAATTAAAACCTAATAATATGATAGTCATGGAAGGGGAAAATATGGTTATTTCAGCTTTATGGAAGAGACAGAGCTTTCTCAAATGGCTTTTTCTCCTTTAGTACTGTTTATTCAACTGATTATTTTAGAGGATCTATCTTGCAAAATGGTGAATGCTGGAAGACATCTTTTTAAAAGAAACTTATCAGTAGTCCATTTCAGAGAGAAGTCTAACTGCAATCAGACTCACTGCATTTTCATCTAACAACAGCAAAGCCCTTCTGCATGATTTTGGCAGGTTTAGAGCACCACTATGTGGTGTGTTGGTAAGTATGTAAATATGTGTGTGTATTTTTCAAAAACATACATATATACATATATACACACATACACACACGACAAAAACAACAAAAAATGATTGTGAAGTTTCTCTCATAAAAACAAGATCATTTGTTCCCAAGAGTATGAAATGCAAACACCTTTAAGAAGAGTAAATGAAACTTTTGCATTTAATTGTGCAAGAAAAAAATAATTTGGTAGCTAATTTTAACAAATGGAAAAACACCCAGACCATTTTTTCCAAGGGACTCTATCTTAATGCATTTTTCTATTGTGTTTCATCTGCATGTGGTACATTACATTTAATGGAAATCACACAGTCCAATTATCTCTCCTAGGGGAAGAGGAGCGAGGAAAGAAAAAGTAGAAGAATCTATTGTAAGCACAGAGAAATGCCTTTGGCAACTTAACAAGAGGGGAAAAAACAGACACTGCTTTTCGGCCATCCACACATATCTCTCGCCCTTGGTGACTCTCCAGGTAGAAACCCCCAGAAGATGTACCACTTGGCCTCGCCAGAAGTGGCACCGAGAATGTACTTGTTCCTGGAGTGGGTTCTGGAGAGTGTGCAATTCTGCTGTTGATAAAACTGCTAAACATGGCTCCTTTTCCAGCATCTGCATAAACTGAGGGCCACAGGAGAGCCCATTCTCTCTTGGCACTCAATCCAGAGAGCAAACTACAAGAGCTCATTTCTGTCAAAAGATGCTTCTAGTTGCCCAAAAATATAACTCAGCCTCTAGAATTTTCCATCTTAAAATGGATGACAGATGTTGCCACAGTGGCTTCAATTAGAATTAGGAGAATATTCTGGACTCTTCATGTAAAAATCAAGGTCCTAGGCTACTACACTGGCCAATCCAGTAGCCACTAGTCACATGTGGCTATTTAAATTTTAATTACTCAAAACTGAATTAGAACATAGCTCCTTTGCTGCACAAGCCATATTTCAAGTGCTCGGTAGCCACTCGTGGCTGCTGTACTGGACAGCACAGAGAACTTTCCGTCGCAGCACGCAGTTCTGTTGGACAGCGCTGGCCTACAGCAAGTAACACCCAGGCTCCTGCCTGCCTTTCCTATCTGTTAAGCCAAGATACTGGGTTAATAGGTAGGAAATAGATAATAGACAGCCTGAGTTCTCTCATTGTCGTTTAATGTTTCCCCCTCATTTTCCTTTTGGTTATGTGGACTCTATGTAATTCTGGATATTGGTACCTACAGACCCTAAATCTGGGAGCAGTCCCATGTTCCAGGATAGGTGAGTGATAAAGACAGATATCTTCAGTGTTTATGACAGATGGCAGGAAGTCACAAAGAAGACAGAGAAAACTTTCAGGACAAAGGGCAAAGATTGCAGTAGTGAAATAACACACCCCATCCATACCTACCATGCACCTCCTTCCTGTGTAGCCATAAGAATATGTGCTCATGCTATGTTTAGAGAGGAATGAAATTGCAAGGAAACTAAATGCTATGCTATGGAGAGAAGATTCCTGTGTCTACTAAGCCTTAGTTTAAAATGTGTCTTTGAGAGAGACCAACATTCTTTACAAAGGGGCCTGGTTTTCAGTGCAAATTTTCCCTGACCTCTTCCCCTGACACTCTCCAGTCTGCACATGTTGTTCACCTCTCCTCCTGTTAGAATGTTAAGGTCCAGGAGAGACACTTTTGTTTTTGTGGTCCTTTTACTTATCTAAACACTTAGAAAAGTACCTGCATGTGGTAAGCCCTTAATAAATATTAGTTGAGCGAATAAATGCACTGCCCAGCTCTAGTGCTGTTCTCTGTCTGCCCAAGAATATTTCCCCAGTTACATACAGCCCCACTAGGGTTTCCTGGCTTCTAATTTACCCCAAGTTCCCAAAGGAATACAGCTATTAACCTTGACTCTCTGATTCCCTTATCACACCATGTACAAAGAGAATCTTATCCAACACTTCCTGCTCTTCTCTAATTTACCTCAGTTCTCCTTGATCCTACCTGTACTTTGAAATTCCATTTTTTTCTCCCTGAACTTCTGCAGTAGCTCCCTAGAGGTCTCCCAGTACCCAATCTATTACCTCACCAATCCATTTTCATAATGCTTCAGGAGTTTCCCACAGGCCCTGTCTATGGCAGACATACAAAGGCCTCCATGATCTTCACCAGCAACTACCTCTCAAGCCCTGCAAGCTTCTTGATAGTAGGTGCTATATTAATTAGGGCTCTCTTGGTTGCAAAGGATAGGCTACTTTTGGCTAGAAGTCCAAAGGGACTTCATTGGTACAGGATTTCTAAGGATGGGCTGAACAATCAGCTTTATGAGGCCCAGAAGTGAAGCCTAGCCTCAGAAACACCCGAAGCCAGGGATCTGAAAACTTCCAAGACTCTGTCTCTCATCTTTGTCCCTCTCTAGCAGGCACAAAGTGGGGGTTAGTCTATCACAGCAGGTGGCCTTGCTGCACAATGTGTACACCTAACCACCTCTAAGTCCCACCATCCTGCCTTGCACCTTCATCCCTAGGAGGGAGAGAACACAGGCCCTCTGGAACCCTAAGATTTAAAGTATCAGGTGGCAAACTCACTGCCCTGGCCCGGGACAGGTGCTCCCAGAAGGGAGGGGCAAGCTATACCAAAATGCAGGGCCTCTTGGTAAACATATCCATGGGGCAAAGGAGGAATTTTCAAAGCCAAGTGCTGGCAAACTCTCACAGGTTCCACTATAGTAACCAGTCCTTTTCAGTGTTTTGAATTTTTGTAGCATGGTGTCTCATAACTTTAGATGCTCAATAAGTATTTGTTTAATTGTGACCAAAATATATTATTTTGACAGCTGAAGTAAACAGAAAACTTGAGGAGCTCTAACATATCCATATCATTATTTTACCAGCAAAGTATTTTAGTTGAGCCTGTTAGTGACAAGAGGCCAGGCATGAAAATTATTCTGTTTCTAGAACTCATCTAATAGCCTCATCAACATCCCAAAATCAAAATAAGACACCACCTTGGAAATAATAATAAACAGTAACTGTTGTTTGTTCTGCTAAGAACTTCACACACATCATAACATAGTGGATAACATCTGACTATAATTTGAATCCTGCTGCTACCATCCATCTGTAGCTGTGAGAGTTACCTACCCTTCTCTGGCTCAGTTATGACACCTATAAATTGGGGATTAAAACAGTGCCTACTAAATGGTTAAGATATGTGAGGCCCTGTGAACAGTGCTGGGGTACACTGAGGCAGTGTTTCTCAACTGAGTGAGACCTTGCTCCTCCAGGCAACCTTTGGTAATGCTGAAAACATCTGCAGTCATCACAACTGGATGGAGTGAAGGGCTACTCCACTCCTAATGCATAGAAGCCAAAGATGCTGCTAAATACGCTGCCACACATATGATAGCCCTCCACAACAGGAAGTTATCTGTCCCAACAGGCCACTAGTGCCAAAGCTGAGAAACCCTGTATTAACAAATCATCAAATGCTAGTTACAATTATTATTAGAAATAACAATCATGATAGCAAACTCTTATATAACACTGATAATGTACTTGCTACTATCCTAATCATTTTACATATATTAACTAAATTTAACCCAGGCTAAAAACCGAAAAAATCTATGTGGTAGAATGCTAGATACTATTAGTATCATTATCCCACAAACAGGGGGGTATAATGACAAGAGTTCTGTCTTTATTTCTCTGGAAATCAGAACCCATCGGTTAGGTTACAATAAATCTTGGTGAAAAATTGTTCTCACTGGGAGATATGATTTTATTATAAAAAAACTTATAGATTTTTGAAAATTCTTCCCTTCTCCCAATTCACATTTTAAGAATGCTGGAATTCTCATATTTTTTAAAATCAGATACTCAAATCCAATAGTTTCCCTTCCTTCTCATTCCTCAGCCCCTCCCCTCACTATTAGAGGTTGCTTTGCAAGGATTAGAGAAAATAACTAATATGAAGATATAAGTGATTGGGTATTTATTCTGAAGCTTAAGTTGGCTTTCTTGGTCTTTGATGTATAAGCCTCTTTCAGAATTTTCTCCAAAAACATTGAGCAATACTGTAAAAGTACCTTCCAAAGCAAAGGTCTGCAAAATGGCCACAGAATGTTGAATATCCCCTGTCCTTTAGGGACATTAGTGATGAAAAACCTCCTTTCTTGGATTAATGCAGTTGTTTGAAAACTGATTAGTTATTGAGACTTTAGCTCATTTTTTAAAAATCTCATGTTACTTAGAAGCAATGCTCTGCAGGTTTTATATTTTTAGTGTGTGTGTGTGTATGTGTGTGTGTGTGTGTGTGTGTGTGTGTATGCGTGTGTGTTAACCAAGCTGACAGAAACTGAATTAAATCTAATCAAATAGCTGTTCTTAGGACCTAGCACAGTGAAAAATCGAAGCATTCAGCCAAATCCTTAATCTTCCATACAAAAATACCTCCTACTTCTTAGGCAATATAGGTAACCTTAAGAAAATGAAAAGATGTCCATTTATCACCAAGATACCAAGGGCCGTACTTTTTTTTCATATCTACTGACCTTTATTCACTCCCACTGAACTAGTATTTCCATGATAAAATGTAACACTTTATAGGCTCATTTGAACATGGCCCATTAAGATGGCACAGGACTAAAAATTTAATCTGATTGAATTAAGTGTACCAACAGGTGTGGGTTGCCTCGATTTAGGAAAAGGGACTCAGGCCTTCAAAGACCACATTGTGCAAGTGCCCGTAGCTAGCAGGTTTTGTGAAACACTTATGCATTTTACCTGTGTCACGATCTCTCCTCTGATATGGATGACACACTGCAATTAGGAAGTCAGAAATCACAAAATACAAAAAAAAAGCAAGACTCCTTAACTCCACAAAAAATAAAAAGCAGGACTTCACCACAATCCATTGCAGCAAACAGGCATTCCATGAGGAAGACCTCCCGGCCTCCACCATGGACCCAGCATCCCCAAGTGGCCCACTGACTTCAAGGCTGCAACTTCCTTCCCCAGAGCTCTTCTCCCCAGAGACTCCCCAGGTTTCTCTATCAGGTCTACTCTGAAATTCACTCTCCTATGGAATTTCTGTAAGAAAATGAAATAGCTGATGTGATAAGAAGAAAATGATCTTATAATAGTGCTCTGACAAATGTGTACTGCTTCATGAATAAATGACTGATGTCATTTATAAATCAGGGTCACATATAACTAAATGACCCTCAAGGGTCTCATTTGTTGTACTATTTTGTGTGGAATTTGGTGGTTGGTTGAGGATAACTAGGATGTTGGACACATCCAGAGGTGAGAATTGCAGGAGAAATAAACATTTTATACTTTGCACCAACTATTCCCGAAAATGGCTTTGTTTTATAGCATGTTTTCAATAAGGTTTTACAAACAGTTTGGTTAATAGATATAGAATGGTCTTGAAATATTTAAATCTGCAACAAATCTGTCAGGTATGTCTGAGTCCAGACCTAATGAAAGATAAATATTATATATTTAGAGATGCCCCTAAAGGTTCCATTCCTACTCTGAACTGTGAAATGAAGTGGGCCCTTTTGATGGAATACTTACAAGTACTCTCTCTAAGAGGTAACAGATTATTTTTTCTGTTTTATTCTTGAGTCAAGATTAGGATTGGTGTGTTTCATCTTCAACCTGAAAGAAGACTATTTGATTAGGGAAACATCCTCTTATTCAAGGATGCGTAGACTAGTCCTACTCATACTAGGTCATAGACTGATAAAGCTGAAAAGTTCCTCAAGATACTGTATTCCATTCCTCCTTTTATAGTGTAGTTCAAGGTCACAGTGGCAGAAGGTCAGGGATACAGTTCCAGTCTCCACTCCAAAGTCAATGTCCCTGCTACTGCACTGTATCATCACTGTTTATGTTACCCTTTTGGAACATACCTACTCAGAATAACCAAGCACATACACACAGGACCAGCATTCCAGGGTCTAAAATAAGATGAATCAAACAAAGTTGCAATCAGGCAACAGACCTGGGTACTACTTCAGTCTCTTTTCTTGTCTTTTTTTCTAACATTTGTCTTTGTATCATTATTTGCCATATTTGCTGCTATAAAATTGTGTGTTCTTCACCTCACAAGTTGAGGAAGATTAAAGGGAGAGGATGTAAAAGGAAAGTTGGATGAAATAAGGCAGTTTTGAGAGGCTATAGAGAAGATTTTAGGCCTAATGGGCTTTGGGAAGTATTTGTAAAAGAGAACTAGACATTGGCCTGGTTGTCATGGAAACGAGCAGTACTGAGAGGTAATGATGAGGGCTCTGGTGAGGAAGGAAGGTTTTCCCTGAAGTTCTGGAGGATCCTATAAACTTCCAGCCCACCTTTGGGCTTCATATCTGCCTGTTCTACTACATAGCAAATCTACAACACAGTGCTGAAAATATTTCTGGAGTTAAAAGAGTTCTGTAGCTTCCTTTTTTGTGCTAGTAAAAAAAAATCTATATGTTGTGTTCTGGGCTCCTCCTATCTCTCATCTACTACATAACAGGAGCAAAGGAGAGAAAGACAAAAGGCGGGGACATCACCAAAGAACATTTGGCAACATCCTATCGATTTCCACTTCCTGCTTCGTCAAATTACAGCAAAAAAAAATATGTTTTTCACAAATAGTGCTCAGGGGGTGTCAATTGCCAAAATGTGTTCGCTGAAGAACTCCTTTCATAAAAAGACCTTATTTTGCCAAGAAAGTGATTTTTGGAATGTGAGTACCGCTTGCTACTTTTTACCTTTTAAGGCCTAAGAATTCAGGTCATGGGATCTTGTTGTTGTTTTACTTTGTCCCAATTTAAAACTATTTCCGTGTGTGTGTGTGCATAAATGTGCTGATATACACATTCATTTTTATTATCTTCTGTATTTTCATTTTAATGCTAACTATTGTTTTACAGTTGTTATTAATTATTTTCTCTACTTTGGAAATTTTTATGTAATATGCTTCTTAAAGGCGCTTAGTATTTTTTTTTTATAATGGAGTAGCTAATATATGTTATCATTGAGTCAGCTCCACATACAATTCTATCTGTAATATTTCTAACAGCACACTCAAAACACAGCTACACTGCTTTTATGTAATAAGACAGACCTCAGTACAGCATAATTAAGAGTCTGCATCCTAAAGAAGCACTGCAGAAAACAGGGAGGATAGGTATGGCTGCAGTACCAACTTATTCTAGCCAGTAGGGGGAGCCAGAAAGGTTCTGAGGTCAGGTGGAATCTGTGACTTGATGTCCAGATTGCTTTGTTCCCTGACTTTCTCTTTCCCTCTTGCAGCAAACAAAACAGTCCTGTGTCCCTCTACCTGCAGGCTCAGGCCTGCCCATATTTTAGGTACCTTGAAGTTCTGGACAAGGGAGGCACCAGAGCCCACGGTTCCAAAAGCAGCTGTTGTTGGTCAACTTCCATTTCTGTCACTAGGCTTTCACATGTTTTATTCTCCTTTTGCTTGACTCATGACAACTTTTGGCTGTACTCTTTACCTAGGCTCACAACCATCTGCCACCCAGTTTCCCAAAGCTGGTTTTTCATCTCTCTTGCTTGATTCCTCTACTTCTGGATCCCTGATAAACATTCTACTCTACAACTGCAGCTGATGAATAACCTGAACTCAATCCTTGATCTGCCCAGATCTTCCATCTTCTTTTCTGAGTACTAACTAATTACCTTCTGGGATTCCTTTAGTGTGCCTTCCTATACTGTAGAAACAGAAAACCTAAAAATGAGATTTTCCAGTCTCTCATGCAGTCAAGATGCTGGACATGAATTAGATTCTCCATATCAGATGCACTTGGATGAGATCTGAAAGACAGAAGCAAGTCCTCTGGGGCAACCAGGCCATGAAACTATCAAGTTTGTGTACCACATTGTTCCCGTGTTCATGCTCCAGCCTCCTGGGTGTGAGGAGGCATGCAGAGGGGAGACAGCTGCCAGATTCCGTCACAGGCTCATTGAAGAGCCATTCACCCATGGCAGTGGTGGGAGCAGGGGAAGCTGTTAAATCCACCAATTGCAATCTTGCCAGTGTCTTCTGGAATCAGTTGTTCTAGTAAGTGCCTCAGAGGCAATACAATATTCTAGGAGTCATCCCTGGAGTCCAAGGTTAGAACCTCTCCCCCTCAGTCTCCCAACGATTTGAGAAACATCTAAGTCCTTCTGTTTAATCACGGGTTGCTTAACATACCTAGAGTGGTTTCTGTTTTCTAAACAGAGTTCTGACTGATATATCAACCAGGGGGTCTGACTCTGTGGGAAGGCAGGGAGGCCAACAGATGACAAAGTCAAAGAACTTAGTATATGAGAACTTGACCCCACATAAGATAGAGAAATCAGGAGGAACAAAAAGCTCCACTGGTCTAAGCAGGCAAGGCCAAACCAGGTCTCAGAATCAGAGACACAGGACATTATTTCTGATCCCAAGAAGAAGATCCTTCTCTGAAGAAGATCTTTTCTTTTCTGTTTGCCCTGTATTATGGATGCGGTTAAGCCACATTGATCCCATAAGTACTGTTAATAAGCTAAGTGAAAAAAAAAGATTCCAAGTCCTTTCTGAGTAGATTAAGCCAGGTAGATCTTCCTGGATTTATTTATTCCACCTGCCTTAGTCAGGGTTCTCCAGAGAAACAACCAATAGGAGGTGACAGATGATAGACACATAGATAGATAGATAGATAGATAATAGATAGATAGGTAGATAGATAGATGATAGATGGAAAGAAAAAGTGGGGAATTGGTTCACATGATTACTGAGGATAAAAAGTCCCAAGATCTGCCATCTGCAGGCTGGAGGCCCAGGAAATCCAGCGGTGTAATTCTAGTTCAAACGTGAAGGCCTGGGGACCAGGGGAGCCAATGAACTAAGACGCAGGCTGAGTTTGAAAGTGAGTGAGGAAGGTGGATGGTGTAAATTCAGGTCTAAGTCTAAAGGCCCAAGAACTAGGAGCACCAACATCCAAGGGCAGTAGAAGAAGGATGTCCCAGTGCAAGCAGAAAGAATGGATTTGCCTTCCCTCCTCTTTTTGTTGTATTTAGATCTTCAACTGATTGGATGATGTCCACTCACATTGGTGAGGGTGATCTTTATTCAGTTCACCAATTCAAACGTTAATCTCTTCCAGAAACACTCTCACAAACAGTCCCAGAAGTAACTTGTTACCAGCTATCATGGCATCCCTTAACCCAGTCAGGCTGACACAAAATTAACCATCATACCACCTGAGAATACATGCCCCTGAACTATATTTTTAAGACAAAGTTACTTAACATCTATTATGTCACAAAAAGGGAATGAGTTGGAAAGGGAAAGAGTCGTGTGCCTTTCTCACGGGCACTGAGATGGATTCTGAGAACAGTAGGTATCACTAGCTGGAGCTATTACCATATTTTGCTGTGTATAATGTGTACTTTTTTGCCCAAATTTTTGAGAGAAAAATAAGGATGCACATTATACATGGGTAGTACTACTTCTGTATCTATATAAATGTTTTAAATTATTTTTTTATGCTTATGCATTAAAAATGTAAGTCTAGAAGGCAATACCAATAACCATATGCAAAATAATATCCTGGAATACAATCACTGGTTTTGTTTCTAAACATAATAAAATAAAAAATTGAATTAAAAAATTAAAACAAAGGTTTTTTTCCTGAAACTTTAGGCCAGAAATGTGGGTTTGAATTATACACGGGAGCATGTTATACACAGCAAAATACGGTATTTCCAAATCAAAACTGTAACTGGCCTGCCTCAGCATCTGCCTGAGCTTTTAAAGGCCCCTTCTCCCTTCTAGGAACTTCTTTGGGCTCCAGGAAGTAAAAAATATATATTTTGTTATTTTTAATGAGCACTATAAAATTCCAAGTGCTTACATACATTGTTTTATGTTATCGGTAACAACCTATAAGGTAGATACTATTTGGTACTGTCTCATAGTATCTACTATGAGATAGATGTATTATACCATCAGGTAGATATCTATACTAAAGTAGATACTATCACCCTTTTATATTTTTATTTTTTATTTTTTTATTTTTATTTTTATTCTCACCTGAGCACAATTTTTCATTGCTGTCAGAGAGAGAAGAAAGGGCTGGCAGCACTGATGTAGGAGAGAACATTGATCAGATGCCTCCCATGTGCGCCCAGACCAGGGATTGAATCTGCAACCCAGGCACATGCCCTGACTGGGAATTAAACCCACAACCTTTCAGTGTATGGGACAATACTCCAACCCACTGAGCCACCTGGACAGGGCACTACCACCCTTTTAAAGACTACAATTTAAACAGATTAAGGTACATGGCCAAGATGACACAACTACTAAGAGGCATGGCCTGGATTTGAACCCAGGCTATCACAAGCCAAAGTTTCTGCCTTAGTCTTTATGGAATCTGCCTCCCCATAGGTCTCTTGTACTATAGGCCCTAACTGTGTGGAGCAACTTTCCATCGTCAATGATGTATTTTTTCAATTTCTTATTTTCATCTAACTCCCTGAGATAAGCACAAAAATTTTCCACGTGAAATCTCTTCTGTGATACTCCTAATCTTTTCTGGAATGGAGCAGTGGCATGAGAATTGCTGAAGACCCTCTCAGTATCTGCTCCATTAGGGGGAAGAGCATTTCCTGTTCATTAAGTCCCTGTGGTGTTGGAATTGTCTCTGGAGCAAGGACTGCTCAGTAGTATCTAAGCCATGCCCCTTCCATCTGACATGCCATGAGGTACCCCTTGCTATTAGTCACTCTTGCCTGTCTCCTGGTTTATATTACCATTTGAGGGGGAAGAGATATTCTGCCAAAGAAGATGCTGCCCAGATGGTTTAGGAAAGAAAATGGGACACAAAATAACTCTCTTAATTGTGTGTGGGAAAGCACATTTGAAAGTAATAGGGAAAATCTCACAATAATGAGAAAAAGTTTCAGATATAATGAAACGTTCCCATTGCTGCTATTTACACGTACCTCTTATATGGGTTTTAGGCTTGTTTTGCTATATTCTGTTATTTTCCTGCTGAGGCCACTCTTTCTTCTAATTCACTGCTGACAATAGTCCCAGAAAATGGGTATTATATGTTTCTCTATTCCATAGATAAAGAAAGTGAGATTCAGAGGGGTAAAGTGACCTACCCAGAGGCAGACCATGAAAAATCGACAGTGACTTGAACATAAGTCTGTCCAATGCTACAAACACTCTTAACCACTTGCCTTATTGCACAAGAAGGAAAAAACAAAACTGTCCCTGTTGGCCTTGTCTCAGCTCCATCATACAATAATATGGAATCAGGTATCCACATGTGGCCAGAATGGTACAGAGGTGAAAATATATGGAAGGTCCACATGGAGTTGCCAGGCCCAAGTCTCTCAAGATGCCCAAGGGTCAGGTTAAATTCAGGAGACTAGAACTAGAGCCTCAAAGATCTTTCTCATTTCTCTCAACTACCAACCACTGAAAGTCTAGGTTTTATTAATGATAAGATGTTATTTTCCTGATGAGGCACTCTGGCCAAGTTTTATGGCTTGGGGAGGGGGGAGGGTACAGAAGAGACTTCCATTAGAAAATGGGTATTTTATATGGAGTTAGCAGCATACCTGGACTTCGTAATCACAATACACAAGAAGAACCCTGGCTGCTGAATGAGTTATATTTTCTAAAATCACCCATTAAAGGAAAAGATCAAGCAGGCACAGGATCATGACTGGTTGCCTTTCATATTAACCATCTGAGATTTTTATGAGGGACCCAAGGCGATTCATAAGCTTATTTATTCACTCTACAAATATTAAGTAGATGTATTCCTTGAACTGGAGATTGTACAAGACACTGTGGTAGAGCAGTGAAGGTATCTGGCCTCACATTACCTACAAATTCGTGGAGCTCTCCAACTCAAATATGTTATTTCCTTCCATCGTGAGCTGGAAAAATGCCTAGGCATAGTGCCAACAGAATCAAACCAGCAAATCCAAAAAGCCAAGTGCCATTGAAAAAGCCAGGTCAGTTGTTAACCCAAATGGACCCCAACTTTCTATAAGAGTAGAGTTTGGAGATTCTTCAAGCATCCAGCTCTAACCTTAAAAAAACTTCTATTTACCAAACTGTGACTACAAGTAGCAAGAGGGTGAGAAAACAAGGGCTTGGTCTTACAGTTGTTAATCAGCAGCACAAGTGGAAGTTTTTCAAAGTTTAAACACCCTAACTGATAAAATGCAAGGGAGTGTACAGCATACACACCCAACATGCTCATAATCCTTCCTGGCACCCAATCCTCCAGACAGACTTTGCTGCAAACCTTCAATTTATTCTCATAAATTTGGTTTTGATTGATGTGCTTTTTGCCATTATCTTTCTAGGTCCATGTTTAGAGGCCTTTTTTTTTAAATTTTAACTTTGTACTCTAATGTTAGCTTCCTTTCAATTAGCTTACTTAAAGAATTCTTTGAAGATGAAAAATTCCATTAAATGTGAAGTGTTAACCCTACTTACTCTGCAAACAAATAATGTGAAGGTTATGAAAAGCTAGCATATTAAAATAGAAGCAAAGAGGGAAAAGGTAATTTCCAAGAGAAGTTAAAATTTAATAACAATAATACTAGTAATACCTTATGGTTTAGGATTTCCTTTTCATGTGCAGTCTTGGAAATATTGACTCATTTTTCATTAGAAACTCCCACAAAGCTAAGTTTCTAAGAAATAGTTAACAGTCTGGCAAGAAAGCAAGAGAATTCAAATGCTTACCTTAAACTCTCAGAACAGAGAGAGAAAGAGAAAACCCAGCTCTTTTTATTCGATTTGCACATTTCCCAGATTGCCTTTCGTGAAGATGCAGCCTTAGAGTAAGGTAAATGAGTGGCAAAATATCAATTGGCTAGTAAGCATATGAGCAGAAGTTTAGCTTAGTTTGAAAAGCCTTGAGTGTCCCTCTCTGTTCTTTTCTCCGCTCAGTCTATTCAGTGGAGATTTAAAAGTATTTTAGAGGCAATTCCCAGATCATCTCATCTGCTTTCCAAAAAAGCAACCTCTAAGCAGCACACACACATCTTACCAAGTGCCTTGAAGAAGAGAAGAAGTAAAGTGCAACAATTCACATGACTTTTACACATCTGCTAAATCTCTTCTTCTAATGAACTTACAGATGCCTCTGGGATGAGAGCTCATTCCTGGAGCTGAAGGAGGAGACAGTGCAGATGCAGAGCCTGAGCAGGAGCTTCCACTACGTGATCCACCAACCAGCTGCAGAGCCTGGCACCCAGGAGGTGCTTCCATCTCTGTGGTTCTGGGAGTCCTCACTTCAGTATTAAGATATACAGAGAAGAATAATGAAATTATCCTTCAACCAGTGAAATTATACTTCAGACCAAAAAGAGGTCTAAAAAGCTTTTAAGAGATGGGTACATTTCATAAACAATAGCTTGAAAAATCCTGGAAAAATCTCTCAGCCTATTACTTTTCTGCTTTGGGGCATTTCCCCTGTTAGCCCAAAAATCTCTACTCACAATAAATTTCTATTATACTAATTGTAACTAATCATTTTTTTCAGGTTAGAAATGCCACATATTCTAAAATTCTCTAATTTGCCTTATAACAGTAAAATTAATATATTTTTTTCATTCTAATTCTAACTAAATTTAGTTAATTCTAACTAAAATAAAAGTACCCATTATTTGAATTGCCCTCAGTACCTTCACCTGTAAATAAAAGATGAGCTAGGATTTTCTCTAATTTGAACTTGAATCACAACCACCAAGAGGGTTTGTTAATGCAGATTTCTGAGCTCTATACTGCTAGAGTTTCTGATTCAGTAGGCCTGGGGTAGAACCCCTAAAGTTTGTGTTTCTAGTAAGTTCCCAGGAAAGGTTGATGCTGTTCCAGGACCACAATTTGAGAACCACTGGACTAGAAGACTTTTAAGTTATATTTCAACTTTAAGTATCTTTTTTTATGGTAACCATTTGGTGGAGGAAGGGGTATGCTTCAGTCCAATGTTGAAAACCTTTATGAACCTAGACATTTACAGTCACCTGGTTTACAACAAAAGTAACACTGTGCTGATGTGGGATGAGTGGACTTTTGAAAACTGGGTCAAGTGAATATCCACAGAGGGAAAAAATACACACACACACACACACACACACAAATTCTGAATGCAATGTACAACTAAATGTGAAAAGAAAATTTAAAAATATTTTAAAGAAAAATACACGATAAAAATTTTGTGACCTTGAGGCAGGTAAAGATTTTAATAAGACATTTAAAAAATTAACCGCAAAGATAAAAAATAAAAACTCGACTATACCAATATTAATTACTTCTGTTTATTATATAAGACACCAGTAAGAGAATGACAAGGAAACATAAAGAGTGAAAATGTAGCCCTGGCTGGCATAGCTCAGTGGATTTAGCGCGGGCTGCAAACCAAAGCATCACAGGTTCGATTCCCAGTCAGGGCACATGCCTGGGTTGCAAGCCACGGCCCCCAGCAACCGCACATTGATGTTTCTCTCTCTCTTTCTCCCTCCCTTCCCTCTCCAAAAATAAATAAATAAAATCTTTTAAAAAATCTTAAAAAAAGAGTGAAAATGTATATTTACAACACACATATCTGATAAAGAGCCAATAGAATATAAAAAGTACTCTTAAAATCTAGTAAGAAAAAATAGAAAATAGACTAGAAAAATGATCCAAAGGCTTGAAATGACTCTCCACAAAAAAGAATACCCAAGTAGGTAATAAAATATGAAATTGTGTTCAAATTAATTATTCATCAGAGAAATGCAAATTAAAACTACAATGAGATGCCACTTGTGCAATCAAAATGATTAAAGTGGAAAAGACCAACAATACCAAGTGTTGTCAAGGCTTTGGAACAACTTAACTCTTACACACTGCTAATGCAAGTGGAAATTGTTACAATTACTTTTAAAAACGCTCACTGTTATGATAACTTTGCATGGTGACAGATGGGTACTAGACTTAGCATGGTGATCACATTGTACGGTATATATATATATATATATATATATATATATATATATATATATATATATACATACACACACACATACACACATGTCACTTCACCTCTGCCCATGTGCACATATTAGGATCCTTTTCTTCTTAGAACCTTTACATACTTCATCTACTTGGAATATTATTTCCCTCAGATCTTTGGCTAACTAGTCTCTTGTTCTGTAGGTCTCTACTTAACTCCATTGAAGATGTCTTTTTCTAACTATTGAATTTACAATTATTTCTCAATCCCTGGTCCTTGGTCACTCTCTACTGCATGGTCTTGCTTAATTTCTCTCCATAGCACTTTTGATGTCAAAAATTTTTGCTGTGTTCCAGCACTTTGCACATATTAAGCACACAGCAAATATGTGTTAGGTGAATTAATGAAATGGAGACTTCAAAAGGATAAAAAACTCAATTGTGCCCAATTCCTGGTTTCTAGAGAGAAATACACAGACTCTGTTCTTTATCCCTCGGATAGGAAAGTATTCCTGAATGTCTTATGCTAAGCAAGTATCATCTGACAGCTGAACAACGTTCAGTGGTCGCATCTCTGGGTGTTTCATGGAGACATAAGAGCAAACAGGTAATGAACTCAAGGAAAGGAGGGCAAAGGTAGGAGCACTGGGCCAGCTGGGGTAGCTATGACTCATGAATACATGAGATGTCTCAGGAGAAGTGCCTTGTGTTGGGCCAGCATTTGCTAATGCCAGAGAACTTTGACAACTTTTCCGTTTAGGGCAGGAGACAATCTCCAAGGTTGAGGTAACCTAGGAGCTAGGCATAATATTATGTGAGAAGAAAATGCATAGATTAGGAAGCAAAAGGGTAAATAGGAGAGTTCTTGCTTACAAAGCAAGATGATGACCACTTATGATAGAGCAAAAATTTGGCAAATGTATGTTTTATTGAGAGAAATGGTCCTTCAAAATGGTTCATTGAACTTACAATGTATTTTGTAGTTAGAGTTTTCTGCCCAGCCCATTTACTCTTTTTTTTTAACTTGAACGGCAGAAAGGCTTCTAAAGTAGGTCAAAAAAAAAGGAGATTTAACTCACCATATCTAGTTTTCACTGTCTCATTAGGCCAAATCCTGCGGTTGTGGTTGCCACCCCCTTAAAGATGCATCACAGCTCAGCACTGCAGGGGCGGTTACACAACTTCACTCCATCCTCACTCCACGGCTGTGGGCCCCTGACAGGATGCTGGAGCAAGGTAACAAAAAGCCATCTGCACTGCAGAGCAGTTGATTCAAATAAACCCTAGGTCAGTGTGATGTTATTCAGACATAAACCAACAAAATAGATGCTTCATTCATACCCCTCTGGAACCGTAAATGTGCCCTAATTAAAGTAGGCACAACTCTGCAGATGCAACCAGACAGCAAAACAGAAGCCGACTGCCTGACTCCTCAGTTTCCAGGTTATGGCAATGGTAGTTGAATCACATTAACTTATTTGTAACTCAGTATTCTCTACTTTGAATGTTTGGGCTTTTGCCTATTTAGCCTATCTAGCCTCTAAAGGTTTTGTACAAAAGGAATATAGAAACTTAAAGGACATCCCATTCAGGGAAAGAATTCTTTATAGCACTCCTTGTATCACATAGCCTGTATACAAGGGTTCTGACCAGACACTGACCCATGTCTGGGGTCACAGTGGATCGATCCCAGAAATCCACGAAAGAACAGCAGATTCAGCCTGTCATCTTGGAGAGTCATGGGCCAGCAATCAAGGTCAACCTTAGAACTCTGGTGCAGAAAATTTAAATGGAGCTCAGGAACAATGTAACTAACATATTTGCACCATCTCTCAGTAGCTAAATTAGAGTTTGTCTGGAAATAAATGAACACAGTGAAATTAGAGTGTGATTATGTGTTTGACGTTCCACAAGTCTAAACACAGTAACTCGGTATAAAATTAAAATAAAAAATTCTCCAAATGGTTTGCTTGAAAAGTATTATAAACCAACAGAAGTCATATGTCTTCCTTTGGCAAACTCCTTCAAACCCTAATACATCTCTGTACTGAAACAAAGCATAGTAGAGTCACAAAGATGAGAAGCCAGAAAACAGAAAATGTGTCAATAGATAGAGCAGTTAAAAAAAGTGGTCTCAAACATTTTTACACTTCTTCCAATAAGAAGTGGAGTATATATCCTTCTTCTTGAATCTGGGTGGGCTTGTGACTGCTTCAACCAACACAGTAAAACAGAAGTCATGCTGTGTGATGCCCAAGGCTACATCAGAAAAGACTATTCAGCTTCTACCTGGTTGTCTTGAAACATCAGCTCTGGGGGAAGCCAGATACCATTTAAGAACTCTGACTACCCTAAGACAACCATGCTCAAGAGACCTCATGTAGGAGTCTACAGTCCTCACTGAGCTCCCAGTCAATAGCCAGCATCCACTGCCAGCCATGTGACTGACCCATGTGGAGGACCATCCAGCCCACCAGAGCTGATGAATCAGCCCAGCCAGCCACTAACTGCAGCATCCTGAGAGATCCCAAGCCAAAATTAACACTAATTCCTGACCCACAAAATCATGAGCAAAATAAAATTGTTCTCTTAGCACCTAGTTTTAAGATAATACATAATAACTAGAACAAAAAGATTTAAATTGTTTAACTAAAAGACATTGTTCTCAGGATAATGGAGAACATGCTCATTAACTCTGATCACAAGGCATCCTAAGAATGGCATCTCTCTGAGGAAAGCCACACAGCCTCTGTGCAGGCTCAGGCTGCAAGGTCAGAACAATGACTTCTAGGCAGCATTGCCTTCCCTACTGTGAGCTGAGCTCTGTCTCTGTAACTTGCACCCATCTGTCCTAGTTCTGCCTTCTGATGCCATAACAAGTCTTCTCTCTTCTTCTATGTGACATCAGAAAAGATTATGCAAATATAATAGGTCAATAGAAAAAAAAACACCTTGTTTGTTCCCAGGTTCTCTGAAGCATTAAGATGTTAAAAAAATGTTCTCCCCTGAGGCAGCCCTGAGGGTCATAATGTTTATACATTCTTTGCATATGTATTTCTTATATGCAAAAATTGATGAATCATTGCATGTAAACAAATCTGTTTTTATTCCAGATTATTTTTCTTTAAATGTGTTTAAAATGCCCAGATTCCAAAAACCAAGAAGAAAATTGCACACCAAAAATTCAGGCTGGATTAAAGAGTTAACTCAATACAAACAAGTAAATTTGTTCATCAAAAAAATGAAGAAAAATGCAAGTGAATATTTATATTTCACAAATGAAGGAAACTCTTTCTCAGTATAAGTTTGAAGATTATTAAGAAAAATTGATAGAATTAATCACATACCAACTCATGATTTTTGCATAGTAACATTCAAAAACATTGAAAGCTAAGGAAAAACTAGAAAAAATATTTCTGGCATGCAATAAAACAAAAGATTAAGAATTTAAATATATTTTTTAAATTCCAGTTAATTAGAAATCGAACATTCCAGTGGGAAAAATACACGTAAGTAAAAAGAAAAATGAAAAATTCACTATAAAAAAGTGTAACGGGAAAAGACACTGATGTTTGGGCTGCCTGTCACTACCAAATTCAATAAACAATGACAATGATGGAATCTTTTATGGGCACTTTACTCAGATGGCCAGCGATCCAAGAAGATGGTGGATTCATAGCCTAACCACCTTCCCTTCTCTTTCCTGGCCAGATCTTTTTATAAGCAGGTGGGGGAGGACAAACAAGGTGTGGTGAGGGCTTTGAGGTTCAGAAGCTGCAACATTCCTGTCCTTGGCAGTTAGCTGTTCCCAAGGGGAGGGGGGTGGTCACACAAAAGGTCCGGATACCCGCAACTTGTCCCCAGGCAGTAATCTCTAGCCATTGCCCCAGGAGGTCAGCTGTTTTTTTCCCAGGAGCCAGGATGGGCCTTATCTGTAGTTTCTGAAACAAAAGCTTAACATACACACATTACTTGCTAGATTTATACCTTTTTACCTTAAGCTAAAACTTTCCAAGTTTTGAATCCCCTATCAAAAGTAAAATGGACTATAAATGCATGAAAAAAAATTGACCTCTCTGTTGTTACCAATGAAATAAAAGTTAAATAACCTTACGTCATTGTTTTGTTCTCTTAGGAACAATTTTTTTTTTAAATTACCAATAACCATGGTTGACAAAAGAACCAGAAAGGCATCCTCCCATATATTGTTCATCAGTTACTTACTGGCCCAATCTTTCTGCTGAATACTTTGGAAAATTATGGGTAATTTTAATTTTCTTCTTTGTACTTTTTAACACTTTCTGAATTTTATGCAGTAACTATTTTAATATCTTGAAATAAAAATATAGATACATGAACCCAAGCAGACAGGTTTATCATTTTGTGAAGTCTACTTACCAACTACTCAGATTGTCTGTCAACAAAGATAAAAAAGCCATTTAATGGTGAAGATCTATTTGATGAGAAAAGGGACAGAAAGCAGAAGAGGCAAATGAAACTTAAAAGAATGGCCCTGAACCACAGGTCTCAGAAATGTGTCCTTTTTGGAAGGGGACTCAATAGTGGAATAGAAAGAGCTCTAAACTCTGAGTCAGAGAGATCATGGCCTAGACTTAGTTTGAGACTAACTTGCCCCATGACCCAGAACAAGACACTTCCTACTCTCATCTAAAAATAAACACATCAGACAAAAGAATTCCAGATTCCTATCCAACCTTAAAAGACTAGTCTTTCTGATGAATTAAGACATGATTTGTGTTTCAGTAGATTTTCTTTAAGTGGATAATAACATAACTAGAATTGCCAGTCAAAATAAAGGTCACATAGTTAGATTTGAATTTTAGGTTAACAGGGAATAATTTTTCAGTATAAGTATATCCCACACAATATTTGAGCCATACTCATACAAAAACATTTTCTTTTTCTTCATCCAATACAGGATTCCTCTACCAGGCAATCTACTTGGGCATTCCCATTTGAGAAATGCATATGCTGAGGAACATACATATACTAAAAGATTTGTTGTTTACTGACATTCAAATTTAACTGGGAATCCTACATTTCACTTACTAAATCTTTTTAGTTATCTGTAGGGTTACTAAATCTGGTAACCCTACAGACAACTTCCTTAACTTATGCAATCTAACTGTCATACAATGTTCAAATCAAATTATATTTTGCCACTCCCAACCTTATATTGATATCTGTTCTCCTTTCTTGCTCACCTCCCGTGCCTAGTCCAATGCTAAATTGTCAGTAAGGCTGCTACTTACAGTGTAGGACAACCCATTGGACACCTGTCATGTTCAGACACTGCTGAGGCTACTATAGGGGAAGAAAAATCTCTTTTTCCCTCTACCCACTTTAGGTTCTCTGACAGGAGCTTGTAAATCAGACTGGCTAAAGGCAGATTAATGAAAGAAAAACTAAGAGAAATTTAGTGACAAGTGTGTCACATACATACACATGGGAGAACCTAGTGATAAGTAACCCAAAGAGGTAGTAAACACTTGGACTTGAAAAACATCTTAGGCTTAACAAAGACAAAGGGCATTTGGGCTTCTGGTCAGGGGAAGAAAGTTATAGGAAGGTGCAATATTTTCACCAATATGTCCCCAAGAGCAAGGGACATAAAGGAAAGAATAAACAAATGGGACCTCATCAAAATAAAAAGCTTCTGCTTGGCTAAAGAAAGTAGCATTAAAATGAAAAGAGAACCAACCATATGGGAAAACATATATGCCAATGATACCTTAGACAAGGATTTGATCTCCAAAATACATAAAAAAACTCATACAACTCTACTCCAGGAAGACAAACAACCCAAATACAAAATGGGCAAAGGCCTTGAACAGACACTTCTCCAAGGAAGATGCACAGAGGGCCCAGAGACATATGAAAACATGCTCAGCATCACTAGCCAGCAAAGAGATGCAAATTAAAACCACAATGAGACACCATTTCACACTGATGAGAACAGCCATCATAAACAAATCAAAAAACAAGTGCTGGTGAAGTTGTGGAGAAAAGGGAACCCTAGTGCACTGTAGGTGGGAATGCAGACTACTGCAGCCACTGTAGAAAACAGTATGGAATTTCCTCAGAAAACTAAAAATGGAACTGCCTTTTGACCCAGGAGTACCACTGCTGGGATTATACCCTCAGAATCCTGAAACACCAATCCAAAAGGACCTATGCACCCCAATGTTCATAGCAGCACAACTTACAAGAGCCAAGTGCTGGAAGCAACCTAAGGGCCCATCAGTAAACAAGTGGATCAAAAAACTGTGGTACATTTACACAAAGGAATACTACACAGCAGAAGGAAAGGAGCTCCTACCTTTCATGACAGCATGGATGGAACTGGAGAGCATTAAGCCAAGTGAAAGAGAAATACTATATGATCTCACCTATAAGTGGAACCTAATCAACAAAACAAACAAGCAAGAAAAATACAATCAGAGACATTGGAATAAAAAACAAACTGACAGTTACCAAAGAGGAGGAGGGAGAGGGATAGCAGGGAGGGGTCATCAAGGAACATGCATAAAAGACACATGGATGAAGCCAAAGTGGGTAGGTTCAAGGGTGGGAGGTGGGGATGGGTGGGGAGGGGGGTTATGGTGGGGTGAAAATGGAAACAACTATACTTGAACAACAATAAAAAAATAAAAAATAAAGTAACTTCAAAGATGGAAGGTGCCCAAGAAAGTTAAGTAAACAAGGGTTGTTTAGTAAGGTTTTCTATGGGAATTTAAGTTGGTACCTTCTCCATTGATAAGGGTTGTTCAGAGTCATCCTCCTGGTACAGAACAGGAGATACACATTTTGCAAATGGAAATTTCCTTGATACATGTAAATTTCCTTTAAAAAGGGAAAAGTTGTACCCCTTTGAGCTTTTTCTGCAGCTGTTCATTCTCAATAGCTTTTGGCTGAAAGTAATCCTTATGCCAAAGATGCACATTTTGGGTGCCATAGTCTGGGATCCATCACTGCCCAGGAAGAACATGGCTCAGCCTCAACAGTGAGGCCATTGTGGAGGAGTCACAGATGGGAACTGCATGCCTTCAGAAAGGAAGTTTTCTTTTAAAGGGAGAGCTGAGCGGGTGCGCCTCCCTGACCCTCACAGCCCCTCACAGCCCCTCAGCTGGTAAAAAACATAATCAGGGCCCACAAGACCTTTCTCTCGTCTCCTTAAAAACCTGCCCATCCCTGAGGAAAGAGACCACTCATAATTTAAAGCAAGGTCAGCAAACTTCTTAAAGAGCCAGATAATAAATATTTGAGGCTCTTTCTGTCAATATTTGAGGGTGGAGCAAAAATAGGTTTATAGTTGTGACTACACAAAACAGTTATTTCTTGTATTATTTATTAATTATCATATTATTTTCCATACAAACAACTATAAACCTACTTTTGCCCTACACTGTATATGGTTTTTGTTACACATTCTTAAGAAAAAAAATCTTTTAAAAATATAAAAACCATTCTTAGCTCTCACAAGGTAAACAAAAATAGGTCATAGTGCAGATTTTGCCCATGGGTTATTGTTTATCAATTTTTTTTAAAAGATTACTGGTCTCAAGGTACACTTATAACATAATAGAAACCAAAGTTCACAGGTAAAGGAATTAAGCTGTCATTGTGGAACTTTGGAAATAAATAATTATCAGGAGGATAAACAGACGTCATTATTGAAGAATATTGTTGATGCGAGAAATACGCAAATAAAGCCCTGGCCTAATCTGGTCTTTGTTATTTTTACTGTCAGAGTTGAGGACACAGGAGGCGCCCATTAATACAGCTTACACTTGATTAGCTTGGTTCACCAAATATATAGCTTTCATGACGAAAGGAATTTTACTTTTTTAGAAATTTGAGATTTGGATTATGAAAATTTAGGGTTACATTTACCTGTTTGTATCTTAGAAATACCCAGAAGATAAGGCATCTTTGATAAACATTTATCTGGTTTTCCAAAATCAAGATGTTAAAGGGGATGTATCACACCCTCCAGCACTAGACAGGCACATTGCTCCACTGAGTCTTCAACCATCCTTCGGTTGCTTTTCTGACCCACTGGGGGCCAAGATTTTCTGGGTTTCCTCGGGGCACCAGCGAGTCAATAGACGAAATTATGTCCGTCCAGGCTGAATCCTATTAGCTGCATGATCTTGGCCAAGTTACTTAACATTTTCGAAGCTCAAATGTCCCTTCTGAAAATGGGTATAAAATTACCTACCTCATTTTGTTGTTGGGAGGCTTAAAAACAGTAATTTATGAAAAGGTCTAGCACTATACCTAGCATGTAGTGTGTGCTCACTAAAGGAGATCTGTTATAACCACATTCCCATAGCTTCGAAGGCACTTTCTTAATGTCTCCTCTGGTCTAGGATGGATATTTCCTATCTCTGTATCCCCAAGATCTGTCCTATAACAGGGCCTCAGTCAAGATTTATTAAACTGAACAAAACCATCACACAGACCTACCTCTGTAAATAAAGCTCCTAATAGCTGATACATTCTCTGAATCCATACTTAAGGAAGCAAGACTGCAGACTAGTTCCTATCGGAATTGTCCTCAAAATTTCTGAGTCACTCTACTTATACCAAGAAAAAGAAGAAAAGTTGCAAATAACCATAGGGCACCTGAAATTGGGTCACTGCTTAAAGAATGCTCTATTATTGGTGGATTAAAGATGAAGCAGTCCCCTAATTGCAGCTTTAAACTTCCATATGTCGGTGTCAGCACTACTCAGGGATAAACTTCTAAAATGATAACACTTTGATTTAGTATTAGACTTTCCCCATTCAGTGCACTTTGCCACCTATTATTTTCTTTTATCCTCACAAGGAGCCCAAGAGGGAAGGCAATTTTACAGATGAGCAAATAGCAGCACAGCAGGTTAAGTGACAGACAGAGGGTCACAGAGTGATTTGAATAGCAGAGCTGGGCTTCCACCTCCCAGTCCTGCACGTACTTCCTGGGACCAGGCTGTGCCGTTTCCACATTCACAGCACAGGGTTCCTCCAGGAACTGGTGCCAGCACTGTGCTATTCGGGTTCCACTGGGCATTCAGTTAATGTCTAGGGAAGGGAAGAAGCAAGAAAGGCAGAGAGAGAAGGAGTGAAGGAGGAAGGGAATGAGGGAGGATGAAACTAGACTGGAAAAAATTTTCAATGTAGTGAACTTTTGTGTTTGAAGAATTACAGTAAGAGAGATATTCAGATATTTTGGTGGTAGATACCTCAATGGCCTTCAGAACTTCATAATCATGTATAGATTACAGAAGTATCAGGATTATTGAACCACATGTGCCTGACAACTTTCTGTGGAGCCATGTTTACCAACCTTATTAACCAATTATGGACACACACACAGCTTACTGATTCATTGTTGTGTTTAAAGACTGAAGTCACAATTTCTCTCTAAAGAGTCCCTGTCCTCCTACACAACAAGATCACTGAGGATGATTTAAGGAGTCCAGTAGATGGTACTTTTACGTAAATGGTATTTTATAGTTTACAAAATACCTCTGTCGGCAGTGAGAATGGCACCAGGTGTTAGACCAGTGGAGTCAGACCAGACCTTGATTCAGAATCTTGGTATTTGAGTTCTGGCTAAGAAAGAATTCAGAGCCAAGACCCAAACTGGAAGAGAAAGTTTATTTAGAAAGTCACAAAAGTGGAAGAAGTAAGTGATCGAAGAAATGGGCTCAGGAAACAAGTTACAGAGGCAAAAGAAAGGACCTTTAGAACTTGAGAGACAGAAAGGTAAAGGTAATGTGCCTGGGGGCAGGGGAGGCAGACAGGAGAAGGCACAGGCATGCAGGAAGAGGTGTTTGGTCTTTCCAGGTGTGTCCTTTCAAGGTCATGGTCTCCAATAACTGGTCAGTGTCAGGGCAGGGGCTCATTAGTCAATGCACCTGGTTTTGAAGTCAGCCATGGAGTTGTTTGTCAGGTTTTGCTGCTTTTCTGGGCCTGGAGCTGAAACTCAACTAAGGCATAGATGTATTTGATGCTGGTCAGAGCCTCATTGTCCTGGGGGCTTAACGATGAAGGGCTATTCTCTGGCCCCTTTGTTCATTTCCCCTCTAAGGGTGGTCTCACCTGCCTGTCTAGCAACATAGCAGGGAAGGAAAGGTCAGAGGAGGGTCCAAACCAATGACCAGAGATAGGAAAGGCCAGGGGGTCTAAACCAAACGACCAACAATATGCTAGGGGAGGAGAGGTTTCCCTGGGGGTGAGGTGCTTGTTTTCCTAGTTTTGCCCCAGCTAGGCACCAGAGGCTTTCTGCCCCAGCCCATTGTCTTTGTTCTGCTCATGTCTCACTGCCTACCACACCTCTCCCAAAAGATCTTGATAGATTTTGGGTGAGAGGAAGCAGATTTTAGCACCCCAAAATATGCCTTTTGGGATACTATCTTAAGTCGGTTATTTTTAAGAAAAGAAAACCAAAAAAACTTTGACCTTTCTCCTAACTAGCTGAAAGTAATTTAAATGAGAGCCTGCTCCAAAACCACAACTGTCCTTTATAGCTCAGAATGGCACTTAAGACTCAACTGCCTGATGTACCCTCGGGCCTCACAGTCTTATAGCACCACCCCCTCCCATGCACATACAGATTAAAATTGGTTATTCTCTTCTGTTGATCTGTCACCTGTTAATCTGTTTATTAGTCCAGCCAGAAGAATTTAGAAAGGTGAGAGGAAAATTATTTTTTGCATCCCCACACACGTGGGTCATCTTGAGAAAGTGATTAAAACTGCAGTATGGACTCTGTTCCACAAAAAAGAAAGAGAAGATGCACACACACAGACAGTTTTACATACAATTCAGAGGACATGGGAGCTCCCATACAGCTTTCAGCAGGATTTCATGGGAACTGGTTAAAAACCCATCATTTATAAATTATATCATTTCAAATGGACAACGGCTTTGTGAGGTATGTAAGCTGGTATCATTTATTCCATCTTCCGCATGAGGAGATTAAGTAACTCAAAAACATAAGTGAGTTATCTAATGGGAAAAGTGAATTAGGCAGAAGTAATATCAGCCCCCTAAATGCTGACCTAGAACTCTTTCCCTATATCACGGTACCCGGGGTATATGTGAATATATAAAAAGTGTCCCAAGTAACTATTTGACCTCACAGGATATGAGTCAGTTCAAGATGGAAACAGCTTCCTCTTCCCTGTCACAAATGTTATTTAAATATTGCTCTGTAAACCTCCAGAGAATTTCAAAAATCACCAAAAAAAACGACCTTGCCCCAAAGGCCTAATTGAGATGCTGATGATGGATATGGAATGCAGCCTTGAATTCATAACCACTTAATTCTATATGAATGATGGAAGCATTTTCCAAAGGTTAAATAAAAGTGTCAAAGCAGGTAAGGTAAGTACTATAATAGGAGTAGGTAGGAGGTATGCTGTGGGAGTATAGAGGAGCCAGTTGGGCAAGAATTCAGAAGAAAAGGAGAATTTGCCACTCCAAAATATGTCTCTAAGGCATAAGGATTATTTTAGGCTAATTATTTTTTAAGAAACAGCAGACATAGGAAAAGCTCTAAAAATTGAGTAAGTTACCTTTTGTAAGAGACATTTATATTTATATGGGAAATCTCCACTTGTAAGCGTGTCTCCCTCTCCATATCCGGAGGAGGAGGATGGCTCTAAATCTCTAGAAACTCTTATGATGACCTAAATCTGCATAGAAGCCTTGCCCTTGTTTACTGTGCTCTTCCTGGCAACCTCCCATCACTGGCCTTCCCCACCTCACCCTCTATACTCACCCCCCAACACCTTCTTTTGTCTTTAAGTGGAGTTGGCATTTTCGATGATGTCTTGGGCCATTTCTGAGAGTTACTCAGTTTTCCTGGGTCTCTGTCATGTATGTATACAGGATGTACATATGTCATTACACTTCAAATGTAGAGCCAGTCATTTGTTAATGAATGACTATGGGTGTGAGCAAAAGGGACAAGTTGAGGGTGTCTCTAAAGTTTTGACCTGAGCAATTGGAAGGTTGGAGTTGGCATTAACTGAAGTGAGAATAAAGGGGACGTGGAGCGTACTTTTGGACATGTTAAGTGTGATATGTGTACTAGACACCAAGTGGAAATGTCTAAGAGGTAGTTGATACACAAATAAGTCTAGAGTTTTAAGGAGGAATCTGGGCTGCGCGTGAACACTGGCAGGAAGTGTATAAGTGGTATTTAAAGCCATGAGACTACATGAGGTCACCAGGTAAGTGAGTACAGTTAGAGAAGATGTAACCAAACACCACAAGTCTGGCTGCCTGCCACTACAAAGGCCAATATTTGAGAGGCAGGTGCTGATGTAAAGGAAAGTGGTTTAGTTTCAGGTATCAGCCACCTGGAAGATGGAGGGCTTGTGTCTCAAAGCCCATCTCCTGAGAAGATGGGAGACATATCTCAAAGCCCATCTCCACCTCTCAATGTAAGCGGAGGTTTTTAGGAGGCAGAAGGGAACAGAACAAAGAGATCAAGGAAGGGGACTGCAAATTCTCTATGAGCAGCTGAGCACAGTCCTTTCCAATAAGGCAAGTGATGGTCCAACATGCATCATCTTGGTTTAGTCATCCTGGCTTCATGTCATCCTGACTCTACATCTGAAGGTGAGCAAACCTCCTAGAGCTGGGATGCCTGAAGGTCGGAGTCTACAGGGTCCAGCACAAATAATGCCCCTTTTTATTACAAAGTCTTTTATTACAAAATCATAAACATGTAATTCTGTAACATAACAATATCATACTCAAGTATATCATATGACATTTTAGGTGAAATGTTCAAATTAAAACTATAAATTACTACACCCATATTATTACCCTAACAACCACACTCATGCAAGTGTTACTTCTATTAGACCCTGTATATCTTTTAAAGTTAGTTCCTAGGATGCTTACACAAACATGCTGTTTGTCTAAAAGCTACATATTAGTCCGAGTCAGCACTTACAGAAACAATGTTGAAAGAATGGTGGGGTGGGTTACAATTCCCCATCATTGCAATTTCCCACTATGACAAAGAGGCCCAAAGATCCAGCTCTGAGCAATCCAGTGATAAGCAGTTAGCAACCTCTAATGGAAGCATCTTGGGTTATAAGCTTATTTGTGAACTGTGGCCTGTGAAATGCTGTGTTTTAATGGCTTGGGGTGTGACATATCTGAGGCAATCACTGTAGCAAGAATGGTGGGATTAATCAGGTTTAGACCAATCAGCCTCCCCTGAAGTCAGGGATAGGAGCCAAGGCCAAAACCCATCCAAACCACACGACTGAACACGGAGAAATGGGGCAGATGTCGGAGAGAGCTCCACAATGCCCACCACACTAACTGTATACCTTTAAACTTTTTGTTGTTGCTATGCGAGTTTAGACTTTAATATCAAACAAACTTGCACTTAAATGTGGGCACTGTCACCAACAGTATGGCCTTAGGCAAGTTACTAAACTTCTTAGACCTGTTTCTATATTTATAAAATAAAAATAATAATACTTGCTCTTACCATGAGAACTATTTGAATCAACTCAGCTGTTTCACTGTAGAGTGTGTGATGTAATGATTCCTGTGTAGTGAAAGCTCAAAAATATTAAATACTATTATTTTTCTCTAACCTGGATTCCCTTGAAAGTGTTGCCTGAAAGGAAAAAAAAAAAAAAAACCACGTGTGCATGTAAATTATTTGGGAGGTAAGCCCAGGAAGTAGGAATATAGGAAGGATGGGGACCCAATAACAGGACTGGCCACTGTTAACAAGTGACAAGATGGGTTACACTGAACCCCTCAGAGGACCCCATGAATGTACTCAGAATTGACAGTAGGGGAATGCATTCATCTATCAACTCCTGTTCCTGATTGATCAAAGATTGTCCCCCACCCCCTACTTAAATGCCCCACATTTCCACATTACAAAAGCACCAGTTGAGGGATTTCCACAGGTGTTCTATACCACGGCTTCAGATAAGACCCCGGGCAAGAACCGAAGTGGACAGGCCAAGGCGAGGCACAGTTAGCTTGCCCTTGGGCAAAGCAGACTGATGGTGATACAGAACTGGTCCCTCCAAAGGGGCTAGGACAAGCTGAAGCCAAGAGGATATAAGATGAGCTCAGTGGTATGTGATAAGTATTATGTTGTCATAATTATTATTACACATTTTTGTTAAATCTGTGTGTTAGAGGTTTTTATCTGTGGTTCTTGCTTCTATTAGGTCTATTTGCCAAGTGCAAGGCTAATTTCTTGTTTTCACATCTATAACTCACTGTTTTGCAAACAGAACATAGTCAATATTTATTAAATTAAAATGAGTTAATGTGAGATAAAGCAAACTGCATATGTATGAAAATTTATAATTTAAAATGTGTTTTTGGGTCTGTGTGTGCAGGCTTTTTCATCTATATACTGTATTTCCTGTATACTGTTCATTGTATTTCTTACTCTGACAATCTGAAAGCAGAAATTTGATGTTAAAATCAATTTGGACTGCTTTATTTCCTTTGGCTCTGCACTGGAGAAAACAACAACAGAAGCAACAAAACCCTGATTTTCTACCAAAGGCAATTAGACTCTGAAAAAATTTTTTCTTCTCTAATTGCTTCCCCAGCTACCTTTTCTAGATTCGCAGGAATTAGTGGTGGGAGAGGCACAGCTCAATCGGTTGCTCAGAGTTGAACTCCTCTGAGCTTCGTTAAGGCGCGGGGTAAGAAGAGGGCTACTGAGGGCTACTGGCAGGAGCCTGTCTATCCCCCTCGCTGCTCTGTTCCCGAAGCCTCTCACGGAAGGACGGAAGGTCAGCCTGCCTCCATTGCCCAGTGTTGACTGAGACAGTTGCAGGCTTTCACTTTTCATGCTAGGTAAGTAGAATATTTTAGCCAGGTAAATAACACAGGAATTCATTTTATCTTAGCTTGATTTGTTCAGTATTTTCCCATGTGTGAACATGTTTTTGTTTGTTTGTTTTATTCTTTTCAGTACCCATATGAACTACAACAAAGATAATGGGCAAGTGCAGACAAACTGAGCCACTAGCCATACTGCATATTTAGAGGAGAAGTCCTTCCCCCAATTGAGGCTTGAAAGTCCTTATGAGTACTTCATTTCTCTCTAACAGTCTTCTTCCCAATGTGTCTTCTTTGACAAAGATTCCTGATTTGAGGGCAAAGAGATTAAGCCCACTCAGCCTCTGATAGCTTAATTTATTAGCTTGGTCAGGTACTGGCTGAGCCAGGCGTTCCAACCTTGGAGGCTGAGAGAGAGAGCAGCAAGGAAAGCTAGAAGGCCCAGGCTGTGAAGCTAGGCTGGAAAGCCTGGAGCAGGGGGAAGACATTGCAAACCTATGACTCAGCCATTTGACTAGCCAGCCCTGAAAGGGAGAGAATACCAGACTTCTTCAAATCCCTAAAACTACAGTGCAGGCTCTTTGCTCTTTGTGGTCCCAGATGGAAACTAGATATTATCTTTAACCACGGAAGACAGAATGGATCAGTATGAGCAACTGACTACACCCAAGGAGCATCACAGAGGGGACTCAGATGCCCTCGCTGTCTGTGTTCAATAACTCTCCCTGGGCTTTGCTATCCACATGAAAAATTACATTACAGTTATCTGTTCTTATCACCTTTCTCTATAGGAGCATTAACTCTTTGCCAGGTCTACAACCTTTTATAAGAACAAAGCACTTAGCAGTTTTAAGCACAATTTACAAATGAAACGTTCCCCCTCTAATTCTAAAGGCCTCTATCAGATGGTCCTTCAGAAAAGAAAAGTTAATACAAACAAAGAGGACCTTCTCTCCCCTTGCTTGTCCTCAGCCACCCTTCTCTGTGGCATTTCCCCCACTCTGCCGTCACCCCTCCTGGCAGACCTCCCAAGTCTTTCTCTCTGCCTTTCTGCTTAGCGTTCTTAGTGGAAGGGCATTGGGCCTTTGCTTTCAATTTAATCTGACCACCACCACCACCACCTCAATTATTTTCTCATGGGGCCTTACATTCCTGGCCTCGTGTCTGATTTTGGTATAATAGGCTTCTAAGACTGCTAAAAGCACTTCAGAGATTCTCACCATTCAATCCACAAATATTTCTTAGTTACCAAGAAAGTACCCTTTTTAGGGCTACAGAGATGAAAATACAAGATTCTGTCCAGAGGGAGCCCACAATCCAGGGGCAAGTGTGACATCAATTAAACCAGGAGGCCATTAGACTGACATGGCTCTACTGCAGGGGTCAAACTCATCTTCACCGGGGGCCACATCAGCCTTGCAGTTGCCTTCAAAGGGCTGAATGTAATTTCTGCTCCTCAACAGTTAAGGAGTAGTTACATTTATACAGTCCTAACATTATTTTGGTCTTTTGAAGGCAACCTCAAGGCTGATGGGGCCCCCAGTGAAAATCAGTTTGACACCCCTTCTCTAATGCTAAGGGAGGTTGGGGGAATAGAAAAATCTCCCCTTTCTCCTCTTCGGTTGGTCCAGTAATTAAAATGGCACAAGACAGAGTAACCAAAGACAAAAACAACCACAATTCAATCACATATAAATGGGGGTTGTATAAGAATCCATTTGACCTGAGGCCAAAAGAGGCAGTTAAGGCTTATGTGCCATCCTGATCTAAAGAGGAAGGAGGGCTGTGGTTTGGAACTTCAGAGACCAGAAAGGAACTTCACTTTGAGATGGAAAAATAGATGTTTGGTAAACGGGAAATGTCCACTGGGCCATCTTTAAAATTGGGACACACAGGAAAATTAGATCAAAGGGGCCGTGCTACCTTCCTCCTTATCACACACCAGTTCCTGTTAAAGTGTTCTTATCTACAATGGTAGCTCCCTTTATCTCAATTCCTTTCAGGCAGTTAGGGGAAACCTACAAGGTTCTTTCTGAGTCTTTTATTTCTTAAAAATGAGCAGTTTAGCTTTGGCTGGTGTGGTTCAGTGGATTAAGTACAGGCCTGCGAATCAAGGCGCCACCAGTTCAATTCCTGCTCGGGGCATATGCTTGGGTTGTGGGCCAAGTGCCCCCCTCACCCTCCCATTTGGGAGTGTGTGCAAAGCAACCAATCACATGTAGATGTTTCTCTTCCTCTCTCCCTCCCTTCTTCTCTCTCTGGAAATAAATAAAATCTTTAAAATAATTTGTAAAGAAATGACCAGCTTAAAGTAATCAATATCCCAAAGAGAAATATTTTGGGATGGCAAATTCTGCTCCCCTTCACAGCCTACATAGCAAACCAAAATCTGAACCTTGAAATGTCTCAAGGTTGCAAAATTAAAACATAAGAACCACCAATCACAAACCACCAACAAGGCTTTCAGCTATAACCAATCAATAATTTCCTTACTTTGTTTCTGCCTTTTCTCCATAAAAGTATCTCCCCACTGCAGGTAGAGTTTGGTTCTGTCCAACTGGAGTCAAATTTTGCCCGAATAAACTCATTTTTAAAAATATGCCTGTTTATCTTTTACCAAAACTGTAAACATTACAACAAATACACAATGCAATAAACACGTCCATAGGGTTGTGAGCAGAGTCTCCTTTGAAGAGTACTGATTGAGGCAGAGGGCCCTGCCTGAGAGACGTGGAGGTACTGATACTTCTCCAGGAAATAAATACTTGGTCAATATCTTATGAGATGAGCAGGACCTTCATAAATCGAGCTGTTCGTGGAGAAGCACATTTCTCCAGACTGGAAGCAGAGTATGTGCAAGATGGAAATATTGCAAAGTGTTCAGTACATGAAAAATGTGGTGGCTGCATGGCAGATGCAGCAAGGATGATCAAGGATGAGGTTCGAGAAGTTTGTTGGTCAGAAATAGAGTCATAAAGGCCATGCTGAGGCAGCCAGAGCCCGGAGAGCATAGGCAGCTTGGAAATGACATGACCACGTCTGTTTGCAAGGGGATTACCATGGAGGAAATGCAGTGGGGTAGGCATAGCAGGAAAAGGTTTGTTTCTGGTTTACTGCTTTGGAGGCAGCAAGTAGCAAAAATCAGGGAAAGATGGTGAGAGCTTGAACTATACTTTTGAACAAAGGTGACAAGATGGAAATGTATTGTCACATGGTCCATTGTGTGTGTATGTGTGTGTGTGTGTGTGACCAATTGTTTTCAAATCTAAACGGATTTTTGCAACTTGAACTTTGTCTTAATTTGCCTTATACTTCAGTTTGTAAAGTTTTCTTCCACTTTATCTATTCAGCAAAAACTTGCTCCCAGCATCTCAAAAACCAGCTGGCTATGTTTTAATCAGAAAATATTTTTCTTACCTACCAGCAACTGATTTTTTAGGGTTGCCATTACAGATAACAGATGTTGAAATATTTCAACTTACTTTTTATTTCTTTTTTCTCAAGATTTTAAAATGGGTTTTAAAAACATTTGATATAGTTTTTTAGCCTCAATATGTTTTTCCTAACATTATTTCTCCTTTTCTCCCAATGTATAATAAGAAAAATTAATAGCTCCTGTTACTGTTTATTTCCCATCTGTTAGAAATGATAAAAAATTTCAGATGTGCTTATAAAATACCTTCCAAACATGCCATGTATAATCTATACTATACTAAACATTATGTTCATTGTATATATTTTATGTACCACTTCTGGCTAAACTGTGCATTACTATAGCATGAGTCACCCTGTCTTACCTATTGTAATTGTACCAGACTCAACAGTGACACTGCAATGGAATTGGGATATCGTGTATTTATTTAGTACAAAGTATATAAACTTTTTCTATACTTATATAGCAAAGTATATTCTATTTTTCTTAACATCAAAACAGTGGTGGATAAGTATGTCATATTCACATGTAAAGTATAGAGTTTAAGAAATTCAGCATATGAAGTAACAGACACTGTGTCAAATTTATTTACATATTTTTCTTGACTAGTGCAATTCTTGGTTATTTGAAACAGGAGGTAAGAAAATAAATAGTTGCTGTCTTAAATCTCTCTGTAGACTGCCCATATATAGAGCAAAACTGGTAAACATTCCCTTCACTCTATCATGTCATCCTCACTTCACACCATCCCTGTGGACTAAAAATAAGCCTCAAGAAGGCTACAATGAGCTGTCTATTCATTTTCTTGCACAAAGACTGGCACCTAAAACTACTTATTGGAACAGATCTACTTTACCATTAGTAAACTTCAGATATTCCTTAAACTCAACTTTAAGCACACACTGTTTAATAAGAACAGAAATACTAAACTTCTCTGTATCCCCTAACAGAAGTAGATATGGTAGACACAGGTATACTTTTAAGCCATTTGGAAACATGTGTGAGCAATGAGTATGTACACACACACAAAATCCTATTTCTTTTTTTTTAAACATATCTCAATCTTTTTTTTAAGATTTTATTTATTTATTTTTAGAGAGGGAAGGAAGGGAGACAGAGAGAGAGAGAGAAACATCCATGTGCGGTTGCTGGGGGTCATGGCCTGCAACCCAGGCATGTACCCTGGCTGGGAATTGAACCTGCGACACTTTGGTTTGCAGCCCGCGCTCAATCCACTGAGCTACACCAGCCAGGGCACAATCCTATTTCTTGACATGGAACCTCACCTGTCCTCTTTCTCACTATCATATGTCTGCTCCACTTTCATTGATACTGTAAGTGGTTTTATTCAGCAGTCAGAGTTAATAATGATAAGTTAATTAAAATAAAGTTTGTTCATATTTTGCAGTTGTGCTACAGTATTGTGTCTTACTCTTTGGAGTTCCTGGCATAGTTTCATGTAAATGAATTCATTTTGGTTAATTATTAGCTAATAAACCAGTGCCCCAAAATTGTTTCTAAGATGAAAGAGAAAGATTTGCAGTAGAGTATTCGGAATGAACTGTGCACTTCCATCCAACTATCAAGTAGCCCAGAGGGTTCTCAAAGTATGATGCGGTGACCCCTGATAATCCTAAGACCCTTTCAGGGGACCTGTAATATAAAACTTGCTATTTTTATAACAATACTAAGAAATTATAATATGAAAAATGTTATTTTATCATACTAGTCATTTATAATAATACTAAAAAATTATTTACTAAAATTATTTTTGTAATACTAAGAAATCATAATAAAAATTATAAGAATATTTAACACCAAGTGCTACTTATACTAAGAGATTAATAATACTAAGAAATTATTTTTATAATATTAAGAAATTATAGGAAAATAGTATTTACAATACTAAGAAATTATTTATCTCACAAGTTTACAGGAGAGGTTTCCAGAGGCTACCAGGCATGTGATGTTGCAACAGATTGAATGCAGAAGCAGTTGAGAATCTGGTTGTCTTCTACTAAGCAAGACATGAAAGAGATTCACGATAACTCCAAAAAAGGACCACTCTTCTCATAATGACTTTCTTTTAGAAGTATAGTTATATTTCCTTCAAAGTGTTATGTTAAGAGGTAACTATTATTTTAAAATAAATTACATAATCATTTTAACAATATCTATTTTAATTTCTCATATTTCAGTAAAAACTCACTGGTAAACTCATATAAACAAAAGTTCTTTGGGGTTTTCAATGATCTGTAAGAGTACAAAGGGGACATGGTGCCAGAAAGTTTGCAAACCACTGCCCCAGCTTCCAGTGGATTCTTCCATGTTAAACTCATAAAGCAGAGAGAGGTAGAGAGAAAAGGTCAAGACCTTAGGGTTCCTTATACTGGTTCCCTCAAATGCCCCCAAATTACTCTGACAAGCATTAATTTGAATCTCCATTGATTTTGTTTTCAATTTACATTCAAGTTAAAATTTTCCTACTAATATAACCAGACTGAAGAGGCAATTAACAAATTCTCCATAGTTAATTATAACAGCATCCCAAGAGGAAGAAGTAGGAAAGAGAATAAACATTTATTAGGTCCCTACTGTGTGTCAGACATTTATAAATAGCAGATGGTTAAGAAAAAAAGCTCTGGATTCTGACTGGCCCAAATCGGTCTCCATCACTGGCAAGTTGTTTGAGGCTGGCCAAGTTGTTTAGTCTCTTTCTGCCTCCGCTGCCTCATTTGTAAAATGGCATGCCTCATCAGGTTGTTGTGAGAACTAAATGAGTCCTTACAGGTAAAGCCTTTTGAACAGTGCTTGATACACAGTAAGTATTAAATAAATGTTAAGTTTATCTAGCTATATAACCTGCACAACAGTTGTAGGAAGAAGTATTTATCTCCTCTTATTGCTATGAAAACTGAGGCTCCAGGAAAATACGTAATCTATGCAAAGTATGAAGGCTACAAGTGATAGAGGTGCTATTTAAGTTCAGGTCTGTATGTTGCAAAGTGTCTTGCACTAGATCAGTGATTCACAAACTTGAGCTCACATCAGAAACACGCTAACCTGATAGTTTCTGATTCAGCAGGTCTGAAGTAGGACCAAGAATCTGCACTTTCACCAAGTTCCCTGGAGTTGCTGGTGCTGCTGACCCAAGAGCTACACTTTGAGAACCTCTGCCCTAGAGACCAGGCTTGGTCACCAGGAGTATTTGTGCCCACAAACAGCCCCCTTAAATAGTCTAGGATATTTTCACTTTGCTATTATTTTTGTAGCCCTTCTTTTCTGGACTTTTCTTATATTTCTGCTGTTACAGGGAAAATCAATATTTATGATTACTTCTGTAAGTTTAAAACTAAAAGAATTATCTTACTAAATAATTACTCAAACTCATATCTTCCAGAAGTGAGGAAATAAAAAGACCCAGTTAATTGATATTAAGCAAGAGTCTTTTCCCTCCAAAGCTTACATGTTTTCTATCATTCACCTCACATGTTTCCTACCCAGTCACCCAAAAATAAAACCTTAAAATAACCAATGAAGGATGTCACCAAGATTTCTTACTTTCATTCCTTCTTTCAAATGTAACTTAAATATAGATATGTAGTCCAGACAAAAGGGGGAAAAAGTTGGCTTTCTCACAGGAACTCAACTTTGGGGTGAGTAAATACTGTTTCTCAACTGCCTGAGCTCATCATGACAAGAAGATGAAAGGTAGTGAAAAATTAATGTTCTGAATCAAATTGAAGAAAAGTCACCTTTGCCAACTGAGATTCACTCTCTAATGAAAAATAATGTGATTGGAAATTGGCAAGGCAACACATGGAGATAAGTCAGTGGGTCAAGACATGTATGTTACGGTAATACAGAAACACACTCAGGGTACGCTGTCCTATTTTAGATTATTTATGTAAGATGTGCAGGACTCAGCACTGGTCAAGATGAAAGCAATGACAATGGTGGGATTTGAGAAAGGAACTGATATTCTATTGACTCTGAAATAAAGACAAAACACCTAGGACAATCACCCTTCTTAACAAGAATCATAGGGCCAGGATAAGACAGCAGAGAACAAAGATCACATGCTGAGTATGTCACTCTTTCTAGAGTTCCTTTTCATTACAAGTCTTTTGGAAGCTATGATTTCTCCTCTCTTACTTTTCCCTATACTCTACTGCTAATTAAATACATTTCTGCTTTTTGATTGTTGTTATTGTGCTCCAAGAAAGTAGAGAAAGAAGTCAGAAGACTTTGAGACAGTAGTTTATTTTCTAGTAAAAGAATTTTACAGGTATTATATTTAAAAGAAAATATTTCCCACTGAGAGCAGGAGAAAACAAAAAAATAAAGTGTACTGGCATATTTGAATTAGGTATTTGAAATAATGGTCACGCTATTAGAAAGATTTATGGCTTATGAGGATAACCATGCAGACAAGTTTTCTAGGTTAGAACACACAACTTCATCTGTGTTCATTTAAGAATATTCATACTCAAACAGAGAAGGTGAGGTAGTCTTCTAACCCTATGATACTATGAAAGCATAAATTAAACATTGAATCAAGGTGCCTGGTTTTAGTGTGATGTCCCCAGGCCTTGCTCATTTCAGTAATTGCTGGTTGAGAACTCTGCATATGTCAATCACCATGCTAGGTATCAGTGAAACAAAAAGAAATAGGAAAAGACCAGTGCCCCTAAGTTTCTTTTGGTCAATCTAGTGATTATGCCCAGGTACTCTATTTCCCCTTAGGTGTTTGCTGACTAGCTAATCAGCTTCATTTCATATGAAACCTCCTCGGGTCTCTGACTTCCTCAGACATAATAAAAGCACAATTAGAATATGTCCCAGCAGAAATATGCTTCCCTTTTCCTCTCTGATGGTTCTTGGCTGTACCAAGGATGTTCTGAAAAGGACAGTATGCACCATAAATCCATAAATCTATAGGGGCAGGGCTGGGCAGGAGAGCTGCCATTCGATTGACATAATAAACCTCCAGGAACAAGCATGAGTGCCCAACTGTTAGAGTCGTCAGCAAAATTCACAGATTTAATTATTCCCAAGTAATTGCAGAAAAGATCATCCATTACTCTAACTGCTCTGAACGAGAAGAGCCCATCCCCTGAAACGACTTTGTAGTAGCATAAATGGAGATCTATTCATTAGAACCATGAAATAAAATGGAAATCTGTTTTCTTTTCAGAGCAATGTGATTACCATCACTGTAATGACATTACAGCAGGAAAAACATATTGTCTGTTAGGACACACATTTTCCATTTTGCCCTGGCCTTCTTTCTGCCTTGGAAGTGATTGTGGTAAGACATGAATAATTTGGGCTCATCCTAAACATTTCAACCTGGTGCCCACTTTTGGTGCTTCTTAAATAACAGGATTCAGAATCCTCAATATACAGTAACTTCTTTCAACCGATTCTAAAAGCCTTTTGGTTTTTATTTTTAAAGCCCCTTCAGTTATATTCACAGTATGCAGATTAAAAGACTAGTGAAGTATTATTCCTTTTGAAAGGCTGATTTAAATTGGAAATGGAACTAGGTATTGAACAGTTACAGAGGCTAAAAAACTAGAATAAGGTCTTAGCAGGAGAAGGCGTAGGTATTTTATTTTATTTTATTTTTTTGTAATATAAAAGCAGGATTTGGAGCGAGGATTATAGAGCAGGAATAAGCGGTTTGAGGGAGAATAGAAAAAATAAGGTGATATATGGCAAACCCAAAAGAAGCTTGTATTTTACTTCGTATTAATTAGGGATTAAATATATTCATGAACACTGAAATTACAGTGAAACAGGATGGGGCTGAATGCAATAGGAGCTATGATTTGAAATGTTTAAAGTTTTTTTTCCCCCTAATAGAAATGTGACTGCTGACTGGGGATGAACAGGAGGACCTAAGCAATTAAAAGAAAGGTTTTAGAGCTCTTGGCTGAGACTCAAGGAAAAATCAAGTAAATGAGACTTGGAGATGAAAAGAATGAAGGATGAGCAGTAGTTAGGACAGAGCGAGCCCAGAGGAAAGAATCCCATCGTGCTGGCACTAGGGCAGTGCCCAGACAGAGAAGGCACATCACTGGTCAGGGGCACAGATTCGGCTTCTTTTGGTTTTTCCCTTAAGTCTGAAGCGTGTATATGTACAAAATACATAATTTTTAAAACATATTTAGTATTCATTCTCTCACCACACCCCAATAACATTTTTCTGAATGAATTAGGAGAAATACCTTCAGTCTCATTTTACAGATGGTAAAGCTGAGGCATAAAGATGAGAGACTCCAAATCACACTTAAATAACTAGAAGGAATTGCAGTCCATTGATTTCAAGTCCAACTGTCTTACGCTTTGTCCACAGGAGCTGCGCACCCTCCCTTTTTCCAGACCCAAGCAGAGGGAAGAGGTCTGCGGTCCCTACTGAAATACCCAACTTTTAGATTATCACCTTTAAAAATCTAAAGAGCTTCCAAGTAAAGGAACATTAAACTTACTGTATCTTCACACAAAAATGGAACCAAGAGTACAGGGTGAAAGTTGCAGGGAGGCAAATTTTCATTCACCGTAAAAAAGAGCTGTGTAGTACTTTGAACTTTCTAAAAATAGACTAATCCTGTTATTAGTAATGAGTTCTCTGTTACGAGATATTCAGGTAAACACTGGATGGCCATTGGTCAGGGATCTCAGAGCTATGCCCTTTTTTGAAAGTTGAATTTAGTGACAGCTAAAGATTTTCCCAAAGATTATATGACTCTGGTTTTTGTGAAAAGAGCAACCATCTGTTGAGTCAAGGGGGAACAAGCAGAGAGAAAAAAAAAAGCCAGTAATCCCCCTACTCCCTTTGAAATGTAGACTGATAATTGGAATCTTTCTCTGGATATCTGAAAATATTTCTTCTTATTCTTTCCTAGAAATTCTTTGACCAACTTCCCATGGATCAGATGGATTTCATAGATTTTATCTGTCTGCTCTCTTAGTGGATGGGTAGCTCTAAAGTACATAAAATTTCTGATCAAGATGTTTATATTCCTGTCTGTTTGAGCTATTGCTTCTCAATATCAAAAAATTTATGAGCACTTCATTGGAATTACTTAAAAATTGTTGTATTATCAGTTTCCTATGTGTTTAATGTTCCCATAAATTAAAGCACAGAAAACAGAAAAATTCAGTAGTGGGTCAAAAAATATTTTAAAACCCAAATTGTTAAATAAAATTTGAACCAAAATTAATAATTTTTATGAGTTTTCACTACATTCACTCTTCATAAAGTTTCACTAGGGTTAGAACTACTGGACTCAACTTAGGTTCATTATCAACAAGTTATGGCCAATAGAACTAATTTCTTTACTTTAAAAGGATTATTGGAGAGCCTTAACATGCAGAAAGCATGGCAAACACGAACATAATATGCCTGGACTTTAGCAAAAAAATTAATGAGATCAGTAACCATGATTTCGACAGTTTTGTAATAGAAACTAGAATATTTTAGGGGGAAGATTACAATTTTTAAATATCCAGACCCAAATGGTACTAAGCAATGGATATAACTAAGTAAGAAGGCCTCTTCCCTTTAGTTCTGGCATTACTTCCTAAGTTTTCTAAGTCTGGGATGGTAACTCATCACATTTTCAGGTAACACAAAGCTCAAGATGGATAATAAATATTAGAAATAATATTCATTATTTTAAATATTTTGATATTAATTTATTATTAGCATATTACCACTAATATTTATTTATTAGAATTAAGGTTAATAATAAATATTAGATGATGAATATTAAAATGGCTAAGTATTAGAATCAAATATCAAACTGTTTGTTATTCTGGACAAAAAAATTGGTCTTTATAAGATAAACTTCAACAGAGATAAATGAGTATGCATTTTGGAGTGGGAAAGCATCCAAGCCTGAAAAGATGAGGTAATGATAAGGCACAACAGCCTAACATATGACTAGGTCTTAAGGAGTTTAATTAACAGAAAACTGAGCTTGAGTAAAGAGAGTAATGTGACCTTTCAAAAAAAAAGTGAGACAAGTGTGTGATATTGTGTATTGTGATTTATGATAAGAAATATATATCTGGTCTTTTTCCCTCATTCCTGGTACAGAGCTCCTGAAACCCTTGCAAATTCCTAAGTGATATGAGCACTAGGAGCATCTTTTGTTCTAATGAGGTGACTTTGGGTGGGCTTCTCAGTGACTCCTACCTAGATGGGGGCTGGTCACCAGAAAGACCACATCATAATTAGAAGTTTGGAATACTTGGCCCCATGCGCCATTCTCCAAAGAGGGGAGAGGAGATGGAAATGGAATTAATGATTGATGATGCCGGTGTGATGAAGTGTCCATAAAAACCCCCTAAGTATAGGATCTGAGGAGCTTCACCAGGTTGGTGAATGCATCCATGTACTGGAAGGGTAACAGGCACCAACTCCACAGGGACAGACGCTCTTGTGCTCTGGATCCTCCCAGGCCTTGCCCTGCGTATCTCTTCATCTGGCTGTTCATCTGTCTCCTTTATCACAACCTTCAATAATCTGATAAATGTTAGTGTTTCCCTCAGTTCTGTGAGCTGTTCTATCAAATAATTAAATTCACAGAGGGGAGAGGGGCGGTTATGGGAATCTTTGACTTATAGCCAAGTCACATGAGAGTTGTGGGTGACCTGAGTGCCTGCCACTGTGACTGGCATCCGAAGTGGGGAGCAGTCTCATGAACTGAGTCCTTAACCTGGGGAGTCCGACCCTTTCTCCAAGTAGACAGTGTCAGAATTGAGTTAAATTGTAAGGACACCCAGCTGATGTTGCAAAATCACTTGATGTGGGGAGAAAACCCCACATATCTGGTGTCACAAGTGTTGTAAGTGTGGTAGTAGTGTGAGAGTAAAGAAGACACACAAGATGAGAACTGAAGTTTTTAATTCAAGGTCAGAGTCAACAGAAACATGCAATATAGAATAAAGAAATTAATAAGCCTACATTTCCATGTTCAGACAATTCCTGGAGGGTCACATTTTTATTTCAGACTTTGCATTTTTTGAACAGGTCTTAGTTAAAAGGAACTCAGGAAGATAAAACGGTAACAATAAGCCTTGATCCCAAACTGACTAAGGAAACACTGAAGGGCATAGGACACCTTAACCCAAAGAGAATATGATTACTATCTTCAAATATTGCAATGGCTTAGATGTGACACAGATTTAAATTTGTCCCATATGGCTCCAAGGAGTAGAACTACTAGAACTATTGAAAGGAAGATAAAACAGAGACATTCTAGTTCATCTAAAGGTGAATTTCTAATAGTCAAAAGTATGCAAAGATTGAATGGGTTGCTCCACTGTAGGTTTCAATCATTGATCCAAGAATATTGTAAAATCCATGCATTCAATAACATCTGGACTGTGTAAACAAAAACAACAACATAGCAACAATAAACCACAATCTTCCCATGCTGGAAATTTACTATTCTAGGATAGATAAATGAATGCCAGAAGACGAAAGCCCAATTTCTTACCTTTCCAATTTGCTGAAATCATTTATTCTCTCTTTACCTCTATTTTCTTGCCTGTGAAATGAAGGTAATTCTTTTTACCATCTCAGGCCAGATGGGGAAGTCTGTAATGAGTTTGGAGCCTGGAGTATTCTTCACTATAAATTCTCCATGTGTTCCTGTTACAGTTTTTAGAAGGAAATTCAAAGTTTTCTGCTTGAATAAGAATTGGGTTCAAAGTTTGAGAGAGTGCTCTCAAATTATTTCTTTTTCTTCCTGAAAATAAAAATAGGATGTGATTTAGGCCAATTAGTTCCTTGATGGTGCAAATAGCAATACAGCTGCTGGATGTTCCCAAGGCTTTACATGAATTGTGTTCTGCTAACCCAGGAACTCCCAGGTTTTACTTAAACACATTGGCCTGGTACCAGCTCATCCATCATGCCAGCCTCTAAACAAACAAAGGCCAACCTGCCGAGGCGCAGCTGAATAGGAGGCAACAACTAGGGGATTAAGACCAATTCCAAATTGGACTTTCAATACATTTCAAATATTAGCTCAGTTTTTAACAATATTTTCTTGGATCTAATATTTCTTTTCTCAGGTCCATTTTCCCAGAAGAATGACAAATCAATTTTTGGCAGGGTAGAGGGGAGGCTGTGGAAGGGAACGACTCAAACACAAGAAGGCAGTGAACACAGTGGAAAATATCAAGGTAAATGTGACCTCTGAAAAATGCTGAAGATTTTCCATTTCAGAGTACCTGACTGCTAAATTAACCATCTCTCAGTGTTGCCATAATGGTTATGAGTATCAGAAAGCTTTTATTTTTGACATCCCACTTACTTTTGTAGACAATTTTGGGTTTTTTGTTTTCTTTTTCTTTTTTTATTTGTTTAAATCAAAAGAAAAAAATCACTCAATTCTTTCCAGATAGAAAAAAAACATGCAAAGAACATAATATTATTTGTTTGGTTAGGTCTACTGATTGAAAATGTTCAATTTTTACTAAATGGTGATAGAGAATAAACTGCATTAATTTTGTAAAATGTGATAAGAGCTGTGAAAAGGAGAATAATCATAATGCATAATCACATGGGTAGGTTGTCAGAATACAATGAAAATAAATACCATACTTTCTCAGAGATATTCAAATTATGCATCTGAGTGAAAGTTCTTAAATAGCTCCTAATGCTTCTGCCAAGAGAGATAACTCATAGCAGACATTCATTGTTTGACTACAGATTTATAATTTAAGTTGAATGATATCATTGATTAGGGGTTTAAGTATCAGCTATTTTTTTCAGCATTACATTTTCTTATTGTTTCCCCTATATTCTTCATATTTTTTTTAATCTAGATAAGAGGCATGACTGATAGTCTCAGTACTTAATCTCTAATAAAACAAAGCAAGAATCTCCCAGTTTTGTTGGTTTAACTATGGTATGGTCCATGCATAAGACTAAAGTAACTGAGACCTGAACAGGTGACAAGAATGTTATAAGGTGCCCTGGCCGGGTTGGTTAGAATGTCATCCCTATATGCCAAGGTTGCCCATTCGATCCCCAGCCAGGGCACATACAGGAATCAACCAAGAAATGCATAAACAAGTAGAACAACAAAGCAATGTCTCTCTCTCTCTTTCTCTCTCTGTCTGTCTCCCTGCTCCCCTTTCTTCTCTCTCTCTAATCAATAAATAACAAAAACAAATTGTAAAAAGAATCTTATAAGGCAATAACTCTCTTACATGAGAGAAGAGACAAGACTTTTAAGTTCACTTTTAATGATTTAAAAAAACCATTACTATTGCATCTTCAAATTTTACAGAAAGGAAGCATCAAGTCATGGCATCCCAGAGCCATTTGCATACCAGCATCCAGATAGAAATAAAAAGTCCAATTGTCAAAAATGGGGGGATATTCATATTATATAGACCAAACATTTGGTTTTTATTTTTATTTACTTTTTTGGTGCTTTATTACAGTTAGTTGCAGTTGTGGACTACAGGGAAGGTGTATAAATTCCCACGTGGATGCTTGACAACTGTCTGAGTCTGTCAGGTCTGTTATAACAAAATACTATAGATTCAGTGACTTATAAACAATAGAAATGAGTTTCTCACAGTTTTGGAGGCTGGGAAGTCCAAGATCAAGGCACTAGCAGTTTCTAATTAGGCACTATCTAATGAAGGCCTGCTTCCTGGTTCATTGAGAGCAGTCTTTTTGCTGTGTCTTCATAGGGCACAAGAGGTAAGGGAGGTTCTGAGGTCCTTTATAAGGTCACATCCTTTTATAAAGGCAGTGCCCTCATAACCTAATTCACTTTCTATCAGCCCCACCTCTAAATACAATCATATTGGGGTTAGGTTTTTAACATATGATTTTGAGGGTTTGGGGGACACAGGCCATCTATAGCAGAAACTATTTGACCTATGTATTTCATCAGCATAGACCAATAAAAATGGGATATGACCAGAGGTTGGCCAACTTTTTCTATAAAGGGTCAGAGAGTAAATATTTTAGTGTCTGGGAACCACAATCTGCGTCTCTGCAGAAACTACTCAACTCTGCTACTGAAAACAGCCACAGGCAATATGTAAAAGAGAGTAGCTATGTTCCAATACAACTGAATCTGCAAAAACAAGTGGTTGTCCAAATTTAGCCCACTAGCTACTGATAGAGAATAGAGGTGCAAATATGGACATGCTCTGCTTAGCAGTCTCGCAGGTCTGTGAGCTTCTCAAAGGTGGACAGTAACTTATGGATTTTTTTTCCTGTGATATAATATCCCAGGGAAAAAACCCTAATATAGAACCCTAATGTAGATCATCAAGATGGCTGAATCGAATATGTTAAACTAAACAGAACTTAAGTGAGTCATGTGGTTCAGGGGGTTATAAAGGTATAATCTCTAGCTTTATACATAATACAACAGTTTTGAAGTGATTAAGGAATTTTCCCACAGTCATACAGAATAAACAGCTTTCCTATTTGTTTAAACAATGATAACTTTTTCTAAATACACCAAACTGAATATTCTGATCACCAAAAAATCCCCACATAACAATCTAAAAATAGATCAAGACAAAGTAAATTTAGTCTTAATAGAAGGTTTAACTTGGTCCAACTAAGGCCAAAGAATGCCATTAACAAGCTACAAATTTTAAATTGACCTATTATAATTTATTTTTCTGTAAACTATTCAAATACATTTTTCATTATGGAAACTCATTTTACAAATTTAGCTCTGTTGATATGATTTGCAATTTTGGGTAGAAAAAAATAGAGAGAAATTATAAAATCAATCTAGAAGCATTAGTTGAATAATAAATCTGTAGTCAGTATATCAAATGCTAAGAGTTAAGCATCATGGAAGCTGTAATCCCTAAAAAAGTTTACATTCTACTTGGAACAGATTGTAGTTCATTTCCACATGCATTTATTATGCAGTTATTATATCCCAGGAAAAAAATCCATAAGTTACTGTCCACCTTTGAGAAGCTCACAGACCAGCGGGACTGCGAAGCAGGGCATGTCGATATTTGCATCTCTATTCCCTACATGATTTCTTTCTAGTTTGTAGCAAAAACATGCTCATTGTCATGCTGATTTTTTGCTCATGCTTTACATTTCTTCCGTGAAGCAGTTTCTCCCACTAAGTGCACAGAGAAAGAACACTTGCAGGTTTTAGATAAGATTCTTAGAGAACATGAAGAATGAGTTGAGATTATCCAGGCAAAGATGGGAGACACTGCACTACTGAGAAAGAAAAGCACGTGAGGAAATAGTCTCACTATCTGAGACATGAATAGTGAGATATCCTGTGATGCACTGTAACTACAAGCATAATAGGCAGGGAGGAGGACTACAAAAGTTGGGGATATTGAGCTGGGGGCCAGACAATGAAGAGCTTTGCATATTCATAAATAATTTTTAAGTGACCATTTTTAAACAGTTTAGCTTTTACAAATGTGCCTATTTGATATACAACTTATAGCCACCAGCCACCAACACCAACACCATGATAGACTTCTGTGAAGACTCTGATGTGTTCCCTTTGCTTAGAGGATGGAGAAGTTTGACAGAAAGAAATAAGAAAAAAGAAGGTAAAGATTTTTAATCAAGTTGTTAGGGATTTAGTGTTTGATGTAAAGCCCTAGTCCTCTTCTCTCCCAAAATATTTAATAAAAATCATATTACTGCTAATGCTTTCTGAAGTTAGATTTGTTTTCTGAAGACTTTGTGAATGCAGAGTTTGTCTTCAATGCTGATGCTTGTTCAAGAGCAGAGGTTCTCCATAAAGGTGTAGTCATACACTGGTTATATTAAGTATTTCCTATTGTCAAGAACTGTGCCCTTTGTGCTATGGAGAGAAAGATGAATTATGCTGAGGGAGACAAACACAAGCAAATAATAAACAAAAGCATTGTGATACGTGTCAAAAAATATAGTCATATACTGGTGTTATGGAAGCACTGAGGAGGGAATGATTGATTTTACCTAGGGAGGTCCCAAGAAGGCTTTCCAGAGGGAATGATATTTGAGCTGATCTTTGAAACATAATTGAGAGTTCACCAAAAAGAGAAGGGAATTAGGAAAGTCATTTAAGAGAAAGAAATAAACTACTTAGAAAAACTGTGTTTTAGAAGACTGTATGTAGATCTGTATGGTTGTAGCACAGGTTGTGTGAAGTTGACAAGGCAAGAACCAAATCATGACACCATAGGAAGGAGGGATGTGAGCAAAAATTGTGGGACTAAAGTCCTGGAAGAAGAAATATGATCAGTGGGATCAATACATATGACTTGAACTAAGCCCTGAAAAACGGGTAAGATTGATCACCATAAACAGATCAACCAAGAGAGTCCCTATCACATCTCTCATCATTTCCACATCCCTTTCAATATTTAGTAAGTGCTAAAAATAAGATGGGTACACACATGCAACTTGATTTCATTGACCAACTGCCACAAATACCACCAGAAACGTATCTTGAATCTTCATATGTTCCCCCAGTTCTGTAGAAAAACCATAAGATCTGTAGAAGAAAATATATTCCAAATAGTCATCAGTATGAAAAAATGCTGATGAGTACTTCAAAGATTCAGTAGGATCTAATAAGACATATGTATCCATTTTTAAAAACATGCTTTCTAGAATATTGGAGGTCACATATTTCATCCTCTCTCCTTGCTTTAATTATAAGGCATAACAATGTGTAAACCACACAGCCCACTGAAAATCCAGGATGGGGCAAAAGTAGGTTTACAGTTGTTTGTATGGAAAATAATACAATAATTAATCAATAGTAACACAAGAATAAACTCTGTATTTCATGTACTTACAACTGTAAACCTACTTTTGCTCCATCCCTTATACATATAATCTCTTGCTTTTCATAGCCATTAAATTTTTTTTTAGAAAATACTAAGCCCTGGCAGGTATGGCTCAGTGGGTTGAGTGCCAGTCTTCAAGCCAGGGAGTTGCTAGTTTGATTCCCAGTCAGGGCACATGCCTGGGTTGCTGGCCAGGTCCCTGGTGGGGGGTATGTGAGAGGCAACCACATATTGATGTCTCTCTCCCTCTCTTTCTCCCTCCCTCACCCTCTCTAAAAATAAGTGAATAAAATATTAAAAAGAATTCTTAAAAAATATTGAGTACAGTACCTACTATGTAACAGGCAAAGGTGATGCAGTATTCTGATACATGAAGATTACATAAAATAATGATAAAAATTCAATTATAAACAGTATGCAAAACATGATTCAAGTTTTCATTTAATTATTTATATGTGCATATTTCATAAGTGTATGTGTTCACACACACGTTAAACCAAACTTTGGTTTCATTCAAGAGAGCTTTCCTTGGGTCTACCCTGTTTTTCATGTTTTGCATTCTAAGATCATTTCTTAAAATCAACAGGAAAATAAAAAAATGATTGAGTATTAATTAGCTTTCTTTATATGCTCTCCAAGTACCAGAAATAAAATAGTGCATTAAACCTCAAAACCTCAGCAAAATAATAAAAAGCAAAATTTTAATGTGAAATGTCCCCACACTCACAGCACAAAAGATGTGTTTTCCCAGAAGGATATATATGCCAAAAAACCTCCTCCATGTAACGAAATTGGCCCACTTTCTCTAAGAGTTTAGGGCCAGAATTCCAGACTCCATATTGATACGGTAGAAGTTTGTCTTCAAGAGGAAATAAGTCTCTCCGTCCTGCTGGCTGCTGTTGGCCCAGCTTCAAATCCCATTTTAGTTTATCCATTTTAATCAAAACATTTATGTTGTTTATCTTTGCCAAGAAAGTCTGTAATCCTCCTCATTAAGATTTTTAATAGATATTACAAGTCTTAGAGCAAGAGTCACTAAGAAGCAATTTAAAATAACAACCATATCAGCCTTATAGGTTGTGTTGAACTGGAGAAAAGAGATAAGAACATAATATTAATAAACAAGAAAATTTCAACTCCTAACTGCTTTGCCATTAGTTTAATCCAAGTGTTTAATATTCATTGAAAATTATATTAATGATGTTCAATATAATACAATGAGGATATATGATACTGAATAACATTAAAGAAAATATCAAATATATTTTGAATGTTTATAGTTTTTATATACATTGTGGTTCAAATTACCAAAATACCTAAACCACTTCCCAATAACATTAGCATCAAGTTTGTCATTTTTGTCTCTGATAGCCTGAAGAAACTGGAAATAGAGGCCCAGAAGCAGTAAATACAGTGGAGAAGCATAATCTGCAGAAAAATAACAAGTTGTCACAGGTTGGTAAATCCATTTCAAAGAAGAAAAAGTTGGACATTTCCTGGAAGACTGTGGAAGACTCTGAAGAATATTTTAAATCAGCACTAAGTCATTTAATTCAATCAAGTGCCTTAAGAGTAAATTTCATGTTAGAGATTCACTGATCTCTAATGGACCCAAAAGGGTTAATGCTACCTGAAATGGTGTTAGTTTGGCTAAAAATAATAACATTTTACTTCTTTAATTTATACTGTTTTACCTTCTCCTTATATAGAGAGATAGATTCAACTGCTGTTTGCCACTATAGCAACCCAAAATATCCCTGTTTTACCTGTGGATGGATTGACCTATAGATCCATAGGTAGATAATGTTTGTATGAGATTAATCACATACATTACATACGACCTGATATAAACAGTCTTCTTGCCACATTTTTACTTACTCCTACCACCAGGCTCTATCCAGACTTACTTAATTGTGGAGTCTTTTATCCATACTGAGCTTTTCTCAATTTTATCAAATGTATAAACGTAAGTAAAGTCAATATCTTTTACAAAGACTTGATGTCTTGGTAGTTTAAAGTGTGGTGCATCGGGAGACTGGCAGCCCACAGAGTCAGGAAGAATGAGGCTGGAGAATGAGGGTTGATGGCACCTCAGGAAGGAGGCACCTGAGTGAAAACACGGCTCTTTGTAATGCAACGATGTCGCCATCAGACTCTTGGTGATCAGGACGTGATGATTAATAGACTCTTCCTCACTGGAGTAGTGACCCACCTTTACTAGTCAGGTAGGCTGACCTAAATAAAGGCTTGGCATGTTTTCCACCACTGTGCTCATCTAGATTTGCAAAGTAGCCTGTTTTCCAAGAGCTGACATTTCCTCTCCAGTTCTCTGCTTGCCCTTTAAGTGTGCTGCCATCAATGGGGGCAGTGACTCTCCTGCAATATTAACAATAACAACAGCAAAACCTGTAACAGAAATACAAGTGTAGACTTTCTAAAGGAAATTTTAAATGATCTATTCTAATGGTTTTCCTAACATTATTTTTCTGTTTAGCTGCAGAAAGGATTATTCAGAGGACAAATTAAATCAGATAAAGGTGGATTGTGTTCCCCCAGGATAGCCCTGAACCAGTATAAACCTCACAGTAGCACTGCCCCTGCTTGTAGCCTGAGTTCACAGAACGGCTCACAGCTCCTTTTTATGTAATAGATGAAGGGACGAAGGTCCTTGGAAGTGAAGCAACTTTTCCAAAACCACAGAGATGCTAGCAGAGGTGTGAATCTATTTAAAAAACGTATTTCTTCAAAGTATACAAACTGCATTTTTATAGTAATTTCAAATTTTCCAAGCACTTCTAAGTTGATTTGACTTTATTTCATTTGAATATCACTATAACCTTGTGGCTCGGGCAGGGTAGATTTTTTTTTTATCCCAGGTGTATGCATGAGAAACTGAGGCTCAGAGAGGTGAAGGATTTGTCCCAAGTGACCTTCCCTGTAAGGGGCAGAAGTGGGGTTAGAATGCACGTCTTCTGGTCCATTGCTCAATGTTTTATCCACTGGGCAATGCTCTCTTAATTCACATAGAAAAAATTTCCATAAATATCAAGTAACTAAAGCTAAAAAGGCTACCACATGCTTTTCAACTAACTTACACTTTTAAAACAAAGTAAATATTAACAATTAAGCATTAAGATTAAAGAGTGCTAGAGTTAAATAATATATAACAATTTAACGAGGCAACTGAGGTGTCTCGGCAAATCTCAATCAATTATGACTTATTTCAAAATAACTTCTGAATTTATGTTGAATTTTGGGGCTTGCAGGGAACATCCAAGGCCCTAAATAACTTTCTCAAGGATCAAATTCCCAGTTTTTCATTGCTCCTGGTTTCCGCATGCCTTAACTAAAGAGAGAATATGAAACTACTGAGTTAGAATTAATCTTAGCTGTCACCAGGCTGCACTCATAGAAAGGGCTTGGCCAATAGTGTAGGTGACAGGAAAACTCCAGTTTCCCTGCAGCCGTCTCCATTCTCTCTCTTCCCTACTTCTGCAACTCTGCTCTCAACTAATTTAACATAGGACCTTGAACGTGGCTTCTTGTGCACTTGGAGTTGAAGTCAAAGGCACTCTCTTCACAGTGGTGACTATAATCCACCCTAGTCTCCCCATCCTTCAGAGTCTGAAATAGTTCTCCTGAGGATGCAGCTCATCTTTCAGAGATTTAAACTTTTCCTTTCACACAGCTTGACAGAAACCACGAGAGAGAAAAGATTATGGCCACACCATATGTCTGTTTTTCCATAAGTGTGTGTGTGTTTTCCCAATGAGAGGGGAGTATATTTTCTCTTTTCAAGGAGAAAGATTCTCCCCTCCCCTTAGGTTTCTAGGCGCTGGATGCTTGCTGATTAATTTAAATCTACACACAACTGGTTTCCTTATTAATGATTCTGCCAGGTTTCCAGAACATAGCAGGATTAACCTGCTCTGAATACAGACTGTTCTTTTTTAAAGGGGCCATTACCTTTGAATAGGAATGAAAGAGGACATAAGAGGATATATAGCATGCTGATGCCATTGTTTGTTCACAGGAAATACCACAAGTTCTCTCCCAAAACTTTAAAATAAGGTTGCCTACTGAAAGTTAAAGGTAGCAAGATCCCCATACCATGATAATGATCAGCCATCTAAGGGAACAGACTTGGCAATTTCCTCAATGTGTAGTAGTGAATCGGGAATGTCCAAACTCCTACAAAGGCAACTGGGGAGAATCTCAAGGAGGTGAATTGAGGCTGAAATGAGATTGTAATTTAGTTAAGCACAAATCTAAGCAATTCCATTAGCCATGTTTGAAGAAAGATCATGTAAACAGCAGGAGGTTTTTAAGTATAACAGACATTAAAAGGAGAGTAACAGGCACAAACACTGGTAGTGCTCACCCAACCACTGTCTGAGAGGGAGAGAGAGTTTGGCCAGACCCACTTCACGCTAGATGAGAGCACCCAAAGCTTCCTTAAAATTTTGACAGTAAACTCACTCTGGATCCAATTCCAGACTCACTGCACCACAGCTTCCCACGTGTTTTTTAAGGATGTTTTAAGGAGGATGATAGGTGAGTCAGGCTAAAACGAGTGATCCTTGCACCCGACACTGTGTGTGCGTGTGGGTGAACCCAAATCTAGTTCATGCGAGCCAGTCTCATACCTCCCCTCCATGGGCTCCTTCTTCAGAATGTTGAGGCCTGCAGATTGGAAGAGCAGAGCCTGAACCCCAGTGAATTCCCTACCATAAATGGCACTCCATGGGCTGACTAACAGGCTAATTGTTCTTCTATATGCAAGATAGATTTGCTTTTTTCTATTATATGCCTCCTGTGAACCACTGCAAAGGTAAAAACTCTGTTAACATACTAACGTCACATAAATGTGGTGAGAATTAAATAGAAACAGTTCCCGGCTCCTAGCAAGTACTCAAGAATTCTTCGGTATTGTCTTACACAAGGCTTCCTCTGTTACACCTTACACGGCATGAGAACCTCAGAATGCATCCTGTGTAATTGATATCCTAGTTTCTGAGACTTCAAATGAATGGCATTTGGATGACACATTATGACAAGAAAAAGTGTTCTGGGTTTTCTAAAGTTATCTGACAGCCACAAATCTATAAGACTGCACAGAGACACAATCCAAGCAACCATCTCTAAACTTTATACAAGGTGAGTTAGTTCTCTCAAAGATGAAATGAGACTGTTTCCAGTTTCAAGGAGCTCACAGTACACAGCAGGGAAGCAGACACACAAACAACTGATGACTCTTTGCCCTGTTTGATTTCTATAGGATGAGTCAGGTTGTGATTTGATTGTGCTGGGTATTGCAAAGAGGTTGTGGATTAACTTTTTTAAAGGGCCAGTAAATAGATCAGTTTTTATAGCATGGATATGCGTGTAGTCTAATGTAATAAGTAAACATACCAGGTATTGAAAGAGAAAGGAAAGTCAAGGCAAGGTAATTTAATACTTGTTGTCTTAAGGGAGGGAAAAGATGAAGGATTAAATATTTCCCCTTGGTTGCTAGGTGTTCTCTCTGTTGCTATTCTGGAACTGAAAACACCAACCAAAGTAACTGCAAACTATACAACGCTACATCGAGAGCAGTTTTGGGAGCTGTCCAGCTCTCTGTTCCCACCAAACACCGTACAGTCCCCAGAGCTGAGATTTCCTCTAAATCCGAGATTTAGTCATATTTCTCCATAGCAAGCCTGAGGTTCAATTCCAGGAATCAGGTTTGGCCTTCTTCCTAGTTCATTAACAAGACTTTAGCAAGAACTACAGCCTGTCAGCAATACAAACTCAAAGAAAGACCAGCACAATCATAGTGTCTTCCAGCAGAGCAAAGTTGTCCAGAAAAGGATATTTTGGACTTTGTAAGAAAGCTAAATATTTAATAAAATATAAGGAGACTGGGGTGGGGAACAAAGGTCAGAATACGCAATAAATTTTAAAACCCTATATTTTCACTTAGCACATATTTAAATAAAATAAAATAAAAACTGGAAAGCAGGGTTGCATGGTTCTAACATGTTTCAATGTCCAATTTTCTAAGGTCAAGTTTTTGTGTGACCTTTGATCACATGCAACTGACCCCCTTTCAATGTACCTTTCCGAATAAGAAAACTGTTTAACTTCCTAGGACTCTGTGTCTCTTAGAAATACTATTGGACTCTTTGTTCCCCTCTATCTTGGATAGTCTGAGAAAATAAACCTTGTTTCCACCAGAGGGCAGTAAATAAAAAACAAACAAACAAATAACCTGTTCATTGAACACAACTGCTTCTAAAATTGGATATTAACAAATTTTATTTGCCCATTGATTGCATTATAGGCTCAGAGATTTTCAGTGTTGAAAATGTGTATTTGATCGCTCCTCCTGGATCTCTTTTTAACATTCTCATTTGCTGTCACTTAGAGCACGACCTGTAAACATATCCCAGGATGAAATAGGGGAGATTGTTTTTATAAAGTGCAAATCCTTCCTTCACCTTAAAAAGGGCCTGATCTGTTCCTTCACCAGGGCGTTCTAGGGTCTGAAATCCTTCCCTGGCTTGTCAAGAGGGTTGGGGTACCCGTGGCTGTATGCCATTGTTGTGAGGATAGATAGACACTGGCAAAGAGGCTGCTGAGCACTCTAACAAGAGCTGTGCGTGCTGAGCAGAAATCTTGCAAGAAAAGGAAGGACAGGGATGCCATCCAGTGGTCAGCCAGTAGCCTTGCTGCCTGTATAATCTTCAGCACTGTCTCCACCAAAAAATATTAGCTAGAATGCACTTTGCAGGCTCTGAATCTGAAAGGTAACCATGGACAAAAGAAATCGTCATTCCAATCTGAGCATATCTCAACCACACAGCCTACTTTTCTAAATTGCAAAGTGAAAATAAAGGTAGTGCAGTTGAGCCAGGGAGCTGGAAGCTAACTTGAAAAGCCACCTGGCTGAGGGACTCGCAAGTGCAGCTGCTTGTCAGAGCCACCTTGCAGCTTTTTCAAAACACTGATTCCTGGAACCGCCAAGACTCTCCTGAGTTACAAGCCCCCAGGGATAGGGAAAATGGTATTTCTAAAGAGATTTCTGGGTGGCTCGCATACAGAGTCTCACCTAGTCCAAATATTGGGCTTGTGGCAACCCACTGATTTAATCCATTCTTCTAGCTTTGGGCAAGGTTGTGTTTCAACTCTCCTAGCTCTACAAGGCTTTTCTTAGTCTAAAAGCTTTAAACATGCACTCTAGTCATTCATTTTAATGTCCAAAATCCAAAATCATCAGGGAATTCTCCTTTCTGGGCTGAGTCCAAGCTCTGCTGCTTATTAGCTGTATAACCCAGCCTCCAAACACCTCAGTTTCACATGAACACATGGGGTTATGACAGTACTTACCCGTAGATTTGTTGGGAAAAATAAAGTGCCTACAGCAGTAGCTGTCACTTGGTAAGCACTAAAATGTTTGTTATTTGTATCATTTATTATTATATTTTCTGGCTGCTCTTCTAGCTTCCTTATTTTCATTTGCTTAGTCCCAAAGGATAGTGTGAGCATGCTGAGCCTAGGGCTTACCATCTAGCTAGCTATCTCACCTGTCTGCCCCAACCCTCCCCAGGCCTATACAGTCCTTGCTGTAACTGATAGATTTATCCGCAGGCTCAATCTCCCCATTTTCTGAGCTAAGGCTGACCACAGCAGGAGCTTCCGTGCCCTACTGCAGATATACAGAATGGTGAGAAACATTTGTTGAGGACCTACTATGTGCCTAGTGCTAAACAAGCACATAATATACATCATCTATTTAACTGCTCTAACAACACTCCAAGGTAGGCATTGAGTTCCCTACTTCACAGAGGAGGTAAACAGTTCTAAAGAGATAAAAGTGTAAGTGGCACACTTCCCATGGTGCCTCCAAAGGCTAGGAAATGAACTGCTCCCTGTGATAAGCTCTGAGCACGTCTAGCCAGCCCGTGACACTCACTGCTGCTGATGGCCCAATTTGGGCACCTGGGGGTTCTGTCCAGCATCCAGGTCCTCATTAGCACAGCTGACTGGGCTGCTTATCTGGAATGACTTGCCTAACACCTGCAAGCCCCCCCCCCACCCCAGGAAGCTGAATCCATTTCCTACCTCCCTCAGTCTTGGCATAGGCACTGTGCTGATAGATGGATCCCCCAGGCCAAGTCAGGGCAGTGTGCCTGACCTTGGAGAGTCACTCACTGCTGCTGCCCCTCGAGATGTACCTCCTTCAAATGCACATTTGCTGGCGGAAGCAAGCACACATTTTCCAAGGTTCACAGACACCATACACACACTTCCTGGCTGACCTTCCCATAAAGACCAGGCTTACGATCGCCTCAGTTTCCCCAGCAATCTGTCTGTTCTTTCCTGGTCCCAACTTTTCTGATTCCCACCACCAGTGTTCCTCACACCGAGCCAGCTCTAGTCATGGCATTAGCAGCGTGCTGTGTGAGGAAGTGCACCCGCCGAAGTACATGCAAGCCTGCTGGCACACAGAGGGAGGAGTATGAGTCAAGAAGAAGGTATTTACAAAGTATAATAAAACTGGGTAATAGTAAATCCTGTTACTATACTCTTACCAAGTATTTGAGCTCACTTGTATTCAGCAAATATTTATAAGCATGTCTATAAACAGAGTAAACAAGTTATTAGATTAGGTATCATAGGAGATATAAAGAAGACCAAGAGATATTTGCTTTTAAGGGAATATATTTTGAGATAAGAGCACAGAAGTTGAAGTGTTAATATTAACACATGGCAATATATTGTGAGGCACATGAATAACGTGTGCAGTATGTGCCATAGGAGTTAATAGAAGACTTTACCAGAGCCTGTGGGGGTGGGGGTTGGGGGTGGTCACAGGCAGCTTCCCAGAAGAAAGAGCCCTTCTGCTGGCTACTATATAAGCTAGAGGACACTGAGAACCTCTGAGCACCGGGCTTGCACATGGAAGGCTGGAGCTGAACCGTGGGCACAGCTAAGAGTGGGGCTGAGGCATCTAGAGTCACTTGTACAGACAAGAAGGTCCCCATGAGACTTTTGAGAAGGGAATAATATGGCAAAAGTGTGTTTGGGGAAGATATATGTGGCAACAGTTAATAGGAGGTTTGGAGGATGCCCTGGAGGTAAAGGTGGTACAGTTCAGCATTTCCCAACATGCAGTTACTCAGCGTGTTCTTTGGAATGTAAGTAGGAAGTAGAGTAATCAAAGATGTTTCAAAGTCAAATAAAGGAAGGCTTTACCAAATAACCAAGGTAAAATGGGAGCCTTTTTTGCAGACCATCTCAGAGCCTTTATGGCAAGGCTCTGAAGGAGATATAAAATGGAGAATTTCCCAAACTTACCTTGTTGCCTACAGAACCACTTGCCACAGTGAATCTCGTGGGACTAGCACTCTGAGATACAAGCTTTGGACAACTGAGGGTGGCCTAAAGCAAGTGACAGAAGTTGTCATTTTAAAGAATCTCTGCTCTAAATTGTGGAAATTAAGGGAGAAAGCAGAAATGGAGACACAACTCTATCCTTCCAATCCCTCATTTGAAATGTGTCAGTGACCTCCTTGATGCCTGTTTTTCCCTCAGATTATACCCTGAATCCATCAGCAACAACTGATGAATCTACCTTCAAACTTACATCAAGAATCTGACTACTTTTCATCACCTTCTTGGCTACTTTTCTGCAGAAAACCACTAACATCCTTCTAACTGGTCTCTTCTTTATATACCTGTGTATCTCACGGTTTGTTCTTTAACAAAGTCAGAGTAGCTGTTTTAGGAATTAATCAGATCATGTCACTCCTCTGTTCCAGACTCCATACTGGCTCCCATCTCACTCAAGGTAAAAGCCAAAGTCCTGACAGTGGCCTCCAGACTGAACATGTCCCCTCCCCAACCTATAGCTCCAGTCCAGGCACTGTGGCCCCTTTCTGGTCCATGAACACTCCAGGCACACCCCTAACTCAGAGGCTTGGACTTAACTTCCTCCCCCCTGGAATCATATCTTTTTTTTTTTTTTACTTTTTTTTCTCACATTGCCAATAGAAACATATGCCTCTATAGGACAGGAATCCTCCAATTTTGTTTTTTCCTTATTGCCATATTTCCTTATTGCCTGTGTCCTTATCAGCACACAGGAGGCACTGTATATGCTGAACTGGTTAATGAAGCTCCAACAGCAACACTGTGAGCAGGTTTGAGAAGGCATTAGCTATCTTTCATAGATAAAGAAATTAAAAGTCAAAGATAATTTGTGATTTATTCAAGAGTGCAAGCCACTGGCTAATTTACCATTTTCTAGTTATCAGATTAGAATCTAGTTCTCTTGACTTTTCAGCAACACAATAATATCACAGGGCTGTGGAAGCAGAAAAATAGCTTTAAACAAGTTGAAATGACTAAATTCACAGAATACAAGAGGCTTCCTTTTTTGAAAATAAAGAATTATGAGCTAAATATCATCTCTTTCCTTTAGCTCTTTAGGCTTGTTCAGTATAAAAATTTCACTTATATCCTATAAGGAAAGCAGTGAAATGGGGGTAAATATATAGAGAAATAGAAACATGTCTTAGTGAAACCTTACTCCAGAGAAGTCCACCACAAGTGTATACTAGTCTAGAGGACTCCTGCTTACCCACAGACATCAAAAGGGGCTTTATCTGACCCAGTAAAGGAGTAACATCTATGCTGGCCAGACTTAAGATGAAAAAATTTAAAGTGTTATGAAAACAAAAAAAGGAACTGTTTTTATGTCATGTATCTATGATAAACAGCAACCAAGCAGCCCAGCATTCCAATGCATCCATTAGGTCACAAGATATGAGCAAGTGCTAGAAGAGGAGAGGGACCGTGGTCTTTTCTACTAAATGGAAAAAAAATCTTTTCTAAGCTGAACATGCTCCCCAAGACACCTGAGTTATGTCTGCAGAGACTCTGTACACAGTAGGCTAGGAATGACTTAACTGTTTAGTTTATCTGAAATACTCTATTACATTATTCTGGTAAAAATATTGTAGAAACTGTTTTTCTTCAAGAAAAAAATGGGGGTAGGGTGGGAGGAAGAGTTGTGGAAACGGAAACACTCAAATCAGAAGACTCGAGTTTTAGGGAGTCTGTTTGTTTCAGGGAAGATAGCTGTCTTAGACCCAGGTTTCCCAGGACTCACATCAGAATCACCTGGAGGGCTTGTAAGAAACTCAGTCGTTGGACTCCCTCCCTGGGGTTCTGATTCACTAGGTCAGAAAATGAACATTTCTAACAAGTTCCCAAGTGATGCTGATGTTCCTGGCAGGAATTACTTTATGGGAATCACTGTTCCAGATGCACCAGTTACCTAAATAGGACTCCATCTTGGGAAAAATATAACAAGAAACTCACAATCCTCTGGAATGACTTTCAATAGAATATTAAAATGTTAGAACTTAAAAGGTCCTTAAGGGGCCCTCATGTTAAGGAGGGGGAATAGAGGGACAGACAGGTTACCCAATGGGCCCAAGATCATACTTTTCAAACTGAAGACTGAAACCCACTCATGGATTATAAAATCTGTTTGGGATAGGCTAACCAACAAAAAAAGAGGGGAGACTCAAATTACAAAAATGAGGAATAAAAAAGTGCACATAAGTACTGACCTTTGAGAAATAATGATCAAAAAGAATATTATAAGTAATTATATACTAGCAAACTAGACAACCTAAATGAAATATATAAATTCCTAGAAAGACAAACTATCGAACCCGACTCAAGAAGAAAAAGCAAATATGAAGAGGCTATTACAAGTAGTGGGATTTAATTAATAATCAAAAACCTTTCCCAAAAGAAAAACTAGGCCCAAAAGGTTTTTTGGTGAGCTCTACCAAAAGTTTAAAGAAATAATAATACTACACAAACTCTTCCCAAAAAACAAAAAAAAGAGATGATTTCTCAGCTGATCCTATGAGGCTAATACTCTGATACCAAAACCAGACAAATACATCAGAAGAAAAGTAAGCTATAATACCCCTTATGAATATAGACACAAAAATCCTCCACGAAACACTAGCAAAATCAAATCTAGTAACATATAAAGGAGACTACACACCATGATCAAATGGGATTTATTCCAGGAATGTAAGGATGGTTTAACACATGATAATAAATCAATTCAACACAACAGAGTAATAAAATAAGGGAAAATTCATGAACATCTTAATAGACTCAGATAAAAAGCTTGACAAAATCTATTTTTTAATTTTATCATTTTATGGTAAAAACACTCCCAAAAAGTGTACTATAAAGGAATGTCCTCAAACTGATGAAGGACCTCTATGAAAATCCCACAGCTAACATCACACTTAATGGTAAAAAGGTGGACACTTTTGTCTCAGATCAGGACAAAGACAAGGATTGCCCCGTCTTGCCACTTATATTCAACATTATACTAGAGGGTTCAGCCAGGAAAATGAAGCAAGAAAAAATAATAGGCATCCACATTGGAAAGAAAGGAGTAAAACTATCATTATTAATAGATGACATGGTCTAATATAGAGAAAATCCTAAGGAATCTAAAAAAATTTAAGACAAATAAATAAATTTGAAAAGGTCACAGGGCTGAAAGTCAATATGCAAAAATCAGTTGTATTTCTATATATTATCAATGAAAAATGCAAAAATGAAATTAAGAAAGCAATTTCACTTTCAACAGCATCTAAAAAATAAATAGTTAAAAAATAAAAGAAGTGAAAGACTTGAATACTGGAAACAGCAAAGTATTGCTAAAGTAAATTAATGAAGACCTAAATAAATGAAAAGACATTCAATGTTCATGGATTAAAAAATTTAATATTGTTAAGATGACAATATCCCCCAAGTTGATCTATAGATTTAATGCAATTCCTGTCAAACTCCCAACTGCCTTTGTTTTTTGCAGATATTGACAAACTGATCCAAAATTCAGGGTCAAAAATGTTGCAGTCTAAGCAAGACAAAAGCGGTATTACCAGAATTTCTTCCTTTCAAGCCCTTGCATTTATTATGATAGTGTGTACAGATTGAAATCCACAGTGCATCTTCCTAAAATCTAGGACAGATTTCAGATATATCTTCTTTCATGTTAGAACCACAGAGTTAGGATAACCATGGAGTGTTGGTACCATGATGACAGAATATAGCATGTTAGAAACATGAAGATAAAATTTATATTCATAAAACGGTTGAGAACAAAGGTAATTATCTTCTCATTTGAAGACAAGAAAGTGCCTTTAGAAGTGAAGGCTGCTGTAGGGCACATGTGTGGTCTGAAAATTTGCTGGAAAGAGCAGAGAGATTAATGACTGTTCGCATCCGTAGGTGAGTTTATTGGCAAAGCTCAGACAAGGCGAAGTCTTAACTTCATTTTACCTCCCCAAGGAAGAAAGTTAAACTGTTCCATGTTTGCTCACACCTGTCATCTGAGTCATGAATCAAAGAAAGAAAAGTCCTTGCAGATAGGCACAGTTGGTCTGGCTTTTAATTCTGTCATTTACCGAGCAATTTCTTTTATCTGCAAAGTGGAAATAAAAATATCTGTAGGTTGTGCTGTTATATTAAAATGTAACCTTTCTGCTTACTCCTCAGAATAACTTGCAAGGTGAACAAACTGGCCTATATTTTTTAATGAAAAACTAATCAGATGCATTTATCACTTTAAGATTTATTTACCTTCTTATTTATGAGAGTGCTTTGAGGGATCAGAGCAAATACCTCTGCCATTTTGGGTTTCTTCTTCATTCCAAGGGAAGGTAGGAATAAAGAAGAAAGCATGTAAGTATTAGAGAGTTGCCTTCCTGCATCCTGAGCTGCTTGCGCGGTATTTTCTCTGAAAACTTTCCCAGCTCCATCTCTAAACTTGAAATTAATAGGGAAGCCCATGGCACCAGCTGTGGCAGTACGTACCTCTACTCACTGCACACACCTGTTTAATGCTTTTTAAAAAGATTTTATTTGTTTATTTTTAGACAGAGAAGAAGGGAGGGAGAGAAACATCAATGTGTGGTTGCCTCTTGCACACCCACTATCGAGGACCTGGCCAACAATCCATGCATGTTCCCTGACTGAGAATTGAACCAGTGACCCTTTGGTTCTCAAGCCAGTGCTCAATCCACTGAGCTACACCAGCCAGGGTATTGAATGCTCTTTGAGCAAAACTAACACCAAGAAATTTACCCGAGAATTGCAGTGATTTGACATTCTATATTTCTAAAATGTCTAATGTTTTGCTTCTTGCTTTTTCTTTCTCCATCCTCCATGAATTATGTTGTGATAGTTCTTTTCATTATATTGATCAGTAAACAAAGGAATTCATTCATATATTTACTTAATGGATTGGAAATGTCAAGAGCTCTGTGTAGAGCACTGTAACATCCTGCAAGTTTCTGCCTTCTCCATGTAATAGCCAGAGGGACGGAAGAATTTTAACTTATATCTGGGTTCTCATTTCAACGTGCCTAAGCCTTTCATAATAATACATTTTGAGTCCTGGTTGGTATGGCTCAGTGGATTGAGCACTAGCTTGTGAACTGAAGGGTCACTGGTTTGAATTCCAGTCAGGGCACATGCCTGGGTTGCAGGCCGGGTCCCTGGCACACAAGAGGCAACCACACATTGATGTTTCTTTCTCTCTCTCCCTTCCCCTCTCTAAAAATAAGTATATAAAATCTTTTTTAAAAAAGACTTTAAAAATAACGTATTTTGAAAAGAAAACCATTATTTGGTAGGGGAGATTTTCATATTAGCTGGGGACAAAAGAAGGAAAATAAACCCCAATCAGGCAATTTCACTCTGCTTAGCTGAAGGCGACTAAAATACATAAAACCTCTTTTTTTTCATATTTATAGCTACAGAGCTGGTCTAGGGAACTATGCATAAGTAGTCCTTAAAAGGGAAAAGGTCCAACATCACCATGCAAAGATGGTAATTAAAAACAGGAGGGAGAAAGGCCTATTATAAATTATACTACACTTGAGGCTATAAAAAACCTCCTTTTTAATTAACTGAAAGAATGAGGCAAACAAACTATGGGTTTAAAACTGGCTGCTGAAGTTTGGAGACAAATGACACCATTATTTTTTCATGTGTCATTGGTAAACTGAATGCCACTAATCACCATCTCAAGGGGTGTGGATTATCCTAAACAAATTCCAAAAATATTACAACTAAAGATTTTGAAGTTTGCACTGCTTCTCTGTAGCTCACCTATTTTAGCAGAATCTAGAAACATCTACTGTAAGGCCAGACTTTTTCTAAAGAATAAAGGAATTTGTCCAGACTTCATATGTAAAAGTCACAACAAAAATCTAACACTACAGACATTAAACTCAAATGTGTATGCCCATTATTTTTCTGTTGTAGGAGAAGCAATTTATTTAAAAGTAGTTTCTTAGTCAGAGACTCTAGACTCCAAGATCTGCTGCCAACCTCACTTATTTCTTTGGGGGTGATTTTGGCCTTGGTCACTATCTCCTTTGCTCTGACCCATCCCACAACCATGGTGAGGGTGAAATCATCGCTGATGAGTTATTTTGTTTTCTAAGAAAATTTTTGCACACATCTGTAGCATGATAATTATGATATGTTGTGTTGACTCCAAACCTCTTTTTGGTCACTTATCAAAATCTATGGCTCATCATGGGCCTGAAGACTGGAGAGTGAACATCAGCACTAAGTTGGGAAATACAAGTACTTGGTTGGATACTATTGAATGGTATGACTTAAGATGGGGAAATAAAAACAAATCCTCAGGAACATAGCCTATAAATTAATACTATAAGATGCATTAAGCAAAATTGGAGGTGTTTTTGGAGTTCCATGTTGTTCTTTATTTTCAGCAATTTCTCCCTTTAACGCTTTTTAAAAAACATGTGTCACCTCAACAATTATTTTTCCTAACACAAAAGAAAAGATTAAATATAATTTATAAGCATTTTAATTCTATTAAGGAAACAATGAACTTAGGTGTCTCAAGCCTAGAAGCAAACCATCAGAGTATAAAAGCTCTCAGTGGACAGCACATCCCTGCAAAGACAGATAAAGGGCATCATTTAGTAATTAATAAGTTCTGGATCCTCATTCTGTGTCAACACAATTTAGTCCTCATAATACCTGACTCTGTTACCATATGGCTGTGCTTACTGTTCCCTTTCTCTTATGATCAATCATGGGCACCACAATTTCAGAGTAATGTAGCTCAAGGTCACGTTGAAGGATGCTTCTTGAGACTGAAGTGGAATCCTAAACTGGGCCTCTAGATGGCACTCTTTCTTATCAGTAGTCAATGTAAACAGTTTTCTTTCTTATCTTTGCAATAATCAAATGACTAAAATTGGCCCTCTTGTCTTACATTTTGATATAATTGCTCTATGCCATCTTAGTAGAGAGCTGGCTGCTTACATAACACATCAGTCAAAGTTTACCAACAACAATATGTGCTCTTGACTTAAAAAAAAAAATCATATTATCACCGGAGTGCTTGAGTTCCTGCTGCTGTCCTGATCGAACCCTGCATAGCCAGTCTTCTTCCCCCACGGGGAAGTGTTCATTTCAGATCCATACAGTTCCTGCATCCCACTTAGACCCTACCTCCAATGCCAATAAGGTAACAAAAGAGGAGGAAATTCAGCATCTCCAGTCTCCAGGAAGGCTCCTTACACTCCTTACCACTCAACTAGAGCTGTGTAGATGTGGGGGATCTGTGATTAGAAACAGAAGAAGCTGGAGAGGGGTCAGAGGGAGCTGGACTTCCCACCAACCCAGTAATGTCTCTGTAACTCCTGGTTTGGCAACCTTGGAAATATCTTGTTTCTTTCTGTGTCACTAAGGGCATCAGGGATGCTTCCATGAAGCTCACAACTAACCTTAAAAGTCATTATCGCACCTCCTCCAATATTCCCTGGCTGCGTAGGCAATGTCTCCCAAACACTACTTTTTCCTCCTTACCTATTCTCATTACACACACAGAGTTCTCAGGAAAAAAAATGTACCTAATTCATGCTTTTCAAAGAACGCATTTCAGTTCTATGGGTCTGGGTATAATTGGGATGTGCTCATGGTGACAGAGGAATGTAGAAGTTCTGAGGGTAGACTGTAGAGTAGAAAACTGAAGAAAGTTGATGTAATCCATTTCTTTCATTCTTTAAATGATACCTAGTGAACAAACTCTTTACTGTCTGGGGATTCTCAAGAATTCCTTGCTCTGTAGAACTATAGATATTTCACAGAGTGACAAAGTATAGAAACCAGCATTCCATTCACATTTATTTTCTTTCATTTTATCTTATTTCCACCCCAATTCCCTGTTCCTGACTCTGGGCTTTATATTTTGCAAAGCTGGACCTAACCAAGGGTTTTCAGATTGACCCCTATATAACTAAGAGGCTCTGACAAATATAACACAGGTTGACTTATAAGACTCTAATGAAAATGCAGAACAATCTCTCATTAACCCTTTGCCTCAAAGCAAAGACCCTTGTGCTTCTTTACAATTAAGAATTCTTATGAACATTCACTCCTCACCGAGTTATTTTTCTAATAGCTTATCTTGCTGAGACATAATGCAACAAAGGTCATAGGTGCCACACATAAAAATGTAGTTAGTTATATAAGTTGTATTAAATAATTTAAATGGTCTGTATTCTTTCCACAGGGCCAAAGGTCTTCCTTTGGTTTAATTCATCTCTCCTCCCACTTTTGCTCAGAAGACCATCCTCAGGAGTCAGGAGTGGGAGAAAACAACAAAAGCTGTGGGTTTACCCAGATACATTTTAAGCCTGTCACTTCCCGAACATTGCTTAAATGTCAAGAGCCCCACAAAATTCAAGCTGCACTGGATGAATTCTGCAAGCATCACCAAATGTAGTTTTCTAGGAAGAAAGCTGCCAACTTTTTCAGACACAAGATAAAACCTCTGAATGGCCTTTTTCTGAAGGGTGAATACTAATTGGGAGTCCATGCCCTTGTTTGACTCTCTAGTCCACCCTGAGCACCCTTTCTAGAGCAGAGCCTGGGAAACCAAATTTCACACAAAGGCTCAATAGATAAAACAGACTCTGCAGTATTGATTTGCAGGAACTTGGATCCCCCTAATGTTAACCCATTTATTTCTAAACCAGCTTCTTCCTGTCTGACAACATGCTTAAAAATCTACCTCAAAGATTTCTTATTTTGGCTCTGAAAGACCTATTTTTCAGCTCCCTAACCAAATCCAAATATCCTTGGCAAAGGTACAGTCTCCAACATTTATTAGCAACACCTACATCCCTTTAACTGCCTTGGATGAAGTGTCAAGAAAGGAAGAAGTGGTTCAGAGAAGTTACGAGGCTTGCTTAGGGTTACACAACCTATAAGTGGGTAAATCCATGAAATGCTTAGGAGTGGGCCTTTGGAAAAAGATGCCAGCTCTGTCTCCATTCTCCCTTCTCTGGGCTGTAGGCAGGCAGGCAAGCACACAGCTCAAAGAACTGCTAGTATTTTCTTAGAGCTGTGACTCTGGGAAGGAAGTAGGGAGAAAAAGACATACAACTTCTATGATCAGAAAAGTACTAATGACTTGGTTTGGAGAAAAAACATGGGCTTTTGTGCCAGGGATGCTCAATTCAAAACCTGTGTGTGTGTTGGAGAGAGGTAGCCTTTTTGGAAAATTCTTGGTGAATATTAACATATTAGAACAGTACTGAATACCATGTATAACATTTTTAAAATATATTTTATTGATTATGCTATTACAGTTTTCTCAATTTTCCCCTTTTGCCCCCCTCTGCCTTGTACCCCTCTTCCCTCTAGGAATCCCCCTTTAGTTCATGTCTGAGGGTCATGCATATAAATTCTTTGGCTTCTCCATTTCCTATACTATTCTTAACCTCCCCCTATTTATTTTGTAACTACAAATTATGCTTCTTAATCCCTGCAGCTTTTCCCCCAAATTCCCCCCGTTCCTCCCAGCTAATAACCCTCCAAATGATCACCATATCTATGGTTGTTTGCTTAGTTTGTTTTTTTTTAGATTCAGTTGTTGATAGTTATGAATTTGTTGTCATTTTAATGTTCATAGTTTAGATCTTCTTTTTCTTAAGTAAGTGCCTTTAATATTTCATGTAATAATGGCTTTGTGATGATGAACTCCATTGGCTTTACCTTGTCTAGGAAGCACTTTATCTGCCCTTTCATTCTAAATAATAGCTTTGCTGGATAGAGTAATCTAGGTTGTAGGTCCTTGCCTTTCATGTCTTTGAATACTTCTTTCCAGCCCCTTCTTTCCTGTAAGGTTTCTTTTGAGAAATCAATTGACAGTCTTATGGGAACTGCTTTGTAGGTAACTCCCTGCTTCTCTCGTGCTGCTTTTAAGATTCTCTTTTTATCTTTAACCTTTGGCATTTTAATTATGATATGTCTTGGTGTGGTCCTCTTTGCATCCATCTTGTTTGGGATTCTCTGTGCTTCCTGGACTTGCATGTCTATTTCTTTCACCAAATTAAGGAAGTTTTCTTTCATTATTTTTTCAAATAAGTGTTCAATTTCTTGCTCTTCCTCTTCTTCTGTCATTCCTATGATTTGGATGTTGGTACATTTGGAGATGTCCCAGAGGCACCTTATACTATCCCAGATTTTTCTTTTGGTAATTATTTTTTCTTATTGCTGTTCTGGTTGAATGCTTATTTCTTCCTTATGTTCCAATTGTCGTTTGAATCTCAGCTTCATCTCCTTCACTGTTGGTTCCCTGTAGATTTTTCCTTATTTCACTTAGGGTAACCTTCATTTCTTCCTGGGTCTCTTTTATTTTATTGCCGTCCTTAAGTCCTTTGAGCATCTTGATCACCAGTGTTTTGAACTCTGCATCTGATAGGTTCATTGTCTCCATTTCGTTTAGTTCTTTTTCTGGGGTTTTGTTCTATTCTTTCATTTGGGTCGTATTTCTTTGTATCCTCAATTTGGCAGCCTCTCTGTGTTTGTTTCTATATATTAGGTAGAGCTGTTTTGACTCCCTGTCTTAGTAACATGGCCTGTTGTAGGAAAGGCACTTGTACATTGTGTGGGGCAGAGCCTTAGGTAATCATAAGGGTGAGGCAACCTGTTTCACCACTTTGTGGCTCTGGGTGCGGGGAGGTCTTGGAGAGGGAACAATGCCACTGTCTAGCTTCTGGAGGTTTGCCCAGCACTCACCCTGTGTGACTGGTGCCCTTCCAGATGTTGCCGTGGTGCCAAATCCCAAAGAGGGTGGGTTTGCATACATTTTAAGTCCATGTGGACCCTTTAAGTAGAGTCTCCTGAAAATTCAACAGTTTCTTCTGCTGCCCCAACACTCACTTGTTTTTATAGCCAGAAGTTATTGGGATTTGTCTTTCTGGAGCTGGAATCCTTGGCTGTGGGGGCTGGAGCTAGGATTGCTCACTCCCAAGGACTCCCTCCTAATTTTTATCCACCACACACAAATGTGGGACTGCTCATTCCATCGCTACTGCCTCTCCACATCACACTGCATCTCTACACCTCTCTGCCCATCTCCACATCTCCATCTCTCCTACCCATCTGGATGAATGTGGCTTCTTCAAATCCTTGATTGTTGGACTTTCATACAGCTCAATTTTCTGATGGTTCTGAGTGTTATTTGTTTTGAAGTCTAGTTATAATTCTTTCTGTGGTTGCACACAAAAAAAACAAAGCATATTTACTTATCCTTCCATCTTGACTGGAAGTCTCTATAACATTTTTTTAACCTCACTATCACCCAAACTATTTGACCATAGAGTGCTATTTCTCATCTAGTAACATCTCTACGAAATGATTTGGGAAACTTTGCTTTAGTGGAAGTTGTGATAATTTTCTGTCTCCTCATGATGCCCCATGGTTGCCATGGAACCCAAAACAGAACTCTCCAAAAACCCTTATTCCTGACACAAGTTATTTGAATGTCTTTTCTCCCAGAAAGCACAATCTGAAAATCTCTTGAAGGATTTAGGTGCCTATCACTTGTAACTCCTTTTCATTAAAGCCACTAACAACTGTAGAGAAAAATTGGTTAAGGGTTAAATAGAAGTAAAACTCAATACCCTCTTCTCTCTATTCCACCTGTACCCTTGTCCTTGATTTAAGGCTCCCCTCAAGTAAACTCTTCTCTAGGGAACTTTGCTCACCACCCCCAGGCAGAGTTAAGTCTGCATTTTCTTCTCTCCCACAGCCCTGAGTTCTTTTTGTATTACAGCACTTGATAGTCTTGCATTGTAGTAATCTGCCTACAAGCTTGATTCTCTCAGTATCCTAAGAGCAGTTCACAGCCAGGGAAAATGAAGTGTATCTCTTCTTAGCTCCACCACCTGTAGCCCCTGGGATGTGGTAAATGCTCACAAAGTTCCGTGCTATGCATGAAGTAATGAACCAACAAATTCAAGAGGCCAAAATTAAGAAGCATGTATAAAGAGACTGATTTTAAATTTTAAAGTATGAAAAATTACTCCACATCAAATAAATAATAATTGATATCTAAATACATTTCATTGTGACCATTTAATTTTTCAAAAAGAGACAAATACAGGAAGAAAGAAGGAATGAGAAAGAGAATGAAGAGAGTAGATATAAAAGTAACAAAAACAGTAAGAAAAAAGGTAGAGAGGGAAAATAAAGAATAAATTTATACAAAAGTGCAAATAAAGTTAGAAGTAGAAAAACAGAACTAAAGCAAAAGAATAGCTAGAGTGAAAAAAGGTAAGGAAAAAGAAACTACAAAAGAAGGAAGAAAATTCAACAATGTTAGTACAAGAGTCTACACTTAAGTTACTGTTATCACTTAGTACTAACTGTAACTAAATTAACCATTATTCACAGCTCTGCAACTTTTTAAAATCATTTGACCTGCTCATTTTTCACTTCAAAGGTCCAATTGGTTGATTCATAACTGCTGCCGTTATAAGTAATATTACTCTCCAGAAGAAAATTCACAGGTCTAAGTTTTTGCTCCCTTGATTCTATTAAGACTTGCCTATTTCACTGGAAATTTCATGATCTAGCAATTTTTTAAGCCTTCAAATAGAAATTTACTAATACTCTATTATTATTGCAATAAATGTTTGGATTGCAAACAAAGATATTGTTTTGTTTTGATATATTTCTAAGCATAAGCTTCAAAAATGTCATAGTATTTTCATTTTTTGCTAGATTTTATGTTCTGTGAGATTTTCCTTTTCATGATTTTATCTTCCTAAAATGACTACAGGTTTTATAACAATTACCCACTTTCCTTCCAGGGCCTTGTCTATTTTTATTACTTAGCAATAGTTTCCCTCAAGCAGAGTTGTGGTAATTAACTGAAATAACAAGGAATGACTCAGATCCCTGATCCAAATTTTTCTTCCAGCTCTGAGTTCTAAAAATAGCCCTCTATTAGTCAGAAATCTCATCTTAGTAATATCCATTGTTTAGAGGGTCCATGTGAGTACATTCTTTATACTCAGGAGCTTCTAAGAGGCTTTGTGTTTTGGCTTCCCAATAGGAGATCTCCTTGGGCTAATGTAAAACATCAAGTCTTATAATCCTTTCAAGCTTTCAAGCCCAAAATATCATCATGAGTCTCTAACTAGCTCCAGGATGATGGGAAAGTAGCAAGTTCTTCGGCCTTCAATTTCATGATCCATAAAATAAACCCCTGGACAAGTGAAGCTTCTTAGCTCTAAAATATTATATTTCTAAAGGGACTTGCTCTTTCAAGGTTCACCCAAACTTTTACAGAATAGAAGTTAAGGAAGTAATTCCACACATAAATTGACCAAAAGATTTCTTGCAAAATTTTTTTAAAGTTACTTTCCTAAGTCAGTCAACCAACCAATGTCTATTGAGTAATGATCATACACAGCTGGAAGTCACAGGAAGAGGTACCCGTCCCCTGCCCTTCAAAGAGCTTGTCACCTGTCTATTTTGACACAACATGCAATAGGAGAATAAATAGCAGGGGACGGGCAATAATACAGATACTATGTGAGCCCCAAATGAATGTAAAACAATAAAAATTCATATCAGGTAAACCTCAAATAGTCTAAGGAGGTCTTAAAAAACTTCAATGAAAATGTGGAAACTCAGATAAGGAAAAGCCTACTGTAAAAATATCATGTGCTTCAAATGGGGATGGAAGTGGCAATGAGCATAAGGGTGAGGTGACATTAGCCGAAAGTCATATTTCATTTGCTACCCATGAGTGGCCTTCCAGCCTCCCTTACCTGGCTTCATTCCTGCTATCCCTGTACCTGGAGAGCCCTTCACTCATTCACATCCACAGCTCCCACCCACTTCAAAATAAGCACAAAGACACTTTCTCCATGAAGCATTCTCTGATCCTCTAGTTAAAAGTTATCTTTTTTTCTCCTGACCTATGAAACTTTATCTTGCCCTCTTTCACTTATTCCCTCTATTAATCCTTTATGTATCCTTACATGTCTGCTTCTAGACTTCAAGATCCTTAGGGGAAGGAGCCATCAAATTTACCTTTATTTACCTATGCTACTTATATTAAAGCACTGTATTACTCATTCATTTGTGTATTGGTTCTTCTTTTTTATTTTTTATCCACATTCATTTGACACAGATTTATTGAACAATTTACTATGCAGCAGTAACATTCTAAGAGTTATACAGCCATTTCCCTTACAGCCTGTATTCTGATGTGGGAGAATAATTGATCAATAAATAAACTAATAAATATACAATGTGCCTAGTGTTTATAAATCCTATAAAAAATACTGAACAATAGCTGGAGATAGCTCAAATTCAGTGGCCAGCATTTACTGTAATAAATAAATAATATCATTCTAAGGTAGAAACCTATAAGCAAAGAGGATATTTTGAGGCACTGAACAAAATAAATTAGGCAGTAATAAGGTTATTAAATTATCCTACTGTAAGTAGGAAAAATAAAGATAATTGATATTAAAAATCATGATTATTGTTATATATAATAAAATAGCCAACACTGATTACACACACATACACTATCTGCTAGGCAATGCTGCAGATAGTCCCTTCAACCACAAGAGGGTTATTATTGTTCCCATTTAACAGATGAAGAAACTGAGGCTAAGGTGAAAGGATTAAGTAAAAAAATGGAAACAGACAACAGCATGGTGATTACTAAAGAGAAGGGGAGTAGGGGGAGGAAGAAGAGGGCATGGGGGAATAAATGGTGATGAAAGGGACTTGACAGGGTGGTGAACACACAATACAATATACAAATGATATGTTCTAGAACTGTGCACCTGAAACCTATGTGATTTTATTAACCAACAAATTCATTTTAAAAAAGAAAAGAAACTGAGGCTGAAGTGGGTGAAGCGACATGTTCAGGTCACTAGGTAGCAGTGAATGGACAAGCTATGAAGGGAGTCTGGAATTGTCAGGCACAAATCTAGTGCTGCGCCTGCTGAACACTTGACCTTTCCTAGGTTTGGATAGAACAATGGTTTTTCCTCCACCTGTTTCTTGGAGTCTTTTCTCTGAAGAACAACTCAGTAACTACTTTCAGCTTTGTGCCTGGCTGCACATCTCTTAGGAACCATCCGAGTCTGGACAAGAAGCTTCCCAATCCAGGGCTCAGAAGGGAACTGAGAAGAAGGTGTGCATGTTCTAGCTTCCTACGAAAGGAATTTACCCCTGGCTTCGATAGAAGAAGGTCTTCTAGAAGAGGCTGCATGGGCTGCAACCAAAGGTGGTGCCAATTCAGAAAAGAAAAGTAAATTCCATAGGGTCATCCCCTTGAGTACAAGACATCCAACTCTAATAAAATTCCAAGCTTCAAGGTCGAAAAAGCACAAGTTCTAAGCTGAGATTTGATAATGAGACACTGATTCTCTGAGCCTCTAATTTCCATGATGTAAAGACAGAATCACTATTCCAAAAAAGGAATTGGGCTTATAAGGTGTACATAAATGAAGTGAAAGAGGGAAGTAAGTATGGAGAAAGGGCACTGGTATCTATTTTCCATAGGTAGTTCCTTCTTCTAAATGGCTGACCTCTCACTTCATCAGGATCTCTGTCACTAGCTCACCTAAAACTGGTATCAACCACCCTGAGCATTTCAGCCCTCTACCCGATTAGGGCCATGCCAGACTACTGAAGAGAAAAGTGCAATTAAAACTTATTTGCATCATATTAAAATATATTAAATAGGCAAGGCAAGAGGGAGAAAATCCCTTAAGTACTCCCATAATCAAACCACTGAAGTGCTGAAGGAAGAAACCACACACAGGAGTATTTGTTCTCAGGATCAAACTGGGCCACTGTGAAAATAAGGAGGCAGCCACCTAGCAGCCTCTCCCTGGGAGGAATCAGTTGATGATCAGAACCAAGGCTCAGCAAAGAGGGAAGAAAGAGTTCTGAGAATGCTGGCTCTCCTCAGTAGCCATTCCTTTTTTGAGTCAACAAGCCATGCCTGCTCATGTCTAAATGCTGAACCTGGATACAAGGAACTATCAGAGAAAGCTCTAAAATGCTCTGAGAATCTGTCATAGTCACAGCTGCTTCTGAGCAAACAACACAGTAACTGGTGCATGGTAATGGTTCAGTAACACTTCTGTGAATAAATTAGTGAATTTGTGGTTTCTTCAGCATAGCCCACACTCTTTAATATATGCCCCACTGCCCGGAACACAGAGGGTAAATGAATGCCTGACCCAAAGTTTGATGCTTCTAGGCAGGTGTGAGGTATACAAAGCTCAGCCAGATGACCCTGCCCAGCATTCAGCACTAGGGTGAAATTCAGTAGAAGGAGCAGAAGAATGAGATGTGGAAAGAAAGGAGATGGCAGAAGCAAATATGACACAAGAAGCCAAGTGGAAGAGAATAAATAAGTAGGAAGAAGTAAGTCACTTGATTTAAAAGATAAAGTGAATGCCTAGTGGCCTCACAGAGAGTAGCTGAGGGACCATAATATAATCGTCAGAGAGAGTTCAAACTCCTGTTCCTAGGGGAGCTGCCACTGCTCTAGCTGCTTTGTATCCTGGACACCATTTATATCCATGAGGCCTGAGGATAGAGTCATGACTGGGCTCCAAAACACAGCCCCAGTCTATGGGGGGCAAGGATGTGAGACTTACTTTTCCTTGGTTTCTTACAATAAACTCACACAAACATACTCTCTGAAACTATATCAGAAAACATGAGAGACTTAGGAAAGAAAAGGAACAATAACTAAGACCACTGAGGCTCAGTGAGACTCAACTTTCCTGGCAATGCCCAAAACTCTGTAGTTATTGCCTATAGCAGAGCTGTCTAGAGAATCTGATAAACAAGGAATGCAAGATTCTGTCTGGTTCCCAAGCGACTGGGTTGTCTGGTACTCAGCTCAGTTGAGATTTCTCTTTCATACTGCCCTCAAAGGTATGCCCCATGAGGTAACACATTTGTCCTTCTAACAACACCTACATTCCTTGCTAATGTTCCAGTTAAAATTGTAACTTTTCTGTATGAAAGGAATGCATGTTTGTTTTAGAGATTTTAGAGAATTCAGACCTCAGCTCCAGCACCACATCCTCAGGAAGCCTCTCCTGACCCCTTGACCACACAGCAGCCCCCCTCATGCCCCCAACCATCAGGTAACTCTCTTCAGTGGCACTTAATACATTTGTGATATTTTTTATTGATGTTCTGAGATAGGAGTCAGGTGAAAGAATGTTCATGAGCAATGAGATTTGATTTTAGAAATGAGTAGGATTTGGATTGGTAGAAAAAAGTATAGAGGCCTAAACAAACCAGAGTCATCAACCTTTATGGGTTTATGGACACATTTGAGAATATGCTAAAAACTAGGAATTCTCCAGAAAAATTCAAACATGCCCATATATTAAAATGCTGACTGTAATTTGAGGGTGTTCACAGAACTCTAAGCACATCCATGGATTCTGGATCCCAAGGGGACCACATTCAGCCCCTAGGAGGATTGAGCATAATGACCTTTTCTGTGTCTTCCAGCCAAACCACATGAGCTCAGGAAACTCCCAAAAGTCAGTCCTCACTGTCTTGTGTAAATGGCAGAAATGTCAGACTGCCAACTACCTCTATGTCCAAATGAATGGGCCTACACATGATTTGCCTTTACCTTAGTAAAATGGGGTAGATTGGGGTCAGAAGAAGGAAAGAAAAGGACAAATGGAGTCACGAATTACAGCATCCAATTCTGTAGCCAAGAAAGGAACTGTTCTTTCATCTGTTTTATGCAGATAACATTAAGGACCTATCCCAAGACAAGAGAAGTCAAGAATTTCAGAGTTGAAGGGTAATTGTCTCCTGGCCTCACCTTGTATCTCTATATTCCCTGTCAAGTTTTTTAACTTTAATGAGTACAGGGCAAGCTGGTCTTTGTCCTTGTCCCCTGTGCCCCCTGCCCAGGGCATCAGCCTCAGGGTAGGAGCTCTGTCCTTCGGCATAATGCCATCTGTTGCATCATTCTGCAGAGCTGTATAAAAAAAAACCACCGCACCTTAGCTGACCTCATTGTGTCTAGACAACTTCATTACCATGCAGACATGACTGACAGGCAGACCACAAGCCCCAGAGCCAGCCTCCACTAGGAACACTGTGGTCCCAGCCATGTGTACTGCCCCAGCCCTTGTATTCTGTCTGCCTTGGCATCCGAGAAATGTTTAGAACCCCACTAGGGAGTTCACCAGAATACCATATACAGGAACAGAACATTTTTTGTTTAAATTCTAAAGTCCCTTGACAGAGACCATCTTAAAATGTGCCAAATAGTATGTGTGATATATATCATTTTCCACAAAATTGATATATGCTGAAGTTAGTATTCCTAATTTATTTACACACTACAATGTATATGATTTTACTACCCCAAATTTTAAAGCAAAAATAATTCCTTTTGCAAAGGACAAAAGTGGCATTGCAGGTGGTTGTTTGTCATTTAATTCTGCTATAACTGGAGCTTTACAGCTTACCCGCCAGAAAGAGATCTAATGTGCTTTTTCAGGCAGGTTCCCAATGGGGAAGAGCCCTGCTTACAGCCAACTTGCTCCTTGACAGGATATCAGCCTTCACTTCCTGCCCTCTCCTCCTCCTTCTCTCACCCCTGTGCACTCACTCATCACAGGTCTGGAAGACAGTGAAGTTAGTGAGACAGGCTTCTGAGGATAAGCATGAGGAAGGTCACAAGCTACAGTGAGAATATTCATTTTGCATTAATTCCTTCCATGTTATTGTAGCACCTTATTGATTCCCTGTATGTAATTGTGTAAAGCAAACGGATAGAACTTCACCTTCAGGATTTCTTTTCCCTTAAAAGAAAATTTCCAGCATGTTCACTGGTTTGGGGATGAAATGCCTCTAATCCTAAATTTAATATCAGGCCACTGAATTTTCTTCAACTCTGTTGCTTAACTTATCTGGTTACTTTCCCCCCTAACTGTCCTTCCCACTAATCCTTAGTCCTTGAAAAATACCATCATTCAAGAATGTACAGTATGGAGTTTAATTTGAGGGGAATAAAGGCTGATAAAAGAAAACGCCTGTTGAATGGACAAAACAAAATGCAATTGGGAAAACATGAGGTCTGCACAGAAGATATAAAAAAAGATATGACAGGACCTTTTAGAAATACTATGAATATTCACAGTCAGATATATCAACCAGGAGACAGAATAATAACTGATTTTTGAGCACTTACTATGCCCTCCATACCCTTTATGAGCATAATTATACTGAATAGTCACACAAAACCTATAAGGATAATATTATTATTCCCAAGTTGCAGAAGAAATGGAGGCACAGAGAAATTAAGTAATTTCCCAAAGTCATTCACCAAGAAAATAGCTCCACTGAGATTCAAATCAAGGTCTCCTTGGCTCCAAAGCCTGGGCTTTTAATTGCTGTGTTAGCCTGCTTCTCAAGTCACATAGATATCAATATTAATTTTTAAAGTCACAGACACATAGAGGCACTTTTGTCTATATTATACTTGAAAAATATGTACATTTTTAACAATAGCTAACCCTCACAACTACCCTGAAGAAGTAGGCACTTCAAATGTCAATCTATCTTGGAAAACTATACACATTCATTGATTGATTCATTAAATAAATATTTATAAACCATATGCTCTCTGCCAAGCAATATTCTAGGACCCACTGGTACACAAGTTGAAAAAGATGCCTGATTTCTTAGTGCTCATATTCTGATAGGACAAACAGATAATAAATAACACATAAAATAAGATCGATGAGTAAATAAAACTAGGTAAAAGGGTTGAAAATGTAGTGTTTTGCCTAGTTACATAGACATTTGAATATTTTATAACTATGCCCCAAACTGAATTTCTGACTTCCTTTCATGCCTCTTCCCCATCTCAGCTACTGGCAAAAAACCTGAAGTTAACCTTGGTATCTCTTTTCCTTGCACATTACACATCTAGCCATTCGTATATGCCGTTGACCCAACAACCAAAATATTTCCAGAATTTCCAGAAGAATAAATATCATTCATTTAAAAAACAGTCACTGTCCTATATAGATGGTGATCCAGTCCCTTCTCACCATCTCCTCTTCTACCACTCTGAGCAGAGCCAGGATCATTTAATAGACCCAAATTACTTTTTTTTTCTCAGTCTTGTTTCTTACAATCCATTCTCAATAGCAGCCAGAATGATTCTGTGTCACTCATTCTCGTCTCCTTGCTCAAATGTCACCTTGCTGAGACCTGACTTGCTGCAGTAAACCTGCTCTATTTTTCCATAGTACTTAATACCTTCTATTATACTACATAATATATTTATTTGTTATATTTTTTGTCTGTAGTCTGTCTTTCTGCACAAGAGCATATGTTTCAAAAGGATAGGATTTTTGTCTGTTTGGTTCACTAATGCACCTCCACTGCACTGAATCTTGCCTGACGTGTAGTGCTCTACAAATAAATGTCCAGAAAAAAGCCTCCTTTTCATCAAATTGGATACATCTGAAGAAAACATTAGTCACTGGATATACAGATTGGAGCACACAGAGAAAAAGGATAGGAAATTATAGAAAAAGAGAAAGAGACCAAAGGGCACAGTGAAAATCTGATGTGAACATAACTAGAATCCAAGGAGGCACAGATACCAGAAAGGGGACAGAAGCAGTGTTGGAGGAGACATTATCTTAGAATTTTTCAAATATGAGAAAAAACTTTGAGCCACAGATTCAAAACATATCATAAAGCTCAAGCATGGTAAATACAACAAAAATCAAAACTTAGAAAAATCATGGTAAAAGTACTGTGAAGCAAAATCACAGAGAAAAATTCTTTAATCATTCTAAGTACTGCATTAATGTCTTCAAAGAAAAGTTGCCAGGTATTACGTCACCTCCCACTCAGCTCTGCAGCCCTCTGTTTTGCCTCTCTTCAACAGCAGGAACCCACATGCCTGAGACACTCAAGTGTAAGGTTAGAACCATGGAGTTCCTCAGGGATAAAATCAGATTCTCCAAATATTAGGGAATTTTGAGAGTCATTTTTCACATGATTAACACAAAGTGAAGGTAAGCATTTTATTAGAAGAATAAATATCATTCATTTAAAAAACAGTCACTGTCCTATATAGATGGTGATATTCCATCAATCTTATTAATTTCCTCTATGAAATTCTGTGAAGGTAGTCATGTGCCATCATAGACTCATTTTTCATGATTAGATTGCACTGAGCCAAATAACAGATACAAGTGCATGCACCCAGAAGCCCAGGTTCTTTCTCCACAACACCAGTGAAATAGTGAAAACATTGAGAAGAAAAATTCCAAATAGGTCTACTATGCAGATACTAATTTGAAGTGTATTTTTTAAATACTCAAGTAACATTGTAAATGAATATTTCTATCAGCTAAAGTTGAAGGGAAACTATAGCTTAAAGGCATTTTCTCAGATGTTTAAGAAAAAGACAAACCATCATGGACTTCCAGTCAAGATGGGGGCACAGGTAAACATAACTCACCTTCTCACACAACCACATCAAAATTACAACTAAAAGATAGAACAACCATCACTCTGAACCATCAGAAATAAAGTTGAATGGAAGTCTGACAACTACAGAATTAATGAAATTACATCCATCCAGACTGGTAGGAAGGGCAGAGATGCAAAAACAGGCTGGTCCCACATACATGCGTGGTGGGCAAAAATTCAAGAGGGGTGTCCTGGGAGTTAGGAATATCAGCCTCACACCAGGTCCCCCAGCCCAGGGTTCCAGTGCCAGGAAGATAAGCCCCCATAACTTCTGGCTACAAAAACCAGCAGGGATTGAGACAGTGGAAGAAACTTCTACAGTCCCAAGCCATTTCTCGTAAAGAACCCACACACAAACTTACTCAAACTCACTCCCTTTGAGTTCCAGCTCCATGGCAGCAGCTTGAAAGGTACCAGTGGCATACAGGGAGGAACTGAAGTGTTGGCATCAAGGCAAGAGCCAGAGGACAGATTTCTCTCAGACAGAAAGGCAGGAAGAGCCACAAAGCCAGCAGGCAGGTGCCATATCTGAGACTCCATCAACCTAGCTAACACTGTATGCCCAGCCCTGAAGATCCCTTCATTAAGTTACCTTTCCATATGAATGTCTGGTCTTGGCTCAAGCTTCACAACTTTCTAAATCCTTTCAAACAAGAAAGAGCTAGCCTCTGTGAGTCCCCATCCCCCCTACCTCTTGCTAAGTGGCCCCAGGCATAGGACTAGCAGCAGCCATCCTAGATTCACAGCTTGGCTTCACCTGGGAATCTCCAAGCCTAGCACAGGTAGCATCCATCTCAAATTGGACTATAGCTCAGGGTGACCTCGGGCAGAATACAGGTGTGGGCTGACCTTGGCCTGCATGACCAGAGAACCCTAGAGCCTGCACACTCAGTACATAGCTATAGACCACATCAGAGCACCACCACCTGCCTCTGACTGGCTGATCTTCAATGGAAGATGAAGGTTGGTGGTCAATGGTCACAGCCAATCTTTGCAGCTGACTGGCTTGGGTAAATCCCTCCCACTGACTTGCCAACAGCAACCAAGGCTCAACCATAAGAGAAGGGTATACTCATTGTACATGAAGGGGGCACACCTCAAGTGTCCAGCTTGGGTGATAAAGGAGGCTGTGCCACTGGACCCTACTGGACACCTACAACATGAGGCCACCCTACAAAGACATGAGTCAAAGCAGCTCTACCAAATACACAAAAATAAAGAGAGGCGGGCTGCCAAAATGAGGAGATAAGGAAACATGGCCCAAATGAAAGAACAGAACAAAACTCCAGAAAAAGAACTAAGGAAAATGGAGATAAGAATCTCTCAAATGCAGAATTCAAAATACTGGTTATAAGGATGCTCAAGGAACTTGGTGAGGAACTTTTTATGCCTCAACAGCATATAAAAGATCCAGTCAGAAATGAAAGATATACTAATTGAAATAAAGTACATTTTACAGGGAACAACAAGAGATTGGATAAAGCCAAGAATCATATCAGTCATTTGGAACATAAAGATGCAAAAAAAACAACCAATCAGAACAATAAGAAGAGAAACAAATCCAAAAAAATGAGGATAGTATAAGCAGCCCCTGGAACAACTTCAAATGTTCCAACATTCTCATCATACAGGTGACAGAGGAAGAAGAGAAAGAGCAAGAAATTGGAAATCTATTTGAAAAAATGAAAGAAAACTTCCTTAATTTGGTGAAGGAAATAAACTGCAAGTGCCCAAAGCACAGAGTCCCAAAGAAGATGGGTTCAAAGAGGCCCACTCTAAGACACATCATAATTAAAATGCCATCATTTAAAGATAAAGAGATAATCTTAAAAGCAGCAAGAGAAAAGCAGATAATTACCTACAAAGGAGTTCCCATAAGACTGTCAGCTGATTTCTCAAAAGAAATTTTGCAAGCTATAAGGAACTGGCAAGAACTATTCAAAGTCATGAAAGCAGGGACCTACAGCCAAGATTGCTCTACCCAACAAAGCTTTCATTTAGAATTGAAGGGTAGATAAACATCTCCCCAAACAAGGAAAAAATAAAGGAGTTCATCATTACCAAACCATTATTATTGAAATGTTAAAGGGACTTATTTAAGAGAAGAAGATCAAAACTATGAACAATAAAATGGCAATAAAATACATACCTGTCAACAATGGAATGTAAAAAAGAAACTAAGTAAACAAGAACAGAAATAGAATCATGGATATGGAGAACATTTTGATGGTTGCCAGAGGAAGAGGGTTTAGAGGAATAGGTGAAGAGTTGAGGGGATTCAGAAGTATAAATAGATACTTACAGAATAACCATGTGGATGTAAAGTATAGTGTAGTAAATGGAGTAGCCAAAGAATTTATACACATGAACCAGGGACTCAAACAATGGTGCGGGGGTTGCCTGAGGGAGTGGGGGATGCTGGGTAGAGGGAGTCAAAGGGGGAAAAATTAGGACAATTGTAATAGTATGATCAGTAAAATATAATACAAAAAGAAAAAATGTAAAAAAGCCATCATATCCATTAACAATCAAACACTTTTTTAAATATAAAAAGAGCTACTCTGCCATACCACTGAACTGAATATAGGGTGGTCCAATTTAGTGCCAACAGCTGTTTAGGCTTGATTATCTGGAGACAAGAAACTACTATAATCTCTGCCCCCAAAGTGTGTATTTAAAGAAGTGGGATAGTGAAAATCTTTAAAGAAAGACTTTAAATGCTCATTTTGGGGTTTTGATAACCTTACAAAATTAGCAATTCTCTAGTGAGAGTGATTATATTCTCTTTTTGATGCCTTTCATCCTTTCCTGTAGATTACAAACAAGAGGATGGCCAAAATGCCCCTGCCATTTGATAGTTGTCAGAAGTAATTTGAAGACTTTCATCTGGTTCTGGGAAAGCCATCTTCAAATGGAACTAAAGAAGAGTATTCAGGATTTAATGACAGATTGCTTTGTGCTTTAGAAAGAGTCTTATGGAACCATGTAAAAAAATTTCTCCAAATGACAAAGCTGTCACTATAATCAAATCAATGTGGCTTCCTATTAGACAGAAGCACAGAACACACACACACGTACACACACACACACACACACAAAGTCACACTACAAAAGTTACCCAAGGTCATTTTAGCATCAAAGCTGAGAAGGAAACTACATGAATTACAGTCTAGATGAGCAAGGGCTGGGGTGTACAGACTAATTCAGGAAGTTGGGTCTGTGTGAAGATAATTGTCTTGAGATAATAAACCAGTCCTCAGACTCTACCCGAACCAATACCCAGGTGTTAACTCAAGTTGAAAACTGGATGGAGCACTTTACTCTGTATAATGGAAAATACAGGTATAGGACCAGAAAAGAGTGTGAGGAGAGGGTGACTATCAGAGGCAGAAAGCCTTTAAGATATTGCCACGAATTTTAAAGTCACAAAGCCATACAGGTAGGGTTATTGATATATTGATAGATGTATTGATAATATTTATGGCCTATTTATGTATTACCAATTGTGGTCTAGTACCACACCATATGCCAGATACTATGCTGAGTTCTTTACATGCATTATCTCATTTAATTCTCACAATAGCCTTTATGACAGGTACTATTATCATCTTAGTTTTACAGATGAGAAACTTGAAGCTGATTTACTTGCCCCAAGTTACAGCTAGTCACTATACTTATCTGGGTTCTAAAATATCACTAAGTATCCTACCTGTCCTTGGCTTTCCAATTTACTGGAGTGCTGCTCCTCTCAGCTAGTATGTCTCACTAGTATGCTCCACTGTTTCCTGAAATTAGTAGAAAAATATCAACACTTTAGTGTCCACCTAGCACCAAGACAATAATCCTGGAATACTGAAGTGAGATGCCAGGCCAAAATGCGGAATTTACAAGGAAGTATTTAACAAATATTTCTACCACTTTGGGATCCCTCAGCTAGATAAAGGATTTACAACAGTGGTTAGAATGTGGAGAGTAATTTTAAGAGGAGGTCACTGCAGAAATCCAAGCTGTGAAACAGAGTCTCTGAAATAGAGAAGGCTAGGGACTACCTGCCCTCTCATTTGAATACTAGTGAGGACAAAGCTTTAACTAAGCCATCATGAGAACCTAATATAAGCTCCCTGTAGTTAGGGGACACTGAAAATAGGATTCTGCTTGTTAAACAGCTACGCTAACACTCCTGTTGACAGCAGTTGTGTATAGGTCTTTTCCATGGACCAAATGTGGGCCACATGGAGAGTTGGCCTGGCCCAGGAGGACACTGGGAAGGTGAGGGGACTCTACCACCAAAATCCTGTGTGTGTGGTAGAACACAGAGAAGCAGAGATTGGGGAGAAGTGACCTAATCACAGGTCTCATCCAAGTTATGGGAGCAGGTCTAGAGAAGCCCAGCATGAAACCTCAGAGAAACACTAAAAAGCAGCCATGAGGAAGATAATCATTTTAAACTTCTGCCAGGCCGAATTCAAAACCAGAGAGGATACCAGACACCAATACAGTAGGAACTGCTCTACACTGTCCCTTCATATCTTCTTTCTTCCTATTCCCCAAACCTGGTGATATCTAAAACATAGCCAGTTAGCACCTGCAGAGCTGAGAAGAAAGGGCAAACATAGTTGCTTCCCCAAAATTGGGCCAGCTGCCAGATCAGCCCTCCCACCTTACCAGGAGAAAGCACAGAGATGCCTTCCCTTTGAATGAAGATTGAAGGGTTGATTAATGTCTTGGGCTGAACACTGAAATTTTCTGAATTGAGAATGTGATTTTACACTTTAAATATTCATTATTTTTGAGTGAGAAGAAAGGTAATCCAGCAGCAGGGAAAAATCTACCTTCTCCGAATAAATTTTTAAGAGACAATTGAAGACAAAAGTAAGTTGGTTTTGATTCATCTCCCTTGGATTGTGTTTTTGCCATGTCTCTTGCACTAGTGACACCTTCCAATGGAGCGTGTTGAGAACATAGAATACAAGTGTGTATTCAAGAATCCAGGCTCTAAAATTCTTAAGGGACCCAAGGAAGACATACACCCTTTAAAAAATATATTTTTAACCCCTTACGTTCTTCAAATCCCACAGGCATAGCCTTAGTCTTCCATATGAAAAGATGAGGACTCAAATGCAAGAAGATGACAACTTTCTAGGGGCAATAGAAATAACTGATTATCCCAAAAGTCATTCTGCCACTTTTGCCCCCCCAGAAAGTGTATTCATTTTTCAAGACTTTCAAAACACAAAATAGGATCATAAAACAGATAGTATTTACTGAGTGGTTACTGTATGTAAGATATTATATGAATTGCTTTATATGAATTATCTATTTTCATCCCCTTGATAATCTTATGAGATAGGTATATATTTTATTGCTTAAGGGAAGAAATTTATAGGCAAAAATATAATATAACAGCATGTAGAGAGGAAAGAATATTAAGTTTCACCTAGGGAAATTGGGGATAGTGTTAGAAATAAAGTAATACATAAATAACATTTTTTTAGAGTAAGAGGTAATCACTTCTTTCCTTTCATTATTATTCAGTTACACTGGTCCCACCTTTTTCTCCATTGTTCTCCCCTACTCCATCCCCCCAACCCACAGTCAATTCCCCCATTGTCCATGCCCATGGAGTCTTCTGTTCGTGTTCCCTTGCTTGCCCCTTCCCCTTCTTTCCCTCATTGTCTCCCTCCTCTTGCACTGCTGGTGCCTGTCAGTTTGTTCTTTATTTTCAAATCTCTGGTTCTATTTTGTTTATTTGATTGCTTTGTTGATTAGGTTCCACTTACAGGTGAGATCATATGGTATTTGTCTTTGACCATCTGGCTTATTTCACTTAGCATAAATGCTCTCCAGATCCATGCATGCTGTCACACAAGGTAGGAGTTCGTTCTTTCTTCCTCCTGCATAGTATTCCATTCTGTAAATGTACCACAATTTTCTGATCCACTCATTTACTGATGTTTCCAGCACTTGGCTATTGTAAATAATACTGCTATGAACATTAGGGTGCATTGGTTCTTTTCAATTGGTGTTTCATGATTCTTAAGGTATGGTCCCAGCAACAGGATCACTGGATCAAAAGGCAGTTCCATCTGTAGTTTTTTGAGGAAATTCCATACTGTTTTCCACAGTGGCTGCACCAGTCTTCATTCCCACCAACAGTGTACTAGGGTTCTCTTTTCAAATATAAAAACGATGCACAACTATTGCACAACACTTTAAAAACATAAAAAATTATAAAAAGGAAATGCATATTTATTTTTTTCTTTTTACACAGATGGAATTATATGGTATGTATTATTTGGTAAAGTTTTTCTTTTAATAACATATCATGAACATTGCCTCCATAATTAAATATTCTTCAAACATAATGTTTAGTGTTACATCCTGTTGATGAATGACTTATTTTAAAGTCCTTTGTCAACCAAAACCCCATTCACACCATTATAAAATAATGAAAGGTAAAAATTCTTGAAGAAAAATCTTTGTGTAACTCTCTCATTATGAAAGAAATAAAACAATCAGCTCAGCACAAGTTATTCTGTAGCAACAATCTCAAAATTAAATGGCTGTACGAGATTTTGTTTGTTAGTTTGCTTCTTCACATTACATTAGTTTATGCTGAATCAAATATAGCTCTGTCCTATCTCCAGAATCAAGGTGGGAGGAGGAACTCTATCAAAGTCATTACCATTTTCACAGCAGAGGGAAAGGAAAGATGGCAGAACCATGCAATGGTTCTTAAAGCTCCAGACAGGAAAACTGAAGGCATTTCTCCCACTTATGTTTTAGTCACTAAAGCAAGGCACATAGACAGGCCTGATATTAATGGGAGGGGAGGTATAATCCCTATCAGTGATAGGACCTATAGAAATGATCTTAGATGGAGGGGCAACAAATATTTTGACAGTGACAAATGTAAGATAAGGAGGTAATGGTTGATTTTGGTCTAAAAGGGTGGAAGGGATTTTTTCAGACAAGGCAAAAAAAAAAGGAGTGGGGAAGGAAGGAGGAAAGGAACATTCCAGGAAATGGGAAAATCACATAAAATGTAATGAATTGTGAAAGAACACTTCAAGTCCTGAGAACAGCATATCCTAGTGCTTGGATATGCATATAGGGAAGTTAATGAAAGGTTGTGAGCTGTACAGATAAAAATTGAAATCAGATATAGAGGGCTTTGTGTGTTTCTGCATCATTCAGGGTCACTCAGATGTCCCAATCAGATGGCATTGTGGAGGAGAATTAAAGGAGTTGTTTACAAATGTGTGAGAAAGTTTAAGGGAAACCAAAAACCATATGGAGTAATCTGGGGCAAGGAATCAATGGGAGTTCTTACCTCTCCAGGATGAAAGGGGCAAGCGCAGATAGTCATTCAAATGGGCCAGAAGAGTGGCAATCCTAATGCCACCTATGAGGTTAGCAGCCCATAAGAGAGGGCTAAGTGTGAGAGTCATCATCCAACAGGAGCTGTGAGCTTCAGGAGAGGCTGCAGGCAATCTCCAGGGAAAATACTAGAATAATAACCTGCCCTCACTACCCTCCAATACCTCCATCTATACCAGGACCTCCCTTTGGCAGAGCCTAGTAGAAATCAGAGAACAAGGGTGTCTGTGGGTACAGGGCACAGGCCATACAGGTCAGTCTCCTGGACGAGAACACAGTGGAGTTGTGCAGAAGAAAAGACAGTGGTTCTGGGAGGGCAAGTGGAGAATGTACAATGAAGTTGTTAAACTGGCAGCTAAAATGAGTCAAAGGAAAAAAGTAAAAAATATATATATTTAAAGTAGAAAACTATAGTAACAACTGGATACTTAAGGTAGTAAGCAAGCTGGTCGTAAAGGAAGACAGCATCTTATAAGTGAGAAAAGTAGTATGGGAAGAAAATACAGCTTTAAACTCAGCACGAAAATGTCCAGACAGCAATCAGAAACATAGTCTGGCACTCAGAGAGAAAGGGAGATGGATTTAGACTTGACTGTCATGCAACTGAATAAAATTTTCCAAGCAGAGCACATGGAATGAAAAGAGGGCAGATGATGCCACTGGGACAAGAGTAAACCAGAACCAAATACACCACTTCCCACCACAGAAAATCAGCCAAGACAGGTGTGTCACTGGTGTCAGAAGAAAACAAAAACAAATACCCTGAGAAACAAGGTCATAGTCCAAACTTCACGTTGTTTTTCCACTCATTTAACATATTCTTCTTGGTCCAGGGAACTCCAAGCTATGACTTGGTTAACAGTGGTTCCCGACTGGAAGTGCCTCCAGAACCTGGCAGGAGCCAACCCATATCCTGTCCAGAGAAAGAAACCGTCATCTCAAGTCATGGGGTATCACCAAAAGTTATTTTTCAAGGACACTGAGAAAAATATGGAGAGTGAAAATGAGACACAAAAGGGAGCAAGACACCATGTATGAACCAGCAGAGAAAAGACAAATACAAATAGACACAGATGTCAGGTAAGCGGAATTATCATAAACAGATTATAAAACAACTGTGTTTGCTGTGTTTACTAATTATTTATTATTTTTAAATAAGTAAAAGGCAAGCTGAAATGCCTAGAAGTACAAAGCCCAACGGAGGATGCAACAATGCTCCCAGGCCAGCCTCCAGTGTTCAGAACCCCTGCTGGAGAGACTTTCTCCAGCCCATCATGTGGTCCTCTGATTCACTGATCTGACTGGAGTACATTCAAAATCATAATTTCCAATGAGTCACATCACAGAGATTCTTTGTTCCCAACACAGTCTACAGCCCCCCACTGGGAGAGCCTTTATCTTCTAAGATTCAGTAGTTTGTCATACCCGAACTGCCTTCTGTCTCTACATGGACACAGAAAAGTACCTAACTGACAATGGACAGCTGCCCAACTATAGGATAAATTAGGTTTGTCCCAAAGGAAGACATAGAGTGAGGAATAAACAACTCCCAATTTTTTCTACAGGTTGACAGGGCTGCTTTAATTTAGAGGTTGCAGCAGGTACAGCCCACTCAGTGTTTCTCTGCATACAGCTTTATTATCCTTCCAAATAATAGAAATTCTTTCATTTTCTATCAGTAGATGGACTCTCAATGTCTGTTTAGAGTGGTGGTATAATTTTTATCTTTTTTTCAATTTGGTCAGGAATTACAGAGTCATGGCACATGGCAGGCACTATTTATTGAACGAATGAATAAATAAATAATAAATAGAAGGAAGCTGGGAAACTGTACCAACAGCTGGTAGCCAAACATTATTTTAAATTAACCTAACTTTAATTTCCTAATCACTTTATGTCAATTGTTAACTAAACCTTTAATCAATGCCATGAAGAAATGTTTTGCCAACAACTGTACTTTTAAGAAGTTCAAATACTGGCGGGCTCGTGCAGGGAACAACCGTGAGCAGCATTTTGGTCCTGTAGATCATGCATGTTCATGTTTGCTTATTTTATATATTACATAAGAATGTTACCAGGAAACATGAACATCAGACATCTGCCTCTAAAAATAATCTCAACAAATAACATTGAGAAGGTGTTTGCCCTGCCTGAGATGTTCCATTTAGGACTCAAGGAAAGGTTGACAAATCAAAATATAAAGTTGGTTTGAAATGTTGTGGAAAACAAATAAGAGCTGCTTTTGCACAATATTTTCTTTTGACACAGATCACACAAAGTGAAGTCTACATGGTCAGCCTATTCTTTCATTTTCTTTTACTTCAACCATGCTAGGTATAAGGAAACTTAAAATACCTGGTAACTTCTCTGCCCCCACCCCCCATAAAAGTTACTAGAATAAAGTCTGTGAGTGACTTTTGAATGAATAGTAGCAATTTCCTTAGATGGTAAACAGTTCAAACACAGAATGAAAAACAGACAAAGCAGAAAATTCACTCCAAAATATATATTTCTAAAATAGTCCCTGGAGATCCTGCCAGATAGTGACCTTATGGACAAGGTTGGAGCGGGGGCAACAAAAATGCTTCTCTCTCCTCTTTTTCAGAAATAAATCCAATAAAAAAGAGCATAGTAATGAGAAAGTATAATGAAGTGGCTAGATTGGAAGTGAGTACCAACATACATACAAGAAAATGTAAAATGAGGAGCGTGGTTTCAAAACTGCAGTGAGATGGGTAAATTAATGGGGACACTAGCTGCAAATAAAGACAAGTTTTAAATAATTCATTGGTCAAAGGTACAAAAAATTGTGCAAAAGGATATCTATCTGGAAAGATACAGATTCTTGTCGATAAAAATTTAGTGATTTGGGAGATAAGTAGAATGATGTGTGCTTCATATAAGCCTATAGAGCTGACCTTTATGGAGTGTTCCACAATATTAGAACTATTGAAAACTGATAGTCACCTAGATAATTAAAGAGATGGAGAATAACACCTTTTCAAAATGGCTAAAGCCTGATTGTTTATTATGTATTTGTTTTTTTAAGGGCTATTATTGAGCTAGAGAGAGCAATTGAGTTCAACACCCTCTAAGAGAAAAGCAAAATATGGCTTCATCTGTATTATGAAGACTTTAGATTCACCCTAAACATGAATGCAATTCAGAAAGTTACACACTGAACTGTTGAAGTGGACAATGCTGCAGAATTTTCTTCCATGTAAATTTTCTAAATTGTAATAAAAGCTCAGCGATTTAGCAGAATAATAGTGACCAGTGATCCACTTAGATGGCAGGTGAAAAAAATTCACAGTTGCATAAACAAGGCCATCCTGAATGAGACTTCCAGTCCATTCAATGCAGACTTTGTTGCCAAAGGCCCATAGGAAATCCTTCAAGAGCAGGGGTTTTCTCCATGATATCACCCCTTACTTACTTCAGCTATTCTTAAAAACTACTTGTGGCCCTTCCCTTTCTTCCAAATCTTTTATAACAGTACTACTTTTTGAAATAATAAGTTCCATAGTAGATATTAACTTTACGTATGGAAGTCATTCTCTTAATTTTCACAAATATAACTCCATAAGATTTCAACAAGTACCTCCCTTTTCTAGTTTTTAGGTATTTAGATGGTATTTAGTGTTTCTCATATCCCCTCAGTCACACTGATCATTAATGTAAGATTTCAGTCAATTCCCACCCCAAATATTCATCTTTTTAAAAGAAATTAATTTTTAAGTCTATCTTCAAAGACTATTCCTCTACCTCTACTCTACCTTTTCTATCATCTTATTTTCCCTAGTCTGAAGTTTCTAAATTAAAATGAATGCATTTCCATCTTTTTCTGTGAGACAAATTATTGCACAATGGGTCTGACAGAAGTGCAATGGGCTCTGCTAAATTCCTCTGGTCCTTTTTCTGTTTGGTATTTTCTAGACATTTTCTGTACTTGGAGAGAATCTACGTTACATTCTCCTAGCCTAATTTTTTTCCCAGTGAGAAATACAATATAATGGAAGACAGAGGGAGTCTTAAAAAAAAAGAAAGAAAACAAAGCTCAGTGACTCTTATCCATTTTTTTGCCTATATACGTGTATATTTAATAATAATAGCTCACCTTTACTGAAGGATTCTGTATGCCAAGAACTTAGCTGAAAGCATTATATTCATCATCTACTTAATTCTCCTAACATCTTATGGGGCACTTATAAGAGCAGCTGACATTTATTGGGCCATTTATATATGACAGGTATTCCTTTCAGTGTTTCACACATACTATCTCATTTAATCGTTAAAGCAAATTTTGTGAACTAGGCAAAAAAGTGAAGATCCTGAAGCATATAGAGTAAGGTCATATAGTTAATAATGGAGAAACGAATATTTTAACTTGAGCGCATACCATTAACCATTATACTACACTGTCTCATTTATCAAATGAGGAATAAATGAGAGATGAGTGAATTACTGAGTAAATAACTAGAACTAATGAAAAATTTTAAGCCATATAGAATTTTGGGCATTGTAATGTGTAAAAGTTAGATTATACCATTAAGTTTGGATGAAACTATCATTCAAGGTCCTTTCAGTTCTAGAATTCTGTGCAATTAATAGCCCAAATAAATCAACTCAAAAGCTTTTATTACTTTTAAGACTTATAAGATCCAATCAACTGCCTGCCTATTTCGATGCTAACAATCATCAAAACTCTCTACAAAAATTAGTAATCTTTGTCAGTCTTTTTCTTTCTGATGAAAGAAAATACCGGCCTTAAGCAATAAAATATTGAAATTCTCAGCAAAGTAATGCTTATCAGTTAGTTCAGCTTGCATAATCCTACTGTGAAGAAGGCAAAAACAACAGAAATCAGATGGAAATGTGTGTATACAGAAATAAACATTTAAGAAAAATATTAAAGTCAGTATCAGATTAATGTCTAATGAGCATTCCTTTCATTCATGTTTGCTTATTAACTTCCTAAGTATAAGTTTATTTCAAAAATACACTATAGAAGCAGTTATTTTAGTCCTAGTTCCATTTGAAAAGAAAAATACATCAATCTGACCCTGAGATAATCTAAAGAAGCAACTTCAATGAGGGATGGTGTCAGATGGGTATTGACTCATCAGGGCAATCACCTCATAATGTCTAATCACTATGTCCTACACCTGAAGCTAGCATAATATTACTAAATGCAATTTAAAAACAATTTTTTAAAAAGGGAGAATGTAGCCCTGGCTGGTGTAGCTCAGTGGATTGAGCGCGGACTGGGAACCAGAGTGTCCCAGGTTCGATTCCCAGCCGGGGTACATGCTTGGGTTGCAGGCCACAGCCCCCAGCAACCGCACATTGATGTTTCTCTCTCTCTCTATCTCCCTCCCTTCCCCTCTAAAAATAAACAAATAAAATCTTTTAAAAAAAAGGGAGAATGTTAGCTTTAGTTGTCAAATGCTGCTAATCCCAGTTAAAAGCTCAAGCCATTTCATTTCTCAGAAGGCTGTACCAGTTCCTGAGCCACCACCATCACGTAAATTTATAAGCAAACTTCATGTATTAAACTTCACTGCAAAGCTTTGAGAACCTCTTATCAAAAGCTAAGTTTACTGTGCAGTGTTTTGAGAAACTACACTTACAATTATATTCTAAACAACCATTTTGAGTTTAAGCAGCATGTTTGTTCTACAGAGATTTACCGGACCTTCACACAGGTGCAAAGAATGGGAATGTGGAAAGAATCTTTAGATTTTCGGGTTTAATATGCACAAGAAAGCAGTGGACATCATTTAGGTCTCTAGCTAGTTAATAGAAGAGACAAAATGAGAACCCAGGTTTCCTGGTCTTTGAGTCCCTGCACATTTCCCTGCACTATACTGATTGTATTAGTCAGTGATCGATATTAGAAAACCAGAGCCCACAGGAAAAAATTTACATTTATACATATAATATATATAATATTCATGCTGTTCTTTAGGAGAAAGGCTTAAGGAACAAGCAGCAATGGCCTCTTGGGACACATTCTAGACAGCTGGCTATTGCCAAGAGAAATTGGCCCCAAGGGTGTGTGGTGGTGTATTCAGATTTCTATGGCTTTGGAGCTCAGCAGACGTTGCATTGGGGCACCAAGGAACCACTCCCTAATCTTGCATCACTGCCCACAGTCCTGGAAGGTGACAGACTTGGCAGTCGACACATGTATGTGCAGTCCACTCACCCACTGTGGCTTCGGTGGGTTCATCCCTGTACAGCCTTTGAGGGAACTCCTGATCCCCCACACCTGGCCCGCTGCTGGGGAGAGGCGCCAGTGCACGGATTCTGACCAAGGGTATCAGAGTCAGTGTCAGGAGGATTGGGGTGGCGTGAGATACACCCCTTACTCCGAGTCTAGCAAAAGGTGCTTCCAGCTTCCAGGGCACCCAGGTGTTTCTAGTCCTGGCATTCTCCCGCCGATCCCGCGAGATGAGGCTTCATCTGGGAAGAGATGCTTGCTGCCGCAGAGCTTCAGACCACGTTCTGCTGTACTCTGAGCTGAACCTGACACTCAGCACATCCCAGGCCATACTCTCCCTGCCCTTCTTTCTGTCTGGACGCACATTTACTCCTCTCCACATACATCGGAAAGTCACAGGGCCTCCCTGCAGGCTCCAACTGTGCCCAGTTTGCCTTCCTGAGAAACCCCACACTTTACCCACTGGACCAGGCCTGGGCCTGCAGGCATTCCTCATGGTGTTCAAAAGAAGAAAACACATCCCCGTGGAGGAGATCGGGTGGGCCAACTCTTCACTTCAGGGTGATACAAGGTCCAGCACAAGTAACACCCTTTTTTATTACAAAATCATAAGCATGTAACTCTGTAATATAATAATATCACACTCAAGCACACTATATGACACTTTAGGTGAAATTTTCAAATTAAAACTATAAATTATTACACCCATTTTATTACCCTACCAACAACACTCGAGCAGGAATTACTTCTGCCGGATCCTGTATATATGGAGGGAGAAAGAGAGAGAGAATGATTTATGATGAGAGAGGGATTGGATCACATGGTTATGGAAGCTGAGAAGTCCCATGGTCTGCATCTACAAGCTGGAGACTGAGGGAAACCAGTGGTGGAAATCAGTCTGACTCTAAAGGCCTGAGAACCAGGACAGCCAGGGATGTAAAATCCCAGTCTGAGGCCTGGAAAAGATGAGGTTAGATGTTCCAGCTCAACAGATGAGGCAGAGGGAAAAGGGATGAATCCCCCTTCTCTCAGCTTTTTGTTCTCTTGTTCTCTTCAGGCCCTCAGTGGAAGGGATGATGCCCACTCAATAGGGAGAACATACAGTGAGTCTACCAACTCAAATGTTAAGTTGACGTGTAAAATTGACTATGACACTGATCCTGTCTTTCATATCTTCAGCACTTCATTCACTTCCCCCAGAGAACAGAGTCACCAGCCATAAGACAATAACCTGGCACTTGAAATTGCTGGAAGAGAGTGAAAAATGTGCAAGGTTGTTTCCATTCAAATAGTATTATCTGGGAAACTATATATGACGCACCATGCAAAACCTGGAGAGGCAACTACGCATGTGCTTCAGCCCTTACTCCCAATGAACTTAGACTCTGATGGGAAAACAGATTTTTTTTTTAAAGGAGAGTATCAAAACAGTGTAACTAAATGAGTAGGCTCACATTTATAGAGCATCCTGTCTGAACCACTCACTGTACTAGACACCTAGGACACATCAATGAACTAGACACATAATCTCTAGCCTCAGAAAGTTTACAGTCTGGGGGGAAATGATTCTTATAGTGCTTAACCTAGGCTTTATGGATGGGACTGTTTCTATTTTAATTGGTTTCTTTGTATGTAATCCTATGTAATTTTATTTTATGTATTTAAAAACATTACCCTGAGATATGGTCCCCAAAGGCTTCCCTAAACTGCCAAAGATATCCAAAGGTACAACCTTTGTCTGTAACTGCAATGCAAAATAGATAAAGCACCCTTAAACAACTCAATGTATCATAGCAGATACATTTCCACAATAAAATACTGGAATTTGTATACATTCAAGAGGGTGTTCAGGTAATAAACACTAGCCCAAAGGCACCAACATGTGATTTTTACACACTGGAGGTCACTAGAGCCGAAGCTCAGATCCCATTTCTAAGAATGGTGAAGAGTGTCTAGGCAGTGGGGATAATGGACAACAAGAAGGCACCAGAATACTGAGAACTATCAGCTTGTGCCCACTTGCAGCTCCCTCGGCTGTATCTCTCACCCGAGTTCTGTCACTTCCCAAGCAAATTAGGTAGAAACAGTGAAAATTAATCCACTGTGTCATAGCAGCAGCTCATTGCTCCTCCAAATTAGTAAAAAATGAGAGCTGACAGGACAATATAATTTAGAAATGGAAGGGACTTTCATAATCATATGGTCCAACTTCATTTTATAGATGAGAAAACTGAATATTAATTAAATTATGTGATTTATCCAAGGTCACAGAGCTTATTAGGTTTAGAGTTGGACCTACAATTTAGGATTCCCAACCTCCAGGGAAATGTTCTTATCATTCTTCCCTCAGTCCTTCATCATGAAAAGGTCACAAATATCAGTACAGATAATGCCAGTAAAAATACATTTTCATTGACTTTGGATATGCCAATGTGAACATACAAGGTTGGAAGTAAAATACATGGTAAACAGATAATAATTCATTAGAAAAGAGAAACTTAAGTGTATAAAACTGACTTCCAATGGCATAGATGCACTACATATACACTACCATTTTTGCCTGACACTTTATTTTGAAATCTGTTTTTTGAACTAAATCATTAAATGCTTACTAAAATCATCTTTATCCCTGAAGAGCATCCTATTAATAGGCCCAGTACCTGTGCATAACTCTTTCTTGATAAATTATATTCCTGCAGCACAATGTTGATGGTATAATTTCCATTTTTATCTTCAAAACAAATGTACTGTTGTCATTCTCCCAGGTTCTCCTGGCTCTTCTCCAAGAATTACTGAACTATGACACCAGTGGAATCTGAATAGATCCCAATACGGGAGACAAGAACAAAATGATATTCTAGGCTTCTATAAATCGCTGCTCCAACAGTCCTTGAAAAATGAATAAAGATGAATTATATTATGTATTTTCTCCAGACAACTTTTCAAAGCCAAAGAAATTTTGATTTATGATATTCTTCTGAACATCAATTTTCATAGCCTCCTATTCACTCACATGTGTAACTTATTGGAATAACTCCAAGTTTTCCCTTTAACATTTTACATACCTCTCTGCTGTCCTGTGTAGTACTCCGGGATGGGTGTGTGAGTTGTACCCAAAGTGATGCATGTCACTGTACACCTGTCAAGTGTAGTAAAGGTAAGTGATGCTTCTCGAACTGATTTCCTCAAACCAGCACAGTAATCAGGCCCTCCCTCATTAAATAGCAGGCTCAAAAAACAAAAACACAAAAAAACCCACAAAACTACAGACACTTAGCTTCTATATTTTAGTTTAGAGCTATAAATAACAAAAATGGGGATCTTTATTTTTTTTATATTTTCTCCCAAATATCCTATTACTTTGAAGTAATATTTGTGAAAGGCTATAAATCATGCAAGGCCCTTTATTGACTCATAAATCTTAGTTATTACTATTATTGTTGTTGTCACTTAAAATGACTGCACATAACAGCACATGAATAATTTATCACAACATGCATGGTCCTTCCCTTACACTTGGACATAACTTTTGGGGAAATTTTATTTTTGAGTCTTCCTATTCAGCCACATATCTCTTGCTGTCCAAATGTTTTGTAACACAACATGAGAACAAGTCCATAAACTGATTTTTAAAATATTTTATTTATTTATTTTTAGACAGAGGGGAAGGGAGGAAGAAAGAGAGGGAAAGAAACATCAAAATGTGGTTGCCTCTTCTGTGCCCCCTACTGGGGACCTGGCCCACAACCCAGGCATGTGCCCTGACTGGGAATTGAACCAGTGACTCTTTGGTTCAAAGGCCAGCACTCATCCACTGAGCCACACTAGCCAGGACAATAAGCTGAATTTTTAATCTAGTGTCCTGCCTGGTGCCCAGCATAGAATGGTGCCTACATATGTTATTAAATGGGAAACATAATTCTGGGGAAAAAAGGATGGGGCATCCTTTTAAATGTTTATGCTTGGGTAAGACTCAGAAAGAAAGGAAACTCAATTTAATCACCTCCTCTATAAAAAATTTAAAAATATTTTTTTTTCTCAGAAGAGGTAGAGTTGAGCACTTCTTTCTATGTGCCATCAACCTTCCCTCTATATGCTTCTAATGTAGGGAAAATAACATTGTATCTCAATTCTTTTCTTACTTCTCTCTCCCCCTATGGACAAATAAAAACTGTGTTGATGTAACATCTGTAAATCCCACAACTAGCACAGTGTTTAGCATATAGTAAGAACTCAGTAAACTTTGTTGAATGAACACATTTTTGAAAACTGGAGGAAAGGGGGGATAAAGAAAGTGAGGAAAGTAGACATGGATGAGTAATGAAGTAAAGAGAAAAGTGAAGAATAGAAAAATGTGAATAAGAAATGTGGGGAAAAAATGATGGTCACTCATCATTTTATTGCCTAACTTTGTGTCAAGTGGTTTCTGTGGAAATGATTTAAGGCATCAAGGCTTGAGATAAGTAGACTAACAAAAAAAGGTAGCTTCCCCCACATTTCTAGTGCTGCACATTTGCTTTAATCAAGTGGTCTTACTTGTCCTCCACTGGTCTCGGGAGAGAAAACATCCCAAAACTTGACTCATTCTCATAATCAGTCACTTGGCCAGAATTATTTGGTGTACAACTAGTATATTCCACCACACTTCCCCTCTGGAGCTATAATGAAGAGTATGATCTATGCAGTCATGGAAGTTACAACCAAGTGGGAGAGACCAGCATTAGTAAGATTAAGTAAACCTGTCATTGTGTTAAGCACTATGAAGAATAAGATATGGTTCTAGGAGAAAACAAAATAAGAATAGGACCCAGTCAGCAAAGCTAGTCTTCCATGAGAAATGATGCTGGGGCTGAGATAAGAATTTAACCTGGTAGTTTGGGAGGAGAAGTACATTCCAAGCAGGGAGTACCAGCATCACAGCACACAGACCACATGAGGGAAGTGAGCATGAAAGAAAGTTTGCCATACCCACTTCAAAGAATTACCAAACAGATCCAAGATGGCAGAGGAGTAAGTGGAAGCTACACTAATCTCCTCCCAGGACCAATCTGGAATTACAACTAAGTGTAGAGAAATCATCTGGAATAACCAGTTGAACAATAGCTGGAGAGAAGCCTTATAGCCACAGACAGATATAAGAAACCACTTGACCACAATGTGACTGGTACGGAGTGTGGAAGAGGCACAGGAGTGCTGCCTGGGCTCCCACAGGTGGCAAATGAAATGCAAGAGGGAAATTTCAGCAGCTGGGAGATTCCCCCTGAGAAGTGTGGGGTCTAAACCGCAAGCTGGGCTCCCCAGCCTACAACACCAGAGCCAGAAAAGAACCAAGATAACATCCAACTGTGAAAAGCAGTGGGGTTTCTGTGTGCCAGAGAAAGGAGGCTGGAGCCACAGAGAGCTTCTTAAAGGGCCAATGCACACAATTTCATTTTCAGCCACTTATCCTGGGCTCTGGCAATGTGGGGCAGAGTAGACTAGAGATGCTTGAGGAGAGTCTGGAAATGGTGGCTTTAGGGAGAGAACAGAGGGAGAAGCTGCTAGGATCCCTGTGCTGAGTCATTCCCTATACGGCAGGAACCATCTTGCTCAAGCAGAGCACTGTCCTCCAAGTGGCATTAGCCTGAGGGAAAACAATAGCCCCCCACAGAGGAATTACTCTGACCCACCCTGTTGTGCTTAAGCCTAACTGCTGATTAGAGACTGACTAGAACAACAACTGAAGGAGACAGCCACAGAATGTGGATCACTGGTCATCTCAAACAGGCCACATAGGGACAGACTGGGACACCATCGGACATCACCAAGGGCAGACTCAGAGAGAGAAGACAGTGAACCTGTACAACAACATACAAGACTTAATAGGTGGAGTGACTCTTGGTCAGCCAGCCAGAGGGAAGGACCCACCAAAGCATAACCCAACAACAACTAAAACCCAATTACAACCAGAGAGCCCACATAAATGGCATAAAGGGCATCCAAGCAGCATCAAGTTGAGGAGATCAAGGAGACTGCATCACTGAAGCCTACAGATCTCCTACCACAGAAAGCCACACCATGAAGACAGGGAGTCAAAGCAGATCAATCTAAGAAGCAGAAACAAACAAGAAGAGTTACCTAAAATAGGGAGACAAAGAAACAATACCCAATAGAGAAGAAAGGATGAATCCCAAGAAACAGTGCTACATGAAACAGAAGCAAGCAAACTATCAGACATTGAGTTCAAAATAATGGTTATAAAGATGCTCAATGAGCTCAATGAGAAATACAAAGAACTCCAGGGTAGCTACAAGGAACTTACTGTGGACTACTCCAGCATGAAAAAGGACATAGAAACTATCAATAAGAGCCAGTAATAAATGAAGGATATAATATCTGAAATGAATAACACTGTAGAAGGAATTAAAAGCAGGTTAGATGAAGCAGAAGTTTGAATCAGTGAGCTGGAGGGCAAGGTAGAAAAAAATTCCCAGACAGAGCAACAAAATGAAAAAAGACTCAAAAAGAATAAGGAGGGCTTAAGGGAGCTGCAGGACAACATGAAACATAAAAATATCCGAATGATAGGGAGATCAAAAGGAGAAGAAGAGCAAGGGATAGAAAACCTGTTTGAAAAAGTAATGACAGAAAACTTCCCTAACTTGATGAGAAAAAGAGTCACACAAGTCCAGGAAGAATAGAGGGTCCCAATCAAGATGAACCCAAAGAGGCCCACTCCAAGGTATATCATAATTAAAATGCCAATATTTAAAGACAAGGAGAGAATCTTAAAGGCAGCAAGGAAGAAATAGCTAGTAACATACACGGGAGCTCTGATAAGGTCATCAGCTGATTACTCAACAGAAAAAGTACATTCAAGAAGGGAATGGCAAGAAATAAAAGGCATCCAAATAAAAAAGAAGTAAAACTATCATTTTTTGTGGTGTCATGATAGTATACATAGGAAATCCTATAGAGTCCACCAGAAAGCTACTCGACCTAATAAGTGAATTTGGCAATATAGCGGGTTACAAAGTCAATATTCAGAAATGAAGGCATATTTGTACACCAACATTGAAATAGCAGAAACAGAAACTAGAAAAAAAATCTCATTTACTATAACAACAAGAGAAATAAAGTACCTGGAATGAACTTAACCAAGAAGCTAAAAGACCTGTACTCAGGAAACTATGGAACACTGAAGAAAGCAATTATAGAAGATACAAATAAATTCTTGGATTAGAAGAATTAACATCATTAAAATGTTCATACTACCCAACGAAATCTGTAGGTTCAGTGCAATCCTTATCAAAATACCAATGATATATTTCACAGATTTAGAAGAAGTATTTAAAAAAATTTATATGGAACCAAAAATGGCCCCCAAAAGCCTCAGCAATCTTGAGAAACAAGAACAAAGTAGGAGGTATCACAATACCTGATATCAAACTATATTGCAAGTCCACTGTAATCAAAACAGTCTGGTACAGGCATAAGAACAGACACATAGATCAATGGGAGAGAATAGAGAACCCAGAAGTAAACATATGTTTCTATGGTCAATTAATACAGTGTCCAGCAGAAGTAATCCTTGCGTGAGTGTGGTTGGTAGGGTATGTGAATGCCTCACATGAGATAGACAGCTATTTGAACATTTCACCTAAAATGTTATATGGTGTGCTTGAGTGTAATATTGTTATGTTACATAATTACATGCTTATGATTTTGTAATAAAAAAGGGAGTGTTATTTGTGCTGGACCCTGACTTGACAGAGAGGATAAGAGCATAAAATGGAGTTAAAATTGCCTCTTCAATAAATGGTGTTGGGAAAACTGAAATAGTATAGGCCAAAAAATAAAATTAGACCACCAGCTTACACCATACACCAGAATAAACTCAAAATGGATAAAAGACTTAAACATAAGCCATGACACCATAAAAGTCCCAAAGGAAAACATAGGCAGTAAAACTTCAGATACCCCATGAAGCAATACTTTTGCCACTGTATCTTCTATGGCAAGGGAAAGAAAGGAAAGAATAAACAAATGGGACTGTATTAAATTTAAAAGCTTCTGCATAGGTAAAGAAAACATCTTCAAAATGAAAAGAGAACCAACCATATGGGAAAACATATTTTCCAATGATACCTCAGATAACGGTTAGATCTCCAAAATATATAAAGAGCTCATACAACTCAATGTCAGAATGACAAACAATTAAATTGAAAAATGGGCAAAGGACATGAACAGACACTTTTCCATAGAGGACATACAGAGGGCCCAGAGGCATATGAAAGGATGCTCAACATCACTAGCCATCAGAGAGGTGCAACTTAAAACTACAATGAAATACCACCTGACACCTGTCAGAATGGCTATCATAAACAAATCAACAACAAAAAAATGCTGGCAAGGATGTGGAGAAAAGGGAACCCTAGTGCCCTGTTGGTGAGAATGCAGACTGGTGTAGCCACTGTGGAAAACAGTATGGAATTTCCTCAGAAAACTAAAGATGGAACTGCCTTTTGATCCAGTGATTCCACTGCTTGGATTATACCCGAAGAATCCTGAAACACAAATTCAAAAATTTATGCACCCCAATGTTCATAGCAGTGTTATTTACAATAGTCAAGTGCTAGAAACAGCCTAAGTGCCCATCAGTAAGTGAGCTGATCAAAAAACAGTGGAACATTTACACAATGGAATTCTATGCAGCAGAAAGAAAGGAGCTCCTACCCTCTGTGACAGCATGGATGGATCTGGAGAGCATTATGCTAAGTGAAATAACCCAAGCAACAAAAGACAAACATATGATCTCACCTATAAGATAAACCCATTGAACAAAACAAACAAAAAACAAGCAAAATAGAACCACAGCCATGGAAACAAGGAATAGTCTGACAGAAACCAGAGGAGAGGGAGAGGGGAACAATGGGTTATGGAAGGGAAAAGGTCTAGTCAAGGAACATGTATGAATGACCCATGGACATGGACAACAGAATAGGGATTAACTGTGGGAGCAAAGTTTGGACAGCACTGGGGAGAGCAATGGGGGAAAATTGGGAGAACTGTAATAGAACAACAATTTTTAAAAATTATCAAACAAATGTAGTCTTCCACTACTTTGAGGGATGCCTTAAAGAACAATGCATAAGGTGAGTGGATTATTTCATAGACCTTTATCAGAAGACAGTCAGCAGTATTATTCAGTGCTGGCTCTGCTATTTCTTATGGCCTACTGACAACTCATGGGGACAACTCTGAGGTGCGACCTACAATGGCTTCTAAAACCTCTGATGAATGGGACCAGTCCATTCCTGTGGGCCTTGTCTGATTACTATCCTTTCCTTCCCTGGCCCATTTCCATGCCTTTAACCCATCTTTTCCTTGGAACACTTCCTAATAAATCATATTCACAGAAATCCCTGTGTTCAGTTTGCTTCTGAGAAACAGAAAAGAGAAGCCAATGTTTTTTCCCCTTTGGTTGTAAGAGATTAAATAGAAATTGTATTACAAATTATTTTCTAATAGAAAACAACATATTTTGACATATATTCTATGTATGTCTATATGTCTATGTATGTCTATGTCTATGTATGTCTATGTCTATGTATGTCTATATATATTCTATATATATATATATATATAAATTCTTTCTTTCTTTGAAATTTCCATACTGTAGCATTGTTTTAATTTCACCATCAGAAGGAAAACTGGGGATCAGGGTAGAAGAAGCAACAGTTTTTGTTTTCATGGAAATAGTATTCATGTGGAAGTGCTTGGATATCCCAGACTCTAAAGCAGGTCTGCTAATAACTAGTTGTGCTGTCCTGAGCAAGTCACTCAAGTAGGCCTCAAAACATTTATTGATGTTCTCTAAGGCTGGAGAATATCTATTGGATATGTTTAGAGCTTTATCATGTCTATCAAGATATTACCACCTGGAAAGGCAGACCTCATAATGGAGTTAACCTATGCCCTTAATCCTTAACTTTCATATATCTTTGAAGATGCCCACATATCTATTATGTGCTTCCTCACTACAAGCTCATTTTTCTTCTATTTTTGCCTCCTAGGGAGGCTTGCTTTCCAGCCTTTGATGAGCAATAGATTCTGTCCCTGTTGCCATAGAAAATCCATTACTTATGCCCCCCTCAAACACTCCATGAATTTTTGACTCTTAAATTTAATATATTACCAACCACACAGCTTCAAAGCTTTAATATCCTCAGCAGATCAGGCATGAAAAACTGGATCTATGTCTTTTATCCTCTTTTTTGTGCAATTTGTCTAAGAGAGACCTGTGAGCTCAAGATCCCCGAGGGGGAGAGGAGATAGTCCTGAGACTGAGGAGCTGCATTCTCTTTCTGTGCTTGTTGGAGCACATCTCCCTAGCTTGGTGGTTTTCTTCTCTCAGCGCTTTAAATATTTTACTCCACTCTCTTCTGGTTTGAATTGTTTATGAGGAGCAGTCACATGTAATGCTTATCTTTGCTCCTCTATAGGTAAGGTGTTTTGTTCCCTCTAGTTTCTTTAAAGATTTTTTCTTTATCTTTGATTTTCTGAAGCTTGAATGTGATATACCTAAGTATAGGGTTTATTTATTAATTTTTTTGTTTTTATATTCCTCTTGTTATTCTCTGAGCTTTCTGTTTCAAGGGTTTGGTGTCTGACATTAATTTGGGAAAAATCTCAAGTCATTATTGCTTCAAATATTACTTTTATTACTTTCTCTCTTGTTTCTCCTTGTGGCACTTCAATTGTGCATATCTTCATACTTTTGTAACTGCCCCACAATTCTTGAATATTCTGTCATGGGGTTTTTTTTTAGTTTTTTTTTTCTTTTTTCTTTTCAGCTTTGGAAGTTCCTATTGTTTAATCCTCAAGCTCAGAGATTCTTCCTTCAGCTGTGTCCAATCTACTAATGAACCATCTATGGGTAGTCTTCATTTCTGTTCCAGTATTTTTTATCTTTAGTATTCATTTTTATTTTTTCTTAAAATTTCCATCTTTCTGCTTATAGTATTCATTCATTCTTGCATGTGGTCTGCTTTTTCCATTGAGCCCTTAGCATATTAATCATAGTTGTCTTAAATTCTTTGTCTGATAATTCCCACACATCTGCCATACCTGACTGGTTATGATGCTTGTTCAGTCTACTCAAATCGTATTTTTTTACCTTTTAGCATACCTTGTAATTTGTTGTTGAAATCTGGACATGGTATACTGGGTGAAAGGAACTCCGGTAAGTAAGTATTCAGTGGTGTGATGGTAAGGTGTAGGGGAAGGGGGTATGTTCTAGTGTCCTATGAGTAGGTCTCAGTCTATTGGTGAGACTGTGCTCTGAACTGTAAACTTCTCAGTTGGTCTTTCTTTTTCCTTACAGGAGACAGGATGACTAGCAGGAACTGGGGCTGGGTATTTTCCTTCCCCTGAGTAGGTTAGGCTCTGATAAAAACCTAGCAGGTTAGGCTCTGGAAAAACAGTTTCTCTTGAGGACAGGCCTTGTGAAGAACAGACTACATTGGAAGAAGCATGAGGGGATTTTTCCAACATTCACTATGAGAACTCCACACTCACAAAAGTGTGGGGGCCCCTTATGACTGGGTGCCCCTAGAATTTTTGTGTCTCAGGTTTGTCCACACTATACCTCCAGTAATTCATCCATTACAGGTCAGGTTTTCCTTCCTGCTGCTAGTTTCCATGGAGGTTGCTGCTCATGGGCTTCTGACCCAAGAAGTTATGATTCTTCGTATCCATCTGCCTTTTTCTCCAATTTTGGGATCAGCAGTTTGCTCTGTGATCTCACTTCTTTGATGAATATAAGAGGACTTAATTGCTTTTACAGTCTTTTCTGTTTTGTATTTGTTGTTAGAATGGAGTGGCCATTTCTGAACTCATTACATGTTGGACTGGAAACCCCTAAAAAGCTTTTTCAACATATAAAATCTCATAAGGGTTCCACTGGCTCATTCCCTTGCCACTAACTGGACTTAACATCCCTTGTAAAACTTATTTCAATAAATATTAGAGCCAGTCATATTAAATTAAACTCATATTAGAAAAAGTAGTTTTTAGACAGAAATTCTCATGACAATTGGCCAGCTTCTTTATCAAGTTCACCTCTTTCCAGTCTAAGTTTTTCTCTTTGGAAAGAGCATAATTGTTTATAAAATAAATAATTTAAAAATAAACAGTAAATATTTTATGGCTTTTTATTACCTAACTAAAATGGATTTGCATGTTAGCAGATCCTGTCCAACTCAGAACTACCCCCTCAGAAAATGAGCTATTCTGATTAATACAACCCACACATCTATGTGTATGGGGAGAATTTGCCTCGCTTCTCCACTGCTGTAGTCTGCAACTTAAAGACAAAATGGCCACCTCCAAGCCCCAAGGAATTCCTATTTCCCTTGGGTCAATTTATATTTTTCACAATGAAAATTTCAAGCTTAAAAATCAGTTCTCCATCCTAGCCAATTTCACCTCAAAATGTTAAAGAAAAATGCTTAAAGTTAAAATAAAATTCACATGAAGTTAACCTTTAGCATTTAACTTGTACTGTGCATAGAAATTCCATTTCCACTTGCAAAATAAAGTGGGAAATTGAAAGACTTGTCCATTCATCCAAGCTTTAAGTCCATTTTTACTAAAACTTTCTAACTAATTGAGGCAAGCATAGCTTTTAAAGACAAATCAGTAAAGGCCTGACCTAATGTATCACCATAAATTGCATTGGGCCGGTGTCACAGCAGCAGATGTTTGGTCTATTTAGTCCTGAGTCTGGCACAGCAGTGGTAATGCTATCATTAATCTGCTGAGAGCACACCCCTCAGATGATAATTAGAAAGAAACTTTCTAAAAAGTAACCATAATTACAGTGACACTCTCAATAGCCCTAATTATAGAAATGAGTTTCACATTAAATTCACCTGCCTGATAATATACAGTAAAAGTCTATTTTAGCGGCACTATGCTGTTTGGTAAAGCAGCAGAGTCTGAGGTTCAGGTATTCACATGTGAATAATAGAGCCATCACCTCTAGAGTTTAGACTCAGATTAAAAGCTGCTATTAATTTGCCTAGAGTTAGTGTCGCTTGGCATAAAAAATACATCCATAGGCAAAAATCTAAAAAAATCCAAACAATGTTCTAGTCCTGGTTTATTTCCTATTTGCATGCCCAGTGTTTTCTTCTATCCAGACTCTATAAGACATTGAGCAAGGAAGAGTGCTTCCTGATTGCTCTTATAAAAAAGATCCATAAGTTTGATGTTGTTTGCTGATAGTCCTACTCATTTTTAATCTTGACAAGTTTTTTTATGTTTCCCAAGATAGTTATCAAAATCCCAGAAGGAAAATATGTATGCATAACATATACACAAACACATGCACAGAGGTATATATGCATGCACATATTTATGCAATGGCTATGATAACCTAATTGTCTTTACAAAGACATATTTCTATTCCACCTGGAAGAGACTTGGAATCACATGTTTGTCTTTCAGAGACCCAAGGCATACCATGATAATGTATTAATCTTCTGATATTCAATAACTGGTAGACACTGAAAAACTGAAAAGCAGTTTATTGTTTACAAGGAGCTATAAAAAGAGAGAGATCTAAGAAAGAACTGTATGGCTCTTGTCTTCCCATTTTTCATCCTTTTCCTTGATTTGGCTCACACAAAATTATTCATCAAATATTCAGTGAGGCAGGATCTAAGTTTACCCTTTTAGTATTCACAAAGCAAACTACTAAAATTAAATTTGCAGAAGATCTTCCCTCCTTTGCTCTCATCCTTGTTCCTCTAAAGTTTGAAAAGGTTCATGATTCTGTAAGGTAAAAAGAGAAAGAGGACAGAGTGATTTATTTTCCCTCAAAAATCCAGCTAAAAATGGCAAGTGAGGACACAATTTCTGCTATAAGTCATTGTTATGAAGGTGACTTCATTTTGATGGAAGTTGCAAATAGAATATATTAACTGTTTTGAATTTTAAGACAACTCTTTCTCTCATCAACTGTAGTCCCTGTGGTAGGGTTGAATGGTGGGAGATATGAGTAGTTTCAGTCCTCATTAAAATTTTGGCCACAAGCCATTGAACTGAATTCAATAAGTTGGAACCTCGGAATTTACATTAGTTCTTTAAATAAAGGCTTCTTTTCTGGACAATGAAGTTCTGAGTACAATTTGCTCTCCTAACTGTAAAAGGTTCACATGGAGTTCACAGAGACAAAATTAATTGTTCTTTACTCTATCGTTCTTTTCTCTTCTTTTCCACCCCCAAAGGATCCAACACTTCTATAGACCTCAAATGCTACTGTCCTTCATCTGGTGAAATTTAATTCAATTAAAATTTATAAAACAGATGCAGAGTATATCATATTAAGAGACAGTCTTAATAAGAAGAACAATAAAACTATCAGTTGCTCATTGATCCCAGCCTCTGAAATTTAAGAGATCCTTTCATTGAGTCTTTGATGAGACTTAAAGAGTAATCTAGCCAATCTGATTCTATATCTTACTTAGGGTTCAGAGTACTGTAGTTAGGATTTCTTATAAGGAAAACCCCAAAATACTGGGAGAGATGTCAATTTGTGGCTTTTTCAGACATTAACATCCTCCATCAACATTACTAACCACTTATTTCAAGCAACAAAGAAAGGAAGTGGTAAACAGATGGAGATCAGTGGTGGGAAAAACACCTCAAAATGGAAAAGCAATCAGCAATACTATAAAACCTAGTTCATAAAAACAAATATATTGCTGACTGTGTGACTTTAAGAATAGATGTAATTTACAGAAATCATCACCATGGCAATAGTATTGACTTTTCTCACATCTTTTAAGAAAGTAAAATGTGATCTTTCCCCACCTATTCACTATCTCCTTTAGAAAGACATACACAGAGCACAGTCTATACTATTTGGATGATATTACTGTATTCTGGCCTGTATTTTTCAGTATTATTTCATTATAGTGAGGTGAAAATAATACTAGCCTTCAAGTGAGGAAAAATGTATGTTTTAGTCCCCATTCAACAATGCATTACCCTCCAGGCCTTAAACAAGCATCATAATGTTTTGAGTCCCAGATTTCTTTTCCATAAAGTGTCCTGAGCAAGTTATTTCAGATAATAAATGTGAAGTTTACAAAACTATCTCTGTTTAAGGTAGAAATAATCAGGGGTGAATGACCATTTATAAACAGGGCAGGTCTTTAAGAACAAAAATGGGACTAGATCTTTCCTCGAGAATAAGACATGGATGTCCACTCTCACCACTCATATTCAACATGGTACTGAAAGGTCTAGCCACAGCAATTGGACAAGAAGAAGAAATAAAAGGCATCCAAATTGGGAAGGAAGAAGTAAAACTGTCATTATTCACAGAAGACATGATATTATACATAGAAAACCCTATAAGCCCCACCAAAAAACTACTAGGCCTAATAAATTAATTTGGCAAAATAGTAAAATAAAAAATCAATACTGAGAAATTGATGACATTTTTATACACTGTAATGAACTATCAGAAAGAGAAACTAAAAAAAAAATCCCCCAAAATAAGGCACATAGGAATAAATTTAACCAAGAAAGTAAAAGACCTGTATTTGGAAAACTACAGGACACTGAAGAAAGAAATTGAGGAAGATACAGATAGGTGGAAGCACATACCGTGTTTTTAGATTGGAAGAATTAACATCATTAAAATGTCTCTACTACCCAAAGCAATCTCAATGCAATTCCTATTAAAAGATCAATGGCATATTTCACAGATCTAGAACAAATATTCCAAAAAATCATATGGAACAAAAAACGACCCTGAATAGCCTCAGTAATCTTGAGAAAGAACAAAGTTGGAGGGATTGCAATACCCGACATCAAACTATATCATACAGTCACTGCAATCAAAACAGCCAGGTACTGGCATAAGAACAGACACATAGATCAATGGAAGAGAACAGAGAACCCAGAAATAAACTCACACCTTTATGGTCAATTAATATTTGACAAAGGACGCAAGAGCATACAATGGAGTAAAGAGAGTCTCTTCAATAAATGGTGCTGGGAAAACTGGACTGGTATGTGCAAAAAAGTGGAACTAGACCTAACTTACACTATACACAAGAATAAACTCAAAATGAATAAAAGACTTAAATATAAGTTGTGATGCCATAAAAATGCTAGAGGAAAACATAGGCAATAAAATATCAGATTATCTTGAGTAGCAATACTTTTGCTGATATATCCCTTAGGAAACAAAGAAAGAAATAACAAATGGGACTACATCAAATTAAAAAGCTACTGCACAGCCAAAGAAACCATCATCAAAAAGAAAAAGGAACCAGCCCTGGCTGGCATAGCTCAGTGGATTGGGCGTGGCTTTGAGCGAACCAAAGTGTTGCAGGTTCAATTCCCAGTAAGGTCACATGCCTGGGTTGCAGGCCATGGCCCCCAGCAACCACATATTGATGTTTCTCTCTCTCTCTCTTTCTCCCTCCCTTCCCTCTCTAAAAATAAATAAATTAAATTAAATTAAATCTTTAAAAAAGAAAAGAAAAAGGAACCTACTGTATGGGTGCATATATTTGCCAATGATACTTCAGACAAGAGTTTAATCTCCAAAATACAGGGTCCAGCTGAAGTAAGGCTTGCTTGAGTGTGGTTGGTAAGGTAATAATATGGGTGTAATAATTTATAGTTTAAATTGAACATTTCACCTAAAATATCATATGGTGTGCTTGAGTATGATATTATTATGCCATAGAATTACATGCTTATGATTTTTTAATAAAAGGTTTTGTTATAAAAAAGGGACATTATTTGTACCAAACCCTGTATATAAAGATTATATAACTCAACACCAGGAAAACAAACAACCCAATTTTAAAAATGGGCAAAAACCTAAATAGACACTTGTCCATGGAAGACATACAGATGGCCTGTAGACATATGAAAAAATACTCAACATCACTAGCCATCAGAGAGATGCAAATCAAAACCACAATGAGGTATCACCTCACAACTGCCAACACTGGCCATCATTAATAAATCAACAAACCAGTGCTGGCTAGGATGTCAAGAAAAGGGGACCCTAGTTCATTGTTGGTGGGAATGCAGACTGGTGCAACCACTGTGGAAAACTCTATGGAGTTATGTCAAAAAATTATAAATGGAACTGCCTTTTGACCCAGTGATACCACTTCTGGAAATATATCCTAAAAATCCAGAAACAGTAATTCAGAAGAACATATGTACCCCTATGTTTATAGCAGCATTATTTACAATAGCCAAGATCTGGAAACAGTGCAAGTGACCATCAGTAGATGAGTGTATAAAATAACCATTGTACAATTATACCATGGAATAATATGCAGTCATTTTAAAAAAGGAAATCTTACCTTTTGCGACATCATAGATGGGCCTGGGGACTATTACACTAAGTGAGATAAGCCAGTCAGTGAAAGACAAATACCATACTATATCACCTATATGTGGAATCTAATGAACAAAATTAACTAGTAAGCAAAATAGAATCAGAGGTATAGAAACATAGAACAGACTAACAGTTGTTAAGAGGGGAGGGAGGAGTTGGGGACTGGTTGAAGGAAGGCAAAGGGATTAGCCAAAAGACGTATGCATCACGCAGGGATGTGGACAACAGTATGGGGATTGCCTGAGGGAGTGGTGGGGGCAGGCCTGGGTGGGGGAGGTCCAAGGGGGAAAAACTAGGACAATTGTAATAGCATAAACAATAAAATATTTTTAAACAATATTTAAAAACCAAAAAAGTTACAAATGGAATTTTTAAAAAAGAGAAAAAAATGAAGCTAAATCTTTCCTAGAACCTGCCATAAAATTAATGAACGGCTTTTGAGAATGCACAAAGTAACTCAAAAATCTCTTTCAATTCATAGGTAGTCAAGCTATAAAAGGACCTGAGACCTCATCTGGTTCAACCTAATCACACAATAGATCAGAAAACTGAGCTCAGAGCAGCTCACTCACCCAAGTAAGTCATGAAAATAGTGCTAAAAAGGAACCAAACCACACTTTTCCTGAACTGGGCCCAGTGCTATCATCCCTGAACCACCCAGATCAGACTGGCACGGGTTTCATTTGAAGCAAAGATACTGCAATTTTATCATATGTTTGTGATAAAATGAGAAGTCACAGTTTTCATGAGCAGCTGACTTAATATATGAATATTTTGACAAAGCAGATCTTTTCCTGACAGGCTGTCCTCCTAAGGATTTGACATTTGTTGGAAGAGGCAAGGTAAAGCATAGTTAGCAAACAGTGAGTGGTCTGACTGCTAACTAGAGTCCTAGATAAGCAGCACTGGGGTTGCCAAGAGAAGAAATAAAAAGTGGCATGCTAGGTCCCCTGCTCTACAACTCTGACTAGGAAGCTGCATTCAGGGACTACACTTGGCAGGCAAGTAAAAGAAAGATGCAGGAATGAAGTATGAGCTCCATTGCCTATCAGGTACTGAAGCACAATTTATCTTCCTCAAATCAATCCCTGGAAACAAGATCTTAATGGCCTTCTTTCTGGTTATCCCTAAAAATTTATTCTCAGGGAGATCATAAGAGGCAAGCCGCTGAGAAGCCACACTCCTTCTGATTCAATGAGTTATTTCTGGGAGAGTTTCAAGGACAAAAATGATGTGAGGCAGGTTCAGGAGGAGGGCCTCGTCTGGCACAACAGAACAGCAGGACTTGAAAACAAGCGGTCACACTCCAGGTTGGAGGTATGACGTGCTTCTCCTCTCATATTCCCCTACAGTCTTCACACATCTATCGGCAGCTTGTCTCTCCCTCGACCCTCAGCAGCCTGGTTAAAACCAAGAGGCAGAAGGGGAGAGTGGTGCATATGTTCTGCTATTAATATATCATTAACTGACACAAGACTACTCAAGGGGCATAACTCCTAGATGTCAAGAAGGCAACACAATTGTGACAGCAAAGTGTGGTCCCTGACCCTGACCTTATCAGTCTAGAGAATCTCTTGGGGTGCCCTAAAATATTTTTTAAAGGAGCCCAGAGCTGTATGGGATGTTGAGGCCTTTTAATTAGCAGATGCAAAGACTTTCAGATTCCCTCTTACAATTACATCCCATTCCTGAAAGGAAACCATCAGTGTCAATATAAAAAGAGGAACCAGCACAATTTGGTCTGTTTCATTGTTCATCTCCTTGCGTCACAGAATAATTTAACCCTAAAAATAGCCAGGCATTATTGGTGTTGCTGTATCCAAACATTCCTGATATTCTAGCTTAGAGTGGTAGAAGGAAGCAGAATTGACAGATGTAAATGTAAGGCAAATTAATAAATTCTGATTTGCGATGGATTCATTTGCTTGGTTGGATTCTTGACTTTTTCTTCAGAAGCACTTTCAGTAAATTACTGCATTCTGCAGGACAGAAAATAACAGATTGCTCACGGGTATTGGAGGAGGTAGGAGAAGGGGAGTGCATCTGAAGGGAATGAGAATGACTCAGTCCACCCACATGTCTCTGATGTACTAGAAATAGTATCTTCTGAAACCAAGGGTCAGAGACTCTTACTGATGCTGAAAAAAAATAAATCCTAAGCCTTTTTAAAGTTGCCGAGTTTCCTTGAGTTTGTACATTTCCAGACTATGCTTTAGCAACTTGAAGCTCACTGGCCCCCGCTTCTGTTTTGTGCTTGCATGACTTCTGTTGAGAGTCATCCCCATTTTGATTAATTATACTGGTTACATTTTAGAAGCAATGGACTGTCCAACAAGCAAATGCTGTACTGGCTGCATTCTAGAATTTGCTTTAAAATTTATCTGCTGCTACTCTAAAGGGAAGTATTCCTTTTGTTTCCTACAAACCTGGGCCCTGCCCTGTTACATGGGTTATCACACATAGGGAAACACCTCATTGAGATCTGCCTTTTCCTTTAAGTAGAGCAGGGTGAGGGTGGGGAGGTTATTTAATTAATGCAAGAAATATGTATTCCATAACTACAATGGGCCTAGGAAACGCAATGGAGGGTAAACGTTTGTGAAACTTTCCTCAGAAGTTGTCCTTGTGGTTGAGGAGAGGACACACCAAGAGATCCATGTGAAGAGCGAGATGAACTCACACAGCAGATGAGGAGTTACTGATGCTGCCCATCAGTGCTCCAGGGATGATGGACGGATCCTACACACTAGACTGTACTCTGACCTGGGACACATTTTAAAATAAACTGTCCTAAAGTCATTTTTTTTCACCTGGCATTTGTGGCAAACTGAAAAATTCCTGAGGGAAGAAGATGGAAGGAAATGATTTATTTTTATTTATACAAAACAGATGGTTTTATATTATATAAATAATAAAAGAATTTTTTATGATTTCTTTAGAAAAGAAAATAAAGAACAAGGCAGCTGCTCTTTAAATTAACATGAAGAAATAAAGCTACAGCCTTTCAAGATTTCTTCCTCAAATAGGGTGATGTTTTTCTTTAATCTCTTTCATAGCTATTATGAGTAAACACCGGTCATCATGAATTTTAAAGAATATGTCACCTTAATAAAAATATGGAAATATGTGAAAGAATTAGCCAAATATAAACCATTGGGTTTTTATTGTTCTAATAAATCAAATTGCTTCTTAAGGACTTCTAGAGAAAACAAACAAAGTGTTAGTAAGATAAAATTCAATATAAGTATCTATTTATAGCCCACATTTTTGACGTTCAAAAGTAAGAGACCTATAAATGGACTTCAAAGCATCATCTAATTTAGACATTTTTGACCCTAGATGAACATTTGAATCTCCTGGGAGCTTCCAAAGACTGTGCTCAGATCTCCCCTCAGGTTAATGAGCATTTTTTATAGCTCCTGAAGTGATGCTAGTGTGCAGCCAGGTCTGAAAGACACTAGTTTATTTTCTTATTCTTTGATTGTTATTTTATTTCTATGGCTTTGTGTTTTTCAATACTTTTCTAAAGATTTTCTGTTTGATCCTTGCCTTCATATACTCATGATTCTCTAGATAATTCTACATTGTGTTCTATCTTCTAATCTTCTGGTTGACTGTCCTTTCAATTTCATGTTGGAATCCTTCATGTTGGACCATGTTTTCTTTATTCCAAAACGTCCTCTCTCTATTTACTCATACCACTATGTTCATGTTGACTTACAAATTATTCCCACCCAAACATTGCTGCCAGGCACACAGTAAAAAACAAACAAGTGACAATCTCTGAAGAGTAACTGATTCCATAAATTCCTACATGACATTGATGGCTGGGCTTTTTTTACTAAGCAGACTTGATAAATCAGGTTGACTTGTTAAATGGAATTTGAGTTTCAGAAATGTTAGGCACGTCGATTTTAATCATAAGCTCTGATTCTAGCCTGAACCTGATGTAGCGGTATGCTGATAAATTTGAAACAATTTTTTTAAATGTGATAAAACAGAAAAGATTTCTCTGACAGGACCAAGCTGGAATAAAAATTCTCTACTTAAACATGATTTTATGTTTTCCTAAGCCTACAAGCAACAACGAAGGCCACTGACATTTGCCAAATGCATGTGGCGGTTTGGGGTTTGTCACTGTAGCTGGGTTGTCACCATAGCTCAGTGATAAGCAGATCTTACTAAAGTGAATTTCCCTGCAAAAGAAAGAAACTCCAACTTCATATATGTTGCCCTAGGACATAAAATAATGTTCACATCTAAAATGTACTATTTTTTGTTTGTTTTAGATCCCCTTATGGAACAAGAATCATTCCAATCCAATCTTTGCTTAAAATGACATAATTAGAACCAAGTTTAAACCAAAATCATATGAACAGGTAAATGACTGGCATGAAGAGAACACTTAACCTTGCTAAAGACACGGGGTTTAGGTACAGCTATTAATCTATGTGCAAGCAGTCAAACAATGTTTAGAAAAGCAAATATTAGAGTCCAGAAAAGCATCTAAAATTCAGAGCACAGACATTGCAACCCTATCTGACTTAAAATATCTAATGCCGAGCAACTATTTAATCACTCTATCCCTAGGGATTTTTTATCTTTAAAATGGATATAATAGCATCTACTGGTAGGGAGGAAACAATGCAACATACACATACAGCATTTGAGATAGTGGCTGGTTTATAAATGCACAAGTACACACAGAAGGTGTCTCTTATAAGCACACAAAGCTCTATGTTTCTATATTAAGTCACATGCAGCTATACAAATACATACACACAAAAAATATTCATATAAGAAAAAGAAACCTTGTTCTTATGCCTCTTCTTTCTAGAAATGGGGCCACATGTATTCCTAAAACAGTAGGGAAAAAGAGCAGCCCAGACCGTACCAGTAGTATCACTGTCCCCCCAGTACTGAGCTGGCTGTTGTGGACACAGGGCTGCACAAAGCATAATCTTTGACTTGGGGCAACTTTGCAGTCTAGAAGATGAGACACACATGCAAACAATGGTATCAGGTATTCTAACAATGATATGCACAAAGGACAATGGGGGGTTTAGAGGGGATGTTAACTATGCTATGCTTAAGATCTCATGGGTGTGGGTCAACAAAGGCTTCACAGAGGAGAAAGATCTTAGACTTGTTCTTAAAATATAAGTAAAAAGTCCATCAAATGGAAGGAAAAACACTCCAAGCAGAAGGAAAAACAGGTGTAGTGCAAAGACAGAAGAATAAATATGCACACTGTGTTTGAGAAACTGCAGTTAGTCTGATATGAGTGAACAGGCAAGAAGTAAGGATCACCACGTAATAATGCTACATGGGTAGAAAAGGGCTGGATGATAGAGGGCCTAATACTTAAAACAAGACTGACTTTGAAGCAGGGATATAGCACCATCTGGCCTTTAGGAAGATCACTGGTTGCAGATATGGATAGTTTAGGTTGGCTCAATGCTGGAAGCTTTCTCCAATACTTGAGAATTCTGTAACAATTTTTAAAAGAATATGACAAATCTGAGATGTTTAGAAGGCAGAAATAGTAATACTTAGTGATCAATTGAATATGGGAGGGATGGGGAAGAAAGAAGTGTGTGGCTTGGGTGGCTATTTAAAAGTGTGTGTATATGTGTAAGAGAGAGAGAGTTTTAGGCAGGGAGGAATTAGAAGTAATTGTTCCTTTGGACATGCTGAGCTTAAAGGGCTACAGGACTCTAAGAAGACACGTTCAGTAGGCCATTGGCCTGTGAGTCTGGAACATCAAACCATAGGGGAGGTTATAGTCACATGGTCATGAAGAACAAATTCACATGTAAACAGTACCCGAAGCCTTAGGCGTGATTGGGGTCTCTTTGCTGTCCTTCCACTAAGTTATTGGGTCCATTATCTATTTCCTCTCTTCTTTTTCTTCTCATCACTATTTTGTACCTTGCCTTTCTTTACCAAAAATATATTTCATTTGGTGTCTTTCATGTTGCTTTTTTAATTCCTTTCCAGCACCAAGTACCACTCTTACTTTTAGATCCATTCTTATGTTTATCACTTCTTTTACATTTTTTTTGTTTTCAGTAATTTTCCCTCTGTAATAAAAGTCTTATTCCTTAACAGTACTTCAAATATAGAAATATTCTAAATTAAGAACCTGTATATTTTTAGTTTTTAACATTTTATCATGTGAAATTCATACATAAACAAAAGTATACAGAATATCCTAACAAACTTCCATATCCTTCAACAGACAGCTATATTTTTAATCATAAATTCAGTACTTGACTACTGCAATCCTGTATGAACCCTACTCTCCTCCTGCACCAGAAAATAATCACAGCTCTTATCTGTAGATGTTTGCAGTTTGTTCAGCCTTAAACTCATGCCCTGTGTTGTGTACCATTCCAGCCACCTTTCCACTGATTGTATACTTAACAACTGCCTTGTGGGTTGTTAGGTAGCATTCTTTACCCACCTGACAGAAAAAAGAAAACAATGTAAGATTCAGATTAAATGACTTGCTCAAAGTCACACACAGCCAATTAGTGCCTGAGCCAGGCATTTTTGATGTATTCTTTCAAACATGCCTTAGTGCTTTACATTCACTAGGCACTGTGTGAACTTGCATTGATAATAATTATATTATCCTTCTATAATGACATCCTTTACATTTTTCTTATTCAAAGAATTCCTTGAGTCAGCATTTCCTGAATCCTTAATAGAGCTGTGAGTGAATTTAACATATACAGCTATTTAAATGCCAATTAGTTGCAGGTAAGAACAAATCTTCCTTGACAATGTCAGTGGAGTCAGCCTTTTAGATTTTGGTTCAAAGAATTTCAGTGTCACAATTACTCTAGGTGACCATCTGTAACCTCAAGGCTCTAAGGCACCCTTTCCAAGATCCAAAAGTATCCAAATGAACCCTGAGGCCCAGAGCCTCTGCCCAGGGTAAGAAAGAAGCTGCTGAGACAAGATAATAGTTCTTCCTCCACATGAGGTCTTAATCATAGCTTTCTAGTTCCACCCAGAAAGGGAATGAGTTGTTTTCACGGTCTGCACCATCCCTCATGGCCACTAGGCCAATAAGCAGAACTAGAACTCATTCTGTTCTAAGAGGACAAGTGCAAAGTGTGATCAGGGAGGAAATAGTTTATACTCCAAGGAAATTGCAAGATTATGTCACTTTATACTGGCAGAAACTTAGGGAATATACATGTGAATGGATTCTAATAGTGTTAAATCAAGACATATGGAATTTAACATTGGATCAGGTTAAATTTACTAAGAGTGTATTGCCAGAGGTCCTGGATTCCATGTACTAGTTCTAACAGCTGGAAGTGCCTATAGCAGTTTGCTTGGTGCAATTGAGAAACCAGAACTACTTCAGCATAATGTAAAGGAGGAAAACCAAAAGTTGAGAATAGAGGAATGTTGAAATAAATTTATCTCATGAGACTTGCACACCTCCCAAAACCACTGTATCTTCCTGGAAATACCAAAGCTACTCCCTTCATTAAGTCATTGAGAACTACATTATAAATGGAAGTGCCAGTATCTTTAAAAATCTTCATGGTACTAATCTGCATAGGTAAAATGAAAGTAAAAGATGCCACTGTTGAGATATGCTCCCCACTTTAAATGAGATAATGGGATCCTGGCCAAGTGACAGTGGGTCAGCACCAGAAGGGAGGTAAGCATAATTTCCATAGTGGGCAAGAGAAAACAGACAATGCATTTGAATGTTTTGACCCATGTGGATCTGACAATGGCTCATTAACTATGGCTTTCCTAGGAATAAAAAAGATGAGCATTTCAGTTCAACATATCACCTGATCTGTAGGGCAGGAAGTCTCAAACCTACAAACCAGATGTGGAAGTCCACAACGGAGAGTCAAAACCTCTCACTGAGTTTCCACAATGGAGCTAGTTCATGAACTTCCAGCCTCTTTTTTGCAGACAATGTTGGGTGCCCCTGAAGAAGGGCCATGTTACATTGCACAAATATGTACTGAAAACATTTCTCCAAGTCTCTCCACGAAGTAAATACAGGCCATTTTCTTAAGTGACCACATACCAGAGAAAGGGAAATCACTTTCAGGGATTTCTGGACATAGGTGCTAAATTAACACTGTTTCCTGGACATTCAAAGCACCGCAGTGGTCTACAAGCTGAAGTAGGGACAAGCAGCAGTCAGTGATACCTGGAGTTTTGCCTCAAGTTTTTCTTGCAGGGAGCCCAATGCGTCTATGCATAACCTGGCAGTTGCATCCTCCAATTCTAAAAATGTAATTGAAATTGACTTGCCTAACTCTTGGCAGAATCCTCCCACTAACTCCCAGCAACCACACACTTATGGATGTAGAGAAAGTAGGTAAAAGTTGGAATGGATCCTATTTAAGAAAATTTTATCTCCAAATTATCAATAACTTACAAAGAGTACATTTTACACCATTCCCTAAGTCAATCAAGCTTTAAAATATGAAACCTATAAATTACTTTTTTACACCAGATCCAATGAAACAGATTTTCTCATTCCTGTACACTGAAACACCTGCCGGCATTTGACCACTGTGCTGTCAGTGAGAGTTTCAGTATGATTTCTACTATTCATCCCCCAAAAACAGATAACATCTCTGGTTTTTGTTCTTCTGCTTTTTTTAAGACATTCTACATCTTAAGTCAGTCTATTTGCTTGTAGCCCTTAGAAATCAGCTCACCTATTAAACTTTGACCACTTACTTTCCATGGCTGAATACAAGGTAGGACAAAAGTAGGTTTACAGTTGTTTGTATGGAAAACAATATAGTAATTAATATATAATAATGCAGGAATAAACTCTGTGTTTCACATACTCACAACTATAAGCCTACTTTTGCCCCATCCTGTTTATTATTTCCAAAAGGACCATAAGTCAAACTGATTTTGTCTCTTCACTTAAAAAAAAATTGCTTACTATCCCTCTCAACAATTTTTAATTGCCATGCAAAAATTTTGACTGGAAGAATCAGAATATTTCCACTGTCCATATATGAATAGGATTCAATAGGTTTTCAATAGAGCTTCTTTGTGCATGCAAACATCAAGTAAAATCTGGCACATTGGAAACCATGTAGAACCAAACTCCTAGGGGTAATGTACTACTGAATATAATGGTGCTGCTCTTTTAAAAATTCTCTTAGCTCTGGCCTGGTGACTCGGTTGGAACACTGTCCTGTACACCAAAAGATTGCAGGTTGGATTCCTGGTCAGGGCACATACATAGACCATGGGTTTGATCCCCAGTCAGGGCACTTACAAGAGGCAACTGACCAATGTTTTCTCTTCTCTCTCACATTGATGTGTGTGTCTCTCTCTCCTTTTCTCCCTATCAGCAATACACATCTTTGGGTGAGGATTAAAAATACATACATAGATAGATATACATATGTATATACATACAGATATATAGGTATATAGATATACAAAATTACAATTTTATCCCTCAGAAAAATAAAAGCAAATTGAAAATAGCTAAACAAATTTCACAATACTTTGAAAACCTACATTACATAAAATATAGAATTTAAAATATTTATATAGGCTACAGAATGAGAAAGTCAGTTATTAAGATGGCAGTTACATTAATAACTAATAGCAAAAGAATTTGCTGAAGCATCATGATAAGTTAAAAATTAAAATGAAAATTAGTAATTATAGTTTACAGGATGTTTCCTATTTTTATGTATCAAATACATCTTAAAAACATTTTTAAATCACTGTGAAAACAAATTTTTTCCTTTATTTTTTTAAATATATTTTATTATGCTATTATACTTCACTCCCCTTCACTCCCCCCTCACTCCCCTCCACACTGCACACCCCTTCCCACCTACATTGCCCACCTTTAGCTCATGTCCATGTGTCATACTTATAAGTTCTTTGGCTTCTACATCTCCCATACTGTTCTTAACCTCCCCCTGTCTATTTTCTAGCTACCATCTATGCTACTTATTTTCTGTACCTTTTCTCCCTCTCTCCTCCTCCCACTCCCCTGTTGATAACCCTCCATGTGATCTCCATTTCTGTGGTTCTGTTCCTGTTCTAGTTGTTTGCTTAGTGTGTTTTGTTTTTGTTTTATGTATGCTTGTTAATAATTGTGAGTGTGCTGTCATTTCACTGTACATGTTTTTTATCTTCTTTTTCTTAGATAAGTCCCTTTAACATTTCATATAATAAGGGCTTGGTGATGATGAACTCCTTGAACTTGACCTTATCTGAGAAGCACTTTTAAAAGAGACCTAACAAGCAAGAAGGGTCTGGAAAGAAATATTCCAAGTCATGAAAGGCAAGGACCTACATCCAAGATTGCTCTATCCAACAAAGCTATCATTTAGAATGGAAGGGCAGATAAAGTGCTTCTCAGATAAGGTCAAGTTCAAGGAGTTCATCATCACCAAGCCCTTATTTTATGAAATGTTAAAGGGACTTATCTAAGAAAAAGAAGATAAGAAAGCATGTATAGTAAAATGACAGCAAACTCACAATTATTAACAAGCACACCTAAAACAAAGACAAAACACACTAAGCAAACAACTAGAACAGGAACAGAACCACAGAAATAGAGAACACATGGAGGACTAGCAACAAGGGAGTGGGAGGAGGAGAGAGGGAGAAAAGGTACAAAGAATAAGTAGCATAGATGGTAGGTAGAAAATAGGGGTAGGGCAAGAATAGTATGGGAAATGTAGAAGCTAAAGAACTTATAAGTATGACCCATGGACATGAACTAAAGGGGGGGAATGTGGGTGGGAGAGGGTGTGCAGGGTGGAGGGGAATGAAGGGGTGTAATGGGACAACTGTAATAGCATAATCAATAAAATATACCAAAAAAATAAAAATAAATAAAATTCCCAAATAATTGCGACCTTTGCTGTTGCCAATAACTAATATTCAGAATATTATATTTTATGAGCACTATTTTATGTTAGGATTGTATAAAACATCTTTGCATGTAGTAATCCATTTAATACTGAAATGCTGTGAGATGCTATAATATTGCATTTGAAACTAACTTAGCAGAGTGAAGTAAATTGCATATGATTTCACAGCAAGTAAGCAGAGGTACCACTTAGAAAGAATGCATGCTTGCTGGTCACCTCTGTGTAATATTTTGAAAAATTGATTTTTCAGCTGACATATTGAAAGTGTGAATTTAGTGTAAGGAAGGAAGTTAGGAGTGTTTATATAGAGTATATCAATAGTGATTATACAAATGTTGAATGTATGAGAGTTAAGAACTGCATATTTTCTTAAATAAGTATAATCTATTTTTTACAAAAGTTATTATAAGTCTGAGTGTTAGCTTTGATATAATTTCACATAATACCTCAGCTCTTAAATTTCAGAACCTACTTGGCTTATCAAGTTAGCTCTCCAGTCACCTTAATCTTTCAAGCAAGCAAAGTGTAAGTTGAGATTATCAGTAGGTTAATTTAAAGAATCTGGTACAAGGAATGGAGATTTTGCCTGAAATATATCATAATGTATTTTATGTTAGGCTGCGTATTTGGAATATTTAGTGTATAGGGGACATCTAGGTCATGAAGGTATGACTTGAACAATTTGGCTAAAAGGCTTGAGCCTACATTGTCTTTGGTGTGTGTGATATTTATACAAATTAAAACATGTATTCTAAGTGCTCAGTAATATATATAATAAATATTGACATTTTAAGTATCTTTATCATGTTACAAACCAAATTTTAAAAAATAAACTTTATTTTAAACTATAGATAAATTATTTTAAAAATAAGCCAGAGAAAGTATCTAAACTACTTAATGGTAAAAACTTGATTGTCTTTATTTAAAAATACTTATAGGCTTATGTATTAACTACTTAATATTTTCTCACATTTAAAATATTCTAATGTATGGACCTCTCAAACCTGTGTGATTTCATTAACCAGTGTAATCCCAATAAATTCAATAAAAAGGAAAAAAAAGCTCTAAAAAGAAAAAAGTCAAGCACTATGTTGATACCTAAACTCAAGTTACATCCTAAGCTCAGATCATTGTAAATGGGGGTTCTCACTTAGGTGAAGGACCAATAGAATATTCAGTGGTTGTGCAGTGCAGTACATGGGGAGATATATTTTTATAAAACTGTGCTGGAGATAGCAAGAGAGCTAACATCTCAGCCCCACCCATCAATCACCAGTAAGGTCTCCCAATGATTGTAACAATCCCAAATGCCTCCAGAAATGTTTAATGTAATTCCTAGGTGTCAGAACAGCATGTTGAGAACCATTGGGTAAATCTTCTTGGTTGTCTTTGTGACCCAACCTCACTGAAAAATGGCCTGGACCATGTAAAACTCTAACAATGAATGCAATCAAGACTTAGCAAATAACCTTCCACATGTATCTTATAGTTATGATAATTTGCTGTCTCGAGACTAGAGCATAAAAACAAAATTAAATTTATGGGCTTCAGTACCCTTATTAACTCTTTTACAAGTGAACCGAAAGTAAAGCATAATCAAAAAATGCTTCTAGTAGGGCAGTTTATTTTATATCTGGATCTCACTTCAAAATACATGTAGTAACCTGTTTGTCACCTGATGCTTCTATTCCAGTCCACTTGCTTAAAATGTTCATTTGCATTTTATGGCACTTTTAAGCTTAATTAAATTTTTGCAACAGAAGTGGTCTGCACTCTAAGGTAAGGCATCTCTTTCAATTGACCTGATTTTCATACAAACAAAAGAGCTTGCAAGATTTATTTTCTCATTTTTAGAAAGCAAATACCCTTTGGGACAGCATGGATGGACCTGGAAAACATTATGCAAATTTTTTCCTATAAATAAATAAAAGTTAGTTTTCTGTGGCTATTTTTAAGGGGAAAGAATAAGGTAGGTTGTGGCAATATGAATGCATTTGAGTTTGGCAGAAAAGGAGCAGAATGTTTAATTGTTTGAGGTACCATACCATAATATAGTCCTAGAACTCTATATCACATCAAGCTCCAGATGATGAAAAGATAATCCATATTTGATTCAAAATCAGTCAACATTATTCAGCTTTATGGTTTTTCTACCATTTGAATTATGTTGCCAAGACTAGAAAACCTAATATGTCTGGAAATAAACTTGAGCTTAATAAAGTGATTCTTGTCTCTATATCTAATGCCAGAAAAAGCCAATATATTTTCCTATTTTTGTAGCAACTGACAACTACCAACCTGCAGAATAAGACAAAAAAACTATAGACAAGCAGGGAACTCCCTGCCACAGTCATTCTAGACCCTAGACTGCCTCTCATTTCCCCATATCCCAATCCCCAAACTTGCCAGAGCTGACCTTGCCCAGTCCTGAAAATAATCCATCAAGTGAGGCTGTCCTGACTGGTGCCTGGTGTCCGATTGTACACACTGGAAAAAAGAAGTCCTCCTTAACACCTTCCTTCCCTTTTCCCTACCCCTCTGATAGTTCATTCACAGAGTACAGGCAATTCACAGAGTACAAGTTACCTGCTAAAAAGTTAAGATTCAGTATGGGAAAACAGATTTGCCAATGATACCTCAGACAAGGGTTTAATCTCCAAAATATATAAAGAACTTACGCGACTGCACTTTAAGAAGACAAGCAACCCAATTAAAAAATGGGCAAAGGCCTTGAACAGACACTTCTCCAAGGAGGACATACAGAGGATCCAAAGACACATGAAACGATGTTCAATGTCAGTAGCTATCAGAGAGATGCAAATTAAAACCACGGTGAGCTACCACTTCACACCAGTCAGAATGACCATCATAAACAAAGCAACAAACAACAAGTGTTGGAGAGGTTGTGGAGAAAAGGGGACCCTAGTGCACTCTTGGTGGGATTGCAGACTGGTACAACCACTATGGAAAACAGTATGGAACTTCCTCAGAAAACTAAAAATGGATCTGCCTTTTGACCCAGCAATTCCACTGCTGGGACTATATCCTAAAAACACCAATTCAAAAGAACCTTTGCACCCTAATGTTCATAGCAGCACAATTTACAATAGCTAGGTGCTGGAAGCAACCTAGATGCCCATCAGTAAATGAATGGATGAAAAAACTATGGTACATTTACACAATGGAATTCTATGCAGCAGAAAGAAAGAAGGAACTCCTCCCCTTTTCAACAGCATGGATGGAGCTGGAAAGCATTATGCTACGTGAAATAAGCCAGGCAGTGAAAGACAAATACTATATGATCTCACCTTTAACAGGAACATAAACAACAAAACAAAGAAACAAGCAAAATATAGTCAAACACACTGAAACAGAGGACAGGCTGACAGTGACCAGCGGGGAGAGAAGAGGGAATTTCAGGGGAGAATGGGAAGGGTTTACAGGAACAAATTTAAAGGACACATGGACAAGAACTAGGGGGAGGGTGGTAATGGGAGGGAAGTGGGGAGGGAAGGGTGGGTGGACTGGAATGGGAGTAAAAGGGAGAAAACTGTACTTGAACAATGATTAAAATAAAATTTTAAAAAAGTTAAGATTCACTCATAGCGGCCCATCTCTTGCAACAACAGCGTTTATAAACTACCATCACTTTTTGCTTGACATATTACAACAGCAACAAACTGGTCCATTTGTATCTACTTTGCTCTTCTGTCTCCTCTCCAAAGTATTTTCAAAATGAATATTTAAAATATAATCTCACTGCTTAAAATGCTTCAGTACCTTACAATTGCTTTAAAAAGAAAAAGTCCTCACGTGCACTACAAAGCCCTGTATCAGGGGCCTTTATCTGCCTTTTCTGTCTCACTCCATTTCTTGCTATCTTTGCTTGCAGCACATTGTCTCATTTCAATTCCAGAAATGCCTCCACCAGAGCCCTGAACACGTCATTTCTTCTGCCTGGATTCTCTTCCTTGCTTGGGGAGATGGTATAATGAGAACAGAGAGAACTGGAGCATTGGAATAGTCATCTTAGTTCATATGCCAGGTGTACCATGTACTAGCAGTATAACCTTGAACCCTCAGAGATCTGCAGTTTCAGTATCTGTAATATGTGTATCATAAATCCTATGTCACAGGCTTATTTTGAAAATGAAAAGGCTTGACATATATAAGGCATTTAAGAAACATCTGGTGCATCGTAAGCCCTCATTACTTTCAGATGTCATCCCTCTTCTCTTCACCTAACTAACCCCTCTGAATCCTTCAGATGGTGGCTTCTATGTTGCTTCCTAGGGAAAGGATCCCCTGATGTCCCTGACCTGACCAGAACAAATTCCTTGTAGAGTCCCTCATCACTTTGTATCTCTCCTTCATAGGGCTTGCTACAGTTTTAAATTTATTTGTATTAATGCCTGGTTAGTGTCCAAATCTCCACTAGCTGTAAACTCCTCAATGATGGGATTTTGGTTCTGTCTAAAATTACATCTCCAATACCCAACACAGTGCCCAGAACTTAGTCACATGCAATAAATATTTGCTGAATAAATGAATGTTCTGCCTTCTTCTTTAGTTGACTTCCCTCTCCTATCACTTATTTTTAATTGATCAAAATCCTTTTGACTTCCACTTTATTTAGTGGTCTTCACCAAACTTCCCTTTGGGATTCATCTCTCCATACTCTATTTTCTCATTGCTGTATTTCTTTTCTAGAATAATAATCATTCTTTACCTTGCATCAAGATAAATTTGTTCTTTCTTCAATTATCATTAGAGTCATATTGCTAAAACTTAAATCTGATACATTCAAACATGATGTAGTGAAATCTCTCTGATGATCTCTCAAAGGGTAAATTCAACCTCCTTAACCTGATACACATGCAATTCACATCTGACCCCAGCTAACATTTTTCAGGCTCATTATGTTACATTACCCCAACCCCCCATGTCAGATTTAGACAGGAGTTCCTTATGTGGAACAGAGGGTGCCATTACCTTCATGGATAAAAATGACTATCACTTCTCACAGTCAGGAAAAACAAAAAAGTAATAACCCCCTCAGAAAAAAAAATTTCAAAGGATTCCCTTGTCTACTTCTAGACTCAAAAATAAGCAAACTTTTCTCACAAAATGCTGACTCACAAACAAAAACAGTATGATGTCTGAAAATCGTGTGTGTATGCACCACAATGTTTGTTGATATGGACATCATGTAAGAATCGCCGTTTTTCCACCATGAACAGTTTGGTAGCATGCACCACTGCTTTCAGTTCTTCATCCCTCCCTCTCTCCTTGCTTTTTGACTTGTGGCTTTGCAGCTCCCCCCATGGAAGATGAGTCTACTTCCCCACAGCATTGATGCTGGGAATGGTCACATAGCTTGTTTTGACCAACGGTTTGAAAGTGACATATGTATGTTTAGACCCAATTACTTGAGAGATATCCCCTGTATCCACTCACCCATGAGCTTCTTCCCATCACCTAAGAAGAAATTTCCCCAACTAGCCCACCAGACCAAAGAGGACAGGAGACATTTGGAGTGGACTTGAGCCCACAATTAAGCCTGCAGCCACCAGCCAAATCCAGACTAGAACTAATAAGCTCCAGCTGACCAGTTTATATGCTTGTTAAGCCATTAGGGTTTGTAGTAGTTTATTACACAGCACATTTACAAAAGCTGACTGATAAACATGATCACCTTGGTGATCTCATGGGGATTTTTCTTTAACTATTGTATTTTTAAGTTTGTGAACTCGTCCTTTTAGAAGGTGGTCTTTCTTACAATCTTAGTAAGTAAACTTTTTTCCCTTTTCTAAATGCTTCATCCCTGAGTCATCCTTGATAAGAACCATCCACAAAAATGCATTCAAAAACAGTTTTTAACCACTGTAGGGAGTGATTTATTCCTGAGCAAAGCTTGTCTGTCTTGTGTTCTCCCCTTGAAATAAGTTCTCTCCTGGGACATGTCTGAGTTCCTTGTCTAAAATAGAGGTCTGGCAGGCTGTTGCCCCTGAATTTAAATTCAAGTTTTTTTTTCCATCCATCTAACCTCCTAATGACATTTGTTGTCCAGTTCCTGGTCCTTATTTAGGAATAATTGTATGTGACAAGTTTATTTTCCAAAAAATGTTGACAATAATATTTCAGTTCTATATACTCTTATAGAATCATGTCACTCTCCCACCCAGAGGTGAAATCTATTTCCCAAACTCTCGAGCCTGGAAAGAACTTTGTAACTCCCTCAATAAATACAATGAAGCATAATGTCTAACTACCATGAGAGGGAAAACACTTTCTTCCTGGACTGATCTCTCTTGGAACCCAGTTACCATCTTCTGAGGAAGCTCAGGCTACATGTTGGTGTTTCAGCCAATAATTAACCCAAGCTAAGGGACCAGCTGACAGCCAGCATCAACCATCAAGCATGTGAGCTTTAGATGATTCCAGCCCCAAAGTCTGTTTTCATCAACTCAATTAGCAGAGTTTGGGCCTCCCCTATACTATAGCAGGTGCTCAGATCCTCTGTCCCTGGCTTTAGCCACAGATTTCTCTTGTGAAAGGGTAGCATCAGCTCAGAAAATGTAGGGGAAAGGCAAAGCAACACTTAAGAGGTTTTACACTGACACTCTGCAGCCTTTCGTACTTAGAAGTTCTGTACACTTGCACAGCTTTAAAAAAAAATTAGCCTCCCTAAGGGTCTTTTTTCTGTTAATTTTGTTTTCTTGATTTTTGAGCTCTCCATTTCTCTCTCACTTCTATAAATTCCTCAGAACTGCTTTCAATGCAGTGAGATGGCAGCCTGTGCTTTTTCACTATCTTGACACAGATGTATGAAAACTACAGATAAGAGAAACATTTGATTATCCCCCAGATATTTTCCATGCCGGATGCCTATTCATAGCTGACCAATTTTTCAAATATTGCCTTGACAAGATAAACCTAGTAAGTGTGCACACAGGTAGACTCATAGCCACTTCCACAGATGCCAATTTAGGCAGGGTCCCTGGTGTGGGTAACATTAGGGCTAAAGTGTCGATTGGTCACTATTAGAACTTAGTACTAACCAGACACAGAATTGGTTCTACCTACGTTTACATTTATCAAATCCAACCATATTTAAATAGAATACTTTCATTGGGGTTTATAAACAAAGAGGCCAAACCACCCCTTAGATAAATTAGTCACAAATTTGTTAAACACCTAAACATTTCAAGTAATTTTTTGCTTTCTTCGGAATGAACTCTAGAATTCTATTATCATGACACTGGCTAAGACTCCCAGTACCGACCCAATTTCCAATGTTTCATCTGTACTCCCACATCTATTTTTTCATAGCTTTGTGGAGGAGAGCTGTCAGTCCTGTGCTTCAAGAAAATATGTTGTCTTACAATGCAAAATTGTCTTGTCTTAATTAGAAAAAGAGTTTCTACAGAACTTCTTTTGGTTTGTAAACTTCTTTTGGTTTGAAACATACAGCAGGCTGGGAGAGATAAAAGAAGGAGGCAGACGGTTCCAGATTGGCGGGTTTCACAAGAAAGGAAACTAACATATGTGGCATGTCTTAGGTGGCTACAAGATGAAAACATCTCCACATTTCCCTGCCAGAATCTTGAAAGTTTACAGGGAGGTCTCTAACAGGGTTTAGTCAAGTATTAAGTTCAGATTGCCTCAACAACACCTACTCTCTCAAAGCTGCGTTCTTGAAACAGCTCCTAGTGTGGAAATGGTGGGTGGAATACATACTGCATGGGTGGGGAGGCAGCCAGGAGCCTCTGACAATCTGGGCCCAGCTTGAGAGTCAGCCAGCAGTCACATCTTTCTGATGACCTACTCCAATACCTTCCCTATGATAGCTGGAATCCCTTTATACTTTAACTTTCTCTGTCTGTGTCTATTGTTGGGTCTCTACCATCATCTAGGCTCAGAGCCTCAAAACCTGAAGCTGACAACTGTTTACTATAAACAGATAGCCAGGTAATTCTCCAGCAAATAGGGTTTATTTGGGAACAACAAAGAACTGCAATCCGGGACATGCTGTCGAATGGTGAACCAAATGCAAGTCCAGAGAAACAAAGGAAAAGATAGTTATTTGGGAGGGGCTATTGTAAATAAAGAGTTCATTGGAGGAAATTGACAGTTCAAAGAACAGTGACTTTTCATTGGCTGAGCTATGACAGTCTCCCATTGGCTGGGCCATTACTGGGTGAAGAGGAACCTCTTCTTCCTCCTGCTGAGGTAGTAAAGTAACATCATTTCCTGTCAGAGATTCAAAATACTGTCTTCTTCCAGTTGGGGTCTGTAGTGTGCAGTGAGTGACACATGCATGAGAGTTCTCTTTTCTAGTCTCCCAATTCCATTTTAAATGAGGTTTGTTTATTAATTTTCATACCACTATGACTTTGCCCTATCATTCCTGAGTCCCATTGATTCTGTATATGTGCTAGGGATATTTTTATTTGCTCCTATAGTTTGGAGAGGAAAAAAGTAAATTCTTGACTGATGGTCATGGTTGGTACACTATAGGAACTCTAAAATATTTATTAAAATAATTAATGCTCTGGGGTAAGAAAATTTAAAGTTTATGGAAGCTAGCAGAGTCAGATTCATTCATCTGTACAGATGGAAGAAATCTTCAAATCTTTGTTACCATCTGATCCCTTATTTTGCAGATAAAGAAAGTGAGGCTGTGGGATGTGGCTGAGGTTATGCAGGGACCAAGGGTCAGAGCACAGTGCAATCTGGCTCAGTGTGTCTCTTTGCAGGACAGCTGCCCTGCTGTGCCCACCTCAGGGTGGTCAGCATCTCTGTTTCCTCTGCGAACAATATGGTACCCAAGGTGCAGGGTGACCTGTCTGGCCACAAACATAGAGGCATTGAGAGGTGTCTTCTGCAGCACAGAAATCCATCTTAGGCTGCATGAGAGACCTTAAAATAGCTCCCATGGGGCAGCACTACTTGGATGGCTTTGGAAAGACAGTCACTGAGCCAAAGACCAAGAGGAACTTTTCAGTTCAAGGCTGAAGAAGCTCACATCCCAAAGTCAAGGGGTATTCATCCCTGCAGTACTGAGGAATGGTTAAGTGGGGAGTGCTATCAAAGTTAACACAAAGTGTTCTCTTTTTGTGTAAAGCTCTTATTCCTGATTCACTCTGGGTGGTGAGTGATATATCTTTGGGTAGGAGGATGACTGACACACCATTGTGGATGCCTGGCGATGGTTTTTAGCTTGCACCTTCCAATCAGAGTACAAACAATGTTGTAAGGAAAGGCTGAAAAGGGGGGAGAACATATAAGGGAAATATTTAAAGTTACTTGAATCCCAAGGTGACCAAAGTACTCATTAATATGTCTAGATACTGGACACTGAATAATTAGTTTTCAAAATAAATGCAGTAATTAACTAGCTTGATTTACTACAAGGGCCAAGCTTGGGAACTGGTAGAGCCAGTGGCTAAATAAACTGCTTTCATTTTGTCCCTAACAAAATGCCATGTGAAGACTGCCATTTAATACATGCATTTGATCACCCTGAAGATGGGTTTTACTTGTTAAGAAAGTTTAAAGTACCATCAGTCAGAATTAAGAAAGTTAAAATACTCATTATATGAAGATCTGCAGAATCATTATAAGAACTTGTCTTCCTATAATTAAAAAAAAAATCGAAGAACTGTTAGCAATGAGATGAAATGTACCAGGATGCCTCTGCACATTTCAACAGGAAGAATAATTTTTCAAAAAAGAAATTTAAGTGTATAGTAAACATGTATAAAAAAGTTTAAATAATAACCCAAAATGCAAATTAAAATAATAATAACAAAATAAGTGCAGATTAAAAGAGAAGATAATGCCCAGTGCTGATGAGGGTATAGTGAAGTAGGCGATTCTTTTTGCTGATAGAAGTATAAATTAATTTACTCTTTTTTATGTTAAGTATGCTTTTTCAAATTAAATTTGGGGGTGATATTGGTTAATAAGATTACATACTGCACCTTTCTATGGTACACGATCTGTATGTTGCCTGCATGCCCACCACCCAAAGTCAGATCATCTTCCATCACCATGTATTTGGCCCCTTTACCCTTTGCCACCTCTCCATCATCTGCTTCCCTCCGGAAACCACCACACTGTTGTCTGTGTCTATGAGTTTCACTTTTATTCTCACATACAAGTGAAATCATTTGGTTCTTAGCTGTTCTGTCTGACTTATTTTGCTTAGCATGATATTCTTAAGGTCCATCCATGTTGTCACAAATGGCAGTATTTCATCTTTTCTCATTGCTGAGTAGTATTCTATTGTATATGTGTACCACATTTTCTTTGTCCAATCCTCTGTCAAAGGACACTGTGGCTGTTAATTTATTCTATCTGGGAAAAAAATAGGAATATGTATTATGAGCTTGAAAGTGCGTATAGCCTTTAAACCAGTCATTCTATTTATGTTACTTTATGTCATCGAGAAATAATTTTAAATACAGATGAAGCTTTATGTAAAAAGTTGCCCATGCCTGAATATTTTTGATACCTAGAAGTAAAAAACAAATTAAATATCCATGTATTATAGGAAAGAAAGAATAATTAATAAAGTATTTATAAAACATAGAACATTAGATACACACATACACATAAGAAAAAGTTTTAAATATTGAAAGGAAAATTTTTTTAAGTATCTGGATGATATGATTCACCAAATTCTATAGCATGCACAATGAAGCAAAATCCTGAAAATGGATGGTGTTTTAAATAAATGAAAGATACTCATTTAAGTTGCTTAAAAGCAACTTGCAAGTCTATTTTCATCTATTAGAATTTTATCCCACTAAAATGACCTCTGACTTCAGTATTTTATGGATGAAACATGTTAAAGTCTCTCATTACAAAGTAGTTTCATCTATTCCTGGACCCTGATAAAGGTACAAGCCAGCAGTATGGAAATGTGATTCTGAACTTAGTATTTGTTTAAAGTACCTGCCTCTCTTTGTCTCTGATAAACTAAGCCAGACAGCCAAAACTTAAGAGCCCTAGACAGCCACTTCTCTTTATTATCCTCCTTTGGGTTCCTTTTCCCTATTTCATGCCAGGCTTTCCAGGCACTGGCTTCATTGGTCTCATTCTATTATTCAGCTGTTCTATTTTGTTCTTATTAGTTAGCATTATACCTCTTCTGATAGAGGGTCCATAACATGAATAGAGATTGCTTATTTCTATTATAACTAAGCACATACTCTCAAACATGGAAAATTCATCTTTTAGTACCCAGTGTACTAATTTATATAGTTGTTTTTTTTAACACACTGGCAATGCCAAATGGCACATGTAGGGATGTTACATTTGCTCACTTCTCAAAAAAATTTATACAGAAATAATAAAGGAATATTCCTTCCTTCTACAGTCTCACTGATCACATTTGGCAAGACTTCCTTTTGTGCCACTGAGTACCCATGACTCCCCCTAAATATCTTTGTATAGAGAATTCTAATATGAAACATAATTAAAAGTTAGTCATATGACATCAGCTTTTTATTATTTGTGATGAGTTCATTTTAGGCAGGTGTTTTTGAGCTGTATTATAGCCAATTCATGTAATAAGTCAAGTCATAAAGAAATTCTACCATAGTTGAAAACTATGCTTGCTGCAAGGTGAAATTTAGGTACTTTAGTGATGGCAGAAAGGTAATGTGATTAAAGAAGAAAGTGAACATGATTTTTTTAGCACAACCATTCAAAACAACTTCCCCAAAACACCAATGCATTTTAAAACCATAGAAGGTTTAGAGCACTTGACAAAAATATGCTGCATTGTGCAACAAAATAATCACTCTTCCTTCAACAAGACTTTCTTGTCCATCATTATTTTTGATGGCGTGGAAGGAAATTCAGCAATATCTTAAGAGTTAAATACACTCTCCCCTACTTCCATCAGTGTCATTGTCACAAAGCAGGCACTTGCTTCAATACTATTGCAGGCTTTTCAGAACGTGTTGTTTAGTTGCCTTCCCAACAACCAGTTTATAGCTCTCCCTATTAATTTCCTGAGTGTTCTGAAGTTATGGGTTTTTCTTTGCAGACCCTATTCATATTCATACAAGAAGATGTTTTTCTGAGGGAAGCAGGGAAACTACAAAGAAGAAAGTGTTTCTGTTATTGACTCTGAAAAAAATAAATAAATAAAATGCGAACAACAAAAGACTAACTGAAGCAGGAGAGAAACCAAAGAGTAAAAATGTCCCCAGGATGTTGGAAAGATGAACTACTCATAAACACAGCAGACCTTTGAATAAACACCAGGGATCTGGAGGAAAGTTAATTAGACTGAAAATAATTTTTTAAGAAAATGAAAAGGACAGGAGTAGAATTGAAAAGGGAATGCAAATAAAAAAATATTCAGGTAAAAACATGGATTGAATGAAATGGAACAAATAAGGAGCTTCAGGGCTCACCCTTACCAGTGTCTCATCATTTGCTAAAATTTGTTTTCTTGCTTTAATGGGCAGCACTCCACAGAACAGAAGAGCAAATAAGCCACAGAACAGAACAAAGAGCATTTGAGCAGCCCTATGAGCTCCCTCTTCTACCTTTTTCTGTGCTCTATAAAATAGCCATCCACTATAGGACATTTTGGAAGACTAAGGAAGCCATATCTCTGTCTAATCCCTATGTTATCTCTTGCCTTATATAACCATCTCTGAAAATATATTTTGTCCCATGAAATAAACTTCAGGCCTGTAACTGTATCTGTGTACTTCTTTCAGAAAAATCACAGTGATTGACACAATGAGACAGTTACATGGAGGCAATCATATACAGATACACAGAAAAGAGGGTGTGTATGTGAATTATTTCCCGTGGCTTCAACTTTCCCTAAAATACAGTATACACAATTTGGAAATGTGTATTGGTCATATTAATTAAACAAAATTGGAAACACCTATCATGGGCTCAGCCTTGGCCAGGAACATAAAGCAATCCAAAAAGATTTGACTTTGGGTAGTGGGCACACAATACAATATGTAGATGATGTTCAAAGGATTGTACATTTGAAACCTACATAATCTTACTAACCCATTGGTTAAAGTGATCACTGCAATTGGTCACTCCAATAAGTTTAATTAAAAATATATTAATTAATTAAAATGGCTCTGCTTTCAAGCAATTTGGGATTTAATAGGGAAGCTCAAATAAATAAAAAGCAGAGAATAATCAGTACTACTAAAGAGGAAAACATAAACACTTCTGTAGTGCAGAAAAAGAGATTAATTATTACTAAGGATCATAGAAAAACTTCTTGAAGTTGATATTGTTTGAGTTGGAGGGATGGTTTTAAGAGAAAAGAAGGAAATACAGTGTTCAAAAGAAAAGGCATTTTGAGCAGAGAAAAACATGAATAAAGGTAGAGAGTTGAATAATTATTTGTACAGGAAGAATATCTAATCTAATTTGACTATAGTACAGCATAAATGAAAGAGTATAATTTACTTACTTCTTTCAACTTTTAACAAGACTATATGGACAGTAGTCAAAAGCAAAGTTTCTGGTGCCAGACTCCTTGGATTCAAATCTGTTCTCTGCTACATCCTCGCAGTGTGTCCTGGGGTAAATGAATGAACTTTCTTTCCTTCGATTCCTCTAAAAATGGGGATTAAATGTCCATGTATTTTATGGAGTTGTCACAGAAAACAGAGACCTTAGAAAAGTCTGTGACACATCACTTGAACACTCAGTAAATATTAGTTTTTATCACTCTTATCTAGAGAATCCACAAATGTGGGAGGCCATAAGGAAAATTTTCTAACCTTCCCTTCTGGTTATTATACATCAAACTAGTTTCTTTAACTTATATACACAAAGTCTGGGCCATTGGGGCTGGGATGTAGCAGTGAAAGGCCAACCATTAAATAACCTGATACTCTTGCATTCCTGCTCTTATCAAGTACATGAGATAGAACAGCTCTTCTGATAGCTCTGCACAAACATAAGCATATTACTCAGTCTGTCAGTGAGACAAGGCAAGTCAAAGAATGGTTAGTTCCACAGAAAAGTGTTTAATGTTAGGCATTCCTTTTCTCTGCTTATTTATTTGCTTTCTTCCTTAGCTGGAAGTATTTGCATCCTCAAAAGTCCCAAATGTGCCCCAGTCCCTACAGGGAAGGAAAAAGTTTCCTGAATCCTCTGAGGACCCCTGTCTACATCTGAAAATTTAAATGACAAAGACAGATTAACAGGAAAAAAGCATACAAATTTATTTCCTGTGTTTTACAAGGCTTGGAAGCCTTCAAAAGGAAATGAAGACCTAAAGATGAGTTAAACATGAGTATTTTTATGCTAATATGATTAAAGTGGACAGTCATGTAGAAATAGGGTAGATTAGAGTTGAGGTGAATATACTAACTGGGGGGAACTTAAAAAGGACTGTTTTTTCTGATTCTTTTTGGAACCCTTCTGTCTTAGAGATAAAGATGCTCCTTTCCTCTGGGTATTAGGAAGGGCACCTCTCACATGAGGATTTATGACCTATTTCAGGGAAGAAGGCTGAGGGAAGGTCAAAGTGACCTTCCTGCTTCTACTACCATTTTCTCAGATTTCTTTGCCCTAAAACATTGCAGATGTTAAGTTGCACATTTTAGGGTAACTGTCCTGAGCCCCACGTGGATGAAAAAGGGGCCACATACTAACCTGACAAACTCAGGGGAGGCCTGCATGGCAGCCTTACAAACTCAGAGACATAAAGTGATCATAAAGTGTGGTCTGAAATGAAGACTTATTAACTAAAAGCAGTTTATGGAAGGTAGTCATGTCCTAGGTTAGGATTGTCCCTTACAAAAGTCAGCCTTTACTTTAAGCCTGTCTATTGTCTTTCTGCATTTACGTTGACATACTTTTGAATGTCAAAGTAATTTCTTTTTTCCAGACCCCTCAAAGCACCAGAGCATCCAAATGGAAAATCGCAAATCCCCTCATTGTTATTATTATCCCCTTATTATCAGTTGTTAACTGTTGACTATCCTATACCCACCTCTGTAAAAAAAAAAAAGTATGTGTGTATCATTTTACTCTTTATCCAATCCTAGAAGTTTCCCTGCTTTGCTTTCTCCTGCCTCCCTAAAGTGGATTTCATGTACCCCACTTATTTCCTCTCTTTTGATTGTAATGTATAAAGCAGGGTGCAGAACTGCCATTCTCTGGAGCATTTCCTCAATCCATTGGGGTCTTGCTTCCCAGTAATTGTCATCAACTTGGCTCAAATAAATCACAAACATTCTCTACAGTGTTTGAATGTACACCCATCACCCCACTTCTCAGCTTAGCACAGTCCAAATATGTAACTCTATTTCTTCAAAGAAACTCAAACCAGCTCTGGTTTCTGCCTGAATCTATATATAGATTTAGAGTAAAAAAAAAAAAAAAGATTTTGGTAAACATGTTTTTCTTCCTCTCTCAGAATATTGGTATTTTCAACTCTAGTTAAGCAAAAGAACTATAGGTTTCAGTTGAACAAAAAAGCAGAGTAGAGTCTCAACTTTAAAATAAATAAATTCAAAGCCTAGGGTCATTTTTAGTATTAATCCTTTCTGGAATATAACAGGAAGGAGTTCAGTGACTAGTAATAATCTATGTCCATGTCTTAAGAGCCATGGAATATTTGCTTAGTGAGACACTAAAAGATGCTGAAGTAACTGTTACTCAGAAGACACGTCTCCCTCAACCCAGGACTCCTGTGCTTTCTCCTTTACCAGTAAATAATTGACCATGCTGTGAATTATGGCCTCCAAACACAGAAAAGGGGGTTATAGAATACGAAAATGTCCATCAGAGAAGGGGAAGGAAGAGTGAACACTCACTCTTTCTTTCAGAATAAATCACTATCACTAATTAAGACAGTGATGTAGACTTTCAAACAGCAAAGGTTTATTTTAAGAACAAATTAATAAACTCTTCCAATCATACAGATATTTTCAATAGTCACCTCCTCCCACCCTTGCCTCTCTCCAGGTCCTAAGATATGAGAACTATTTCTGTGTTTTGCTCCATTTCCCATTGTTTTTTAAACATCCCTAACAGATAGAGACAAAAGTCTTTCATTTTTCCCACCTCCTAGGAAGACTGAAGAACACACAGTAAGGGGAAAACCTAGTTAGTATTCTTCAGTATGGGATTCTATATACTTTTGCCCATTATAATCATATTGTCTGCTTGGAAATTCTATTTTAGAACACACCAAAGTAAATAGATGCCTATAAATACTTTAAATTTGTTTTTCCTTCTTTACACCTTACTTTCTCTCAAGTGAAAGCTTAGTTTATTCGTTAAATTATGAAACAGAGAATTTAGTCAGTTCTGGGCTTGAAAATAAAGACCACATTCCTCTGAATAATGTCCTGGTAACTAAATAAATTGAATCTCATGTTACCTCTTGACCATATGTAACTCACACTTTACAAGTAAGCACTGAGAGACTATTGGTAGCATTCCCTAAATATCAGTGTGCTTGCTTGTATTTAATAGAAGCACTCTAAGTCTTTCATAGAAACTTTAATCATTTACTCTCACAACAGTTCTGTGAGACATGGGTGGCATTCATATCTTCAAAATGATAACCAAAAAGTCAACCCTGAAACTTTTCTGATTAGGAAAACAACACCCTAAATCTATCGATAGGAACTAATGTGGTTTTTTCCAGCATGCTAGTTCAACTTTGAAATCCCATTTTCTTTAGTGTACTAGAATTGTTTCTGCTCTTAAACAAAAGTTCATTTATGCCACTAAGTACCTTTATAACCTTAGGCAAGACATGCAGTTCCTCTGCATCTGAGATTTCTTATCTATAAAATAAATGAGGACTTCCAGTTAAAAATGGAAGTTTGGCTCACCTTAAAAATGACAGTAGAAAACTGTAAAAGGTATAAACCCATAAAAATGGAGAATGGGAGCAGAGGTGACTGCAGATAAGACCCGTCAACACTAACACAGAGGATGAAAAGTGGGGGGCTGAGTGGTAACTGAATGAAGAGTAAGAAAACTGCAACCAAACTGGCTGCAGAGGAGAAAGTCAGTAAGAAACCAATCAACTGTGGTAAACTCAATTATGGTCCTCAAAAGTATCTATGTCCTAATTTCCAGAACTGTAATATGGTACCTTACATGGCAAAGGGAAACTCTGCAAGTGTGATTAAGTTAAGGGTCTCAAGATGGAGTTAGTATCCTAGATCATCAGGAGGGCCCAGTGGACTCACAAACCTCCTTAGAAGGAGCGAGGCAGGAGAGACGGAGTCAGAGAATGAGGTACGATGATGGAAGCAGAGGTTGGAGTGATGTGGGGCCATAAGCCAAGTAGTAAGAGCAACCATAGAAGCCAGAAAAAGCAAAGAATCATATTCTTCCCTGGAGTAACCAAAAGGAACACAGCCTTGCCAATACCTTGATTTAAGTCCCATTGAGATTCCTTTTGGACTTCTGACCTCCAGAACGGTAAGATATGCATCTTTGTTGCTTTAAGCCAATTAGTTTGTTGTAACCTGTCATGGCAGCAGTAGGAAATTAATACACCAAGTCATACCACAGAGCTTAGGGTAGACTTGAACTGGAAGCAGCAGGCACCTCTGCAGGTGGGATGAGGAAAGGGCAGAAATTGGGGTCCATTGAAAGTCTATGTGAGAAAGACTTAGGTCCCCAGTTCTCCTCTCTCACCACATGTAGCCAGGTAAAAGCTCTTCCCTCATCACCACAGGAGGATAATTTTTATGTTCTAGAAAATTAAAACAAAGAAGGGTCCAAATTTGGGAAAACCGGGCACAGTAGAGGGAAAGGATGAGGCACTGAGCTGAAAACCACCTGCACACTGAATGGTGGGAGCACCAGCACCTTCCCCAGACTCACAGTCCCACAGCCTAGGAGACCAGAGAGATTCTCTCAGAGGAAGTACTTATAGGTGCCAGTACAGGACTCATCAGCAAACCATCTGGTTCCTGTCCTGCATCCCCACAGAGATGCCCAGCTGAGAGGCCCCAAGTACGCGCACAGAAAAAAGCCTTCTGGTCCTTAGAAACTTCCAAGATAAACACAAATTCATCCAAATATTAAAATTAATATGTTATATGTGTATATGTGTATATTCATGCATGCACACGTACAAATACTGGTATATGCACAGAATGTCTCTGGAAAGATACTTGAGAAATCTGTAACATTTGTTATCTGGGGAAGACAACCTGATCAGTGGGAGGAAAAAGATGTAAGGGACACTCACTTTTCATTGCTTTTGTCTATTTTTTTAAATGAGGCCAACATTAGGATTTGGAACGTCCATTTCATTTTTTTGAGATTCTATTTATTTATTTTTAGAGAGAGGGGGAAGGAGAAAGGAAGAGAAATATCAATGTGTGGTTGCCTGTCATGCACCCCCTACTGAGGGCCTGGCCCGAAACCCAGGCAGATGCCCTGACCTTGAATCGAATCTGCAACCCTTCAGTTCCCAGGCTGGCACTCAATCCACTGAGTTACACAAGCCAGGGATGTTTTTGTCTCTTTTGATATCTGTAACAAATGCAGCAAAATGTTTCCTCCCCCAAAATAATAATATTATTATTATTATTTAGGTACATTATCTGCAATTCCCACCTCCCCATCAAGCTCTTACAGTTTTGCTTGCTCACACATACAAGTTTATTTTGAATGCTTTCCTTAATTTCACTCTGTCTTTATTTTTCAGTCACTTATCCTAGAAGGGAAAATCTCTTTTTTTATTTCATTCATGAAGAAAAAAGTATCCTAATTATGGTTGATCAGCCTAAGAGTAGTGCTAATGATATTTCCATATCAAGGAAGAGTATATCCATAAGTTTTGAAGGAAAATTAATCATAATAGTCATTGCCATCAGTTTCTGAAGACCTTGCTTCAAAGGCTCAGACAATTCTGATTTTTAAATAATGATTTTAAAATAATTTTCATGTATCCCCTCTTTTTCTCTAATTAAGACTACTTTACTCTAAGCACCAGCCTTAAAGATTAAGCAACTATTTGTTATTCAATTTGTTTTTAGTTTTGTTTAATTACTGTACTGCAAAAGCCTTGTTTCTGTGTTTCCCTGCTCCAGACCCCCTGATTCCACTGTGTCACGTTCACTGTAGAGTGAGAGAGCTGCTGACCTCAGTGCTCAGGCAAGCCCAACCCAGGACAGGCTGACGACTGGCAGGAGAAATAGAGGTAACACCCATAAACAACTTTAGGGAGAAACAGAAATAAGCTGGTGGACATGGTATCTTCAGCCTGGAAAGAAGGGACAACCACATGTCCAGGTGGTGGTTGATAACAAAAAGTCTCCACAATGAGCAGCAAACAAATTACCTTGAGGGCCAGAGAGAACGGCACTCAGGATTCTGGCAATGGCAGCAAATAGAGAAGTGAGGCAGGAGGGAAAGCATATGAAGGCCAGACAAAGGTCATACCAGCAACTGGGATGCAAGATAGAAACTGGGTCACTGGGAATCAGGTGAGCTAAGAACAAGTTCTGACCAGCCAAAATATGGCCCTAAGGCAATAGACTTCTGAAAACAGGTAACTCTTTAAAGTCTCCTTGGTCAGAAAACCTTTAAGAAGAATCTAATGTGAGAGTCTAATTTAGGAAAAGGTGAAAAGATTTAAATGTTGCAATCAAATGACTTCAGTCTGAAAACTTGATGTAGGAGCTGTACATGGGGGTCAAGAATGGCAGCAGCTTAAGGGCATAGTCATCATTTATCTCTTTCATTGTATAAAACAGTGTGTTCTGGATTTTAACCCATCAAAGTCACTTTTGAAAACATAGCCTCTTCAAGTTGGAAATTGGTCACCTACTTAGTATTTACTCTTTCACCATCTTCAATGAATTATACCTTGAGAGTTGTTTGGCTGATTGTGGTGGGATGAGTTTGGTGGGTGCAATAACTGGAATGTGCTCCTCATCTCTAGGATGTTGAGTCCAGTGATTCTAAAAGTCTTGCAATAGGCTAGACAGACTTGTATGTGCACATGCACACATGTACACACTCTCACACACACACAATGTCCTACTGAAAAAGCCAGGAGCACTGCCATTGAAGTATACCAATTGTTTCACTTCACCAGTGTTCTTATGTATAAATGTATCCCTGTGGGATTTCAAATCCTCCATTAGAAATCTTAAAAGCTCTATTCTCTATACATCTTTACCTGAATTCATTTATTAGTGGTATAAAAATATAGTGGGAATTCAGCTCTGGCTGGTGTAGCTCAGTGGATTGAGCACTGGTCTGTGAACCAAAGAGTCACTAGTTCGATTCCCAGTCAGAGCACATGCTTGGGTTGCCAGCCAGGTTCCCCAACGTGGGGTGTGTGAGAGGAAACCACACACTGGTGTTTCTCTCCCTCTCTTCCTCCCTCCCTTCCTCTTGGCCTAAAAGTAAATAAATAAAATTTTTGAAAATTAAAAATAAAAAGATATGGTGGGAATTCAGGTTAGGTTTTGTAGACCGTGTCTTTCATGGTCGTTTCATCTAATTAGGATAAATATGGTAAGATCAGTTCAAAATTATAACATAAAGGAGCACAGGAGAGTTTTCTTGCCTGTGTTTGTTCTTAATAGTAAAGGAAACATATGGGTGAGAGAATCTAAGGCATTTTTAAGGTAATAAACTCATGCAAAGGAACAAGAATCAATTAAAGCAAATCTACCATGGATCTTGGATTTGACAAATCACCTCTCAGCTTTGCAACAGGTATCTGCCTCAGGGTAGCATTCAATCAGTGCACTGAAGAAAATGTCTTCAAAATCACTTCCTATGTCATTACCCTCAAGAGAGACTTGTTTATCAGAAAGGCACCTTAGGTTTTTAAAACAAGAGAAGGACATATGTTCAATGATTCCGGGGACTGTGGGAGTCTCAGGCAGCAGCAGATTAGAATGAACTGTTCACCTACTTCAGCTCATTAAATTCAATGGAGGCACTATCTGTACCACAGGATAACAATGCTCATAAATCTGCGGTTGGCTGTGTACTTACCACCAATACATTCACACACAAAGCTTCTCTACAAGTTTACCTTAATATAAAGTACACTGTCGAGGCCACTGTTATGCCTAAGCACCATTTCTACCAAATTTAGACCACACTTTCCTCAATAACAAGTGACACACACATGGAGTCAAATCTGCCTTGCAGCTTGAATTTTCACATTTTGATGTGATATAAATTAAGTTCTGAGGTGGGAATACAGTTCAAATTTTATAGAATTCAACAAGCCAAACTTAAAGGAGAGAATTTTTCATCTCCTCATGCATAAACTATAGTCAGTCTGGTGGGTTGGGATGGGAGTAAAAAGATAGAGAATTGTACTGCAACAACAATTAAAATAAAATTTAAAAAAATAGTCAGTCTGGTTGCCCTCCCCCACCCTGCCCCCAAAACATACATATACATGTAGCCCACCCCATGTAAGTCTTATCTGCCTTCCAGGTTCATGACAAATTAGTTATCTCTTTCTTTTTCTAGGTCCTGTGGTCTTGATTTCTCTAATACATATTTTGCATATACTATTCCATGTTACTTATTTTTAAACAATAAGTTTCATGTCTTTATTGTTGATACATAGCTATGTACATGTTTTACACATAGTGTGACCCCTGCACAGAGTGAGCACATAGACATTTGCTGATGGGGTTATATTGTTATGAACTTAAAATCTACAAGGCAAATTCCTTGTGTTCATATTATTAGTATCTGCATCAGTGACTATTTTAAAAGGGCTGCTGTGATATTGCCTAGGCAAGAGATATGGAAGTGGCCGAAAAACCTTGCCTGGATGAAAATGTCTCCTTTGGGTTGCTAGGTTTTCTTCTTTCCAGTCTGAATTTACCATTAACAGGTGAAAAGACTGAAACAAGCACATAATTTCCAAAGTTCTCAAATAACATGGGATACTTTTTTTCTTGCATTTTAGGAATGCATATACACACTTATTTGATAGAAGCACACATATAATCCAAGGAAAGATTTTCACTGGGAAGAGACCTGAGGAAAATATCACAGTCCTATAAGTACAGGAGTTAGGATGACTTTGCCTTCTGGTTTGCCCAGAACAATCCCAATGTATTCCAGTTGTCCTAGAACAATTATTCATGAAGTCCCCTTTCACTCTCAGGATGTCCTGGTCTGGGCAATAAATTAAAGTCACTGAATGTGTGAGGGTCTTGGGTTAAACTGGAGCCCAGGCCACTGGGGCCCTTCAGCTTCTGGGAGGTACTGAAGAGGGATTATTGTAAGAGCTGGATCTGGAACTCACCTATCCTGACTCCTGTGCTCTTTTTTTTTGGCCAGCCTCTTCCAATGATAGAGTTATTATTCTTGAATTGTCTCTTCTAGATTACTTTTGTCTTCCCAGAAAGGTTTGAAGACTTTTGATAAATAATGCCATCTCTGGTCATTCTTTCCCTCAATCCTTGGCATCTGGAACTATGTTAAAATCAAAATTTGTAGTTCCAAACATGTTTATTGATATTCTTATGTAACAAAGGAAATAATAAGCTATCATTTTATTTTTGAAAGAGAAAGTTCTTTACAGTTGTATGAGGTAAAACCCGAGATCTTCACAACTTGCCAAGTTCATTTTCATAGTTTTCCCCCTCTAACTTATTAATTTTCTTTGCACCACTAGTGCAAACAATTGGATATCTTTTCACATCTATTTTTACAATCACTCCCTGAGTGTGTCTACGTATATGACAAGTCATCCGACACGTGGTGGCTGGGTGGCGAGTAAGGTATATTCACCCACTAAAGTCTCACTTATACGTCATTGCACCCACGGCTCTGATTTATCCTTCAGCGCAGTGATAGAATAGGAGAGGATCAGGCTTAGGGTGGCAAGCTGTGTTGTGCAATTCTGGGCTGCCATTGTCATTATATATGCAACACAGCAGCTCTGCTCTTGCTTTCCATTAGCCAAAGTCACAAAATTCAATATGTGGGTTCCAAGGGTCCACTACATAATAAAAACACAGGTTATAATACAGGCTAAATTTTATGTTTTTTTTTCCTAGTTCAGTTTTATCTAAAAGAAATCTGAATTCAGACTTGATAAGAACATTCTTCTCCCCATAATTCCATTTTTCAAAAGTTGTTCACAATCAAGCTCCACTGAAACTTCAATATGAAGTCTGTGATGGAGAAAGGAAAAGAAAGTTGTCTGGGATTGGTGCCAGGTTTCTTGATCTAGTTTTGTCACCTACCTAAGGACAGACAGATTTTGATGGATCTGTTTACACATATCTAGTCATAAACATAACGATCGCATTATACTAACCTGGCACTTCTGCACTCGTACTGCTGTGAACTAGCATACACTCCCTTGGCATTTATCACAGCTGGGTTTCTAAAAGAAGGATTAAAATGGAAAATACATTTTATTCAAACCAAATTTAATCTCCAATTATATTTAATTTTATGATTCAGAAATGTGCTTTTTTATGATTATTAGCTATATAACCCAAGAAGATTTTTAAGCACGTGTTTGGGTTTAATATGAAAGTGAGTCCAAAATTAACAGCTGGCAGAGCTCACCATAGACCCATTGATTCACATGAGACATACCCTTCAATTCAGGCAGAACAGGTAGTTACTGTATGACAGCTCGGTGATTGTTGGTACCTCCTGGTATGTGGCAAGCCATCTTTTTAAAACTCTCTGCATCAAACTCTCTTCCCAGAAATCCATAGAGATATCCAGCTGTTTTTAAAAGGCGAAGTGCTTAGCTGACAGCATGATTATCAGCTAAAGCCACAGAATATTTAATTGTCAGGGTTTCTCAAGAGCAGGTTTTGCAACTTTGTGGAGTTCTTACTCATTAAATGCTTGGTTCAAAAATAGGGCTTTCAGCTTTAGAGTTGGGGCTTCATCTCTGAAGTGCTTGACATCCCATGGGAAACAGCAAAACTATGTACTAAGAGTTGCTAATAGAAAAATAATTACAAAAGACGCTGCATCCACTGCTTAATGTCCTGAAGAAATAGAGCTAGTTTTTTTTGGTAATGCCAAGTGACATCTTGAAGTAACTAGATCACTCTGTACCAAAAAGCCTCTAAATGAGGAGAAAAAAAGACTAGTGTTAACAAAATCTCAGCTGAGTTCTCCTTTACGTGTGTAGACCTCACTTGTTTATACATGCACCTCTGCCTTTACAGACCATGTTTTCTTAAGGTTTTCCTCATTGTGACCTGCAGGAAAGATTCTGCCCACGTGAGCCAGAATTCAGTCTACCTGAGTAGTTTTGTTCCTTTATTTGTTTTACAGAAACTTTCTTTTAAGTAACTGTAGATTTATAGAAAAGTTACAAAGATAGTACAGAGTATGCCCATATACCATTCACCCAGTCTTCCCTGACATTGACATCTTACAAAACCATGGCACATTTTCAAAAATTAAGAAATTAATATTGGCATAATGCTAACTAGCTGAACTGGAGATTTTATTCCTATTTCACCAGTTTTTCCACTAGTGGTCTTTGTCCAGGGTTCAATCTGAGACATCACAGTGCATTTAGTCATCATGTCTTCTTAGTCTCCTTTGGACTGGGACAATCTCTCAATCTCTCATTGTTTTTCAGTATCTTAACACTTTTCAAGAGTACTGGACAGGTATTTTGTAAAATGTCCTTCAGTCTGGTTTGTCTGATGTTTTCTCATGATTAAACTGAGGTTATGAGTTTTGCAGAAAAATACCATAGATACAGCTGCTTTCAAACAAGAAATAAAATGATAAAAAGTTCTTATCTTATTCTCTAGCACAAAGATGTAATAGCTTATAAGTAAATGACTTAAAAAGTTGCTTAAACATGAAAAATAACTGTTACCATGAAGTTCCAGGTTCTAAACCTGGGTCTATTTGCTTTAAATCTCTTTCAAGTCTCTCTAGACAGAGATTTCAACCAAAGGATCATAGCATTACCATCAGTTATTGAGATATTAAAATAATTTGGGTATTCATGATAAAGTACTAAAGCCTATGCCTGATTAGCTATATCTATAAATTGAAGTAAATTTAAGAATATCACCATAATAACCACACTTTTACTGACTTGCATCTAATATGCTTACTTGAGTGGTAGAAGAAGACATAGAATTAGAGGTAATATGGCCATGAAAATAGCACACATTAGAATATCATCTGATAGGTTCATTTCTTTTTAAAAAGTTGGTAATTGATTCTTTAGAATAGTAATATCCAAAATGCTTATTGTATATCCTTTCACAAAGATGTTTTAGCATATATCCTACTTAGCCTGGTCCTTCCCAAAAAGAGTCTAAAACAATGGCTTCTATGCAGGGACTTCATTTTCAGAAATGATCCCCCAAGAACAACAGTGGGAACTGGGAAAAAAAAGCAGGAAGGGTCAAAGGCCAATCCAAAGGTGTGAAATTGAACTAGTTACTTTTAAGAGTCAATGAGGTCAGTCATGCTGAGTGTGCTCTGAGAAGCCATGCAGATTGACCTCAGAATTGTCCCTCTGGGACATTGGAAAGACAGGAATTTATCCACTGACTCCTGGTTCACAATGAGTTGAGTTACTTACACTTCCAGGTTTGTGCATGCTTGAGAAGAGCTGGACAGGGATAGAGAAGGCCCAGGATAACAGTTGAGAGAGAGATAGAACAGCTGAAGTGTGAGGCTTATGGGTTATGCCTGTGCACAGCTGGTTGCCACACAGCAGAGTACAAAGGTGGAACAAGAGTGTGTGAGCCAAGACCCAAGGTGGGGCGCCTGTACCTGCAGCCAATGTATATTTGTTCATACATAAATTCTTGTGTTACTCTCAACCCATATGAATTGTTGGTAAGGTTTTTTCATTCCAATTTTTAGGTACAAATTAATATAATTAAAAATCCTAATATTTCTCTTCAACAACCCAATGAATGGTGTTGCTAACCCCTATATTACACATAATCCACTAGGGAAACCACTAATTTAAAATATGCAACATACTCCTTGAATGATTTTGGGGAGCCTTGGTAGCTTCAAGTAGGAAAACTGAGAGTGGAAGAAATTGGAAACAGAAAGTCCAGTTAAGAAACTCAATTAAATTTGATCATTGATTTCTCTTCTCATATGACAACAGTAGCAATTAACTCTGTGCCTCTAGTTAAAAATAATAAAGATATTTTTGCCCCAGCTGGTGTGGCTCAGTGGACTGAGCACCGGCCTGCAAACCAAAAGGTTGCGAGTTGGATTCCCAATCAGGGCACATGCCTGGGTTGCAGGCCAGGTCCCCAGTAGGGGGTGTGTGAGAGGCAATCACACATTGATGTTTCTCTTCCTCTCTTTCTCCCTCCCTTCCCCTCTGGTTAAAAATAAATAAAATCTTTCTAAAACTCCCTTTAAAAAAGAATCAGCTGTAAAATGAGAATGGTTCTCACTACACAAGGCTGTTGTAAGAAGTAAGAAAGACAGAACATAAACAAAGTATTCCAGGTAGTATTGGACACACTATAGATTGCAATTAATTATCATCAGTAAAAGTAAAAGCACAAGTATTATGGATTATTTCAGCAAATAATTTTAGCATAACAAAAAAGTAATGTAACAGACAACAAAAATCTGGCAAAATAACAAATCTTTCTGGACTAGGTGTATTTCTGAAAAATTGAGCATAACATAGGACCAGCATTAAATTTTGGTTTTCATAATCAGTTAAGGGTTTTTCTGATGTTATTCATGTCTCTAGTTTCTCCTTCTTACATCCCCACTCACCCTAGACTTTCCACTGCTATTAGCTCTTTCATGGAAAGAGAAATGGCTGGCAGACCCAGCACCAACACACAGAGCAGGGCTCCACAGCACGGGCCACCAGGCAGAGCTTCCAAGGGGTGGAGCACCTCTGCTGGGCTCTCCCTGGCTTTTACAGAAATAGAATAATAAAACCTGCCAAATGTGCTCTGGAGTTCTAACTCAAAAGGTTTGAATTTTAGAGTATAAAATATTCCAGGTTGTTCAGACCGTCAGCAATATTTTCAACTCTATATTTTCTTTAAAATGTCCGTATCCATCTTAAAATTGTTTTTACCGTGTTGATTTGCTCATTACAAATGCAGGCTGCTTAAGTAGTAGTTTAAATGCAAATTTTAACGAATGCTATGAATCAGTGCCTAATTTGCACATTTTGTTAATTACCTGTGGTTTAGGATAATCCATCCAAGATGTTCCCCATTACTCTGGGTAATTAAGAGTTGACCTATTTTCAAATTTTTGCAGCTCAAATAGAATGAATTCCAGTCAATTTTTTTCTAATAGAAACACTATCATTTATTTAAATAGTCTATCAGATGTAATTGGAATATGAAATCTCGGGATGAAAATTGACTTTCAAAGGTCATAGAATCCAATCCCCTACCCTTGGGTAAACTCTCAAACCTGCTAGAGGAGAATGTTTTCCATTTTTACAGCACATTTGTAAAATCTAGCCAAGAATATGCACCAGCTAACCTAAGAAGTGACATGTTTTTCCATCTTTACCATCTGCACCCTTGACCTAAAGAAAGGCCAATCATAGCAGGTGTCACCACTGGGAGGTACAGACATACATACATGCAGGTACACCCAGACACACATGCACACACGCCCACACTCAGAGGCTTGTTAGTGAAGATTCATACAATGTGGAGTGCAGTCCTCCCAAAAATTCTCTTCCTTGGGTAAAAGTCAGTCTTTTAATGCTTATAAGAGGATAAAATGTTCCCTTATGATATTTTTCCTCACTTGAAACAAGAAAAAGAAGTTGACTTTAAACTGTGAGTCATATTCTACATTGACAAGATTCAGGTGCAGCTTAGCCATAGATTCTTCCTGGCTTGGCAATGGGGAATTTTTTCAACCTATCATTGCTTTGCTTTGTGTCTCTTTTTTTGTGAAGGACCTTAGATTTACCATAGTTATTTAAGAGCTTGTTCAGTTCTTCCTCAAGTCTGTTCTTTCAGTTTCAGCAGCACCGCTCTCCTGGGTTTTCTTACAAACCTCTTATAATCCTTCATCCTGGATTCTGTCTATGGCATCATTGACTTCTTCCCGTCCATATGCAGAAAACCATCTCTACATATAAGGTTACTTTCTAGAATGCAGAGGGCTTCTCTTGTCCAACTTCCACTTGAGCCAACTATGCCTGCTTGCCATCCTCTGCTTGCTCAGTCTCCCCATCTCAAAGACTTGTCCTGGCCTCAATCAGAAGACCCTGCCTCAGAGGACAGTTGACTTAATATTAAGCTGCATATGGAGTGCTGATGCACTGAGCTTGTCCTCCAGTTCCCCTGACCTACCCACAGTCTTCCCTATCTTAGTTGTGGCAACTCCTTTTTGCTTATTGTTCAAACTAAAAATCTAAGTTATCCACGATGCCTTTCTTTCTCTCACATCACATATTCAACTTACACTCTCAAAATACTAAATAATTTTGGTGAATTAAAAATATGAATGCATGCCCTGGCTGGTATGGCTCAGATTGTTGGAGTGTCATCTCATGCACCAAAAAGTTGTGGGTTCGATTCCCAGTCAGGGCACATGCCTAGATTGCAGGTTTGACCCCATGTGGAAAGGAACAAATTGATGTTTGTCTCTCATTCTCTCTCTCTCCCTTCCACCCCCTCTAAAATCAATAAACATATTTTTTTAAATAAAATTAAAATATAAATACAAGTTCCTTTTATCCCACTATGCAGAACCCTTTGCAATGTAATTTAGCTGCTTCTCCCATCAAGAGACAGAGTCTATTTCCATTCCAGTTATATCTGGACTGCCCTTGTGACTTGTTTTGAAAAATTAAATGTGTTAAAAATGATATTATGTGACTTTGAGGTAGGTACTTTGCAGCCTCCACATTCCCCCTCCTGGAATACTGCCCTGAAGCCACCACATAAGGAAGCTGGTCTAGTGCTGGAGGATGAAAAGCCAGCTAGAGGAAAACCAGGGAAATCTGGCATCTGAGAAAGCCCATCTTGGACCTTTGACCCAGTCAACCTTCCAGCAAATGTAGCCACATGACTGAATCCAGAAGAAACCATCAGGGGAACTATCTGGCCAACCCAAAGAATTATAATAAATAAAAAGTTATTTTAAGCCACTATGTTTTGGGGAGTGTTATCCAGCCACTTCTCACCACTCACACCACTGCCATTTTGAATGGAACCACCAACCAGAACTACTTCAGTAGCCTCTTACCTGACCTCCCTACCTTTGCTCTTGGTCCCTATGGTCTGTTATCAACACAGCACCCAAATAGATTCCTTGAAAACATAAGCCAGATTGTGTCACTCCACTGCTGCAAATCTGCCTAACACTCCTACTTACTCATCATAAAAGCCCAGGAGTTACAGTGACCTGCATGGCCCTACGTGGTTCAGTCCCATTGTTAACTCTCTGACCTCATCTCTTTCTCTACTCTCTCTTGCACACTCAGCTTCAGAGACACTGGTCCCCTTCCGTTCCTGAACCCTCTTCCTAAAGTGCTCTTCTCCCAGATATTCCCACATCTAACTCACTTGCCTTCTTCAAATCTTTGCTCAAATGTCACCTTTTCAATGAAGCTTACCCTGACCACATTACTGAAAATTGCACTTTGTATTTGCATCCTGCCCAAGACACCTAATTGCCCATACCCTCCCTGTATCTCTTAGCATCTTCTATCATTCTAGGGAATTAACTTTTCCATTATGTTTATCATCTATCTTCCTCTGAGAAGTCAGAGATTTATGTCTATTTTGTTCACTGATTCCTAGCATAGAGAAGACACTGGATAAATATCCATTGAATGAATATTCATTATTTACAGAAAAGGTCATCAGAATCTTTAATAATTCATTTTGCATTTCAATAAATTATAGTGATTTTAGGAAACTCCATGAATGTTTCACTTCAATTTATTTTTAAATAAGCTTTTGCCATTTTGAAAGATGGTATGGAAAACATATACACTCATATATGGTATAGACCAAATTTTGTGTTAATTAAAACAGCCTCATAACTCATGAATTGAAGCATGGCAATATTTCCCTCTCCACACTTTCTGTCTTAAAGCCTCTTGGCTCAGAGCCCCAGGTTTCTCCAGGGAGGCCCCCACAGACCTGCCCTGGCACTCGCTGGGTTGTGAGCTTAGGTGCTGTAGGTGACTGCTAAAGTTGTTCTCCATGGAAGTGAGGGAGGAAACCAAGAAGAAAGAAAAATCAGGGGGACATAGCATTTGGAAACCAAAAGAAGGCAGCCGAATTCCCAGAAGGATGACAAAGGGAAATACCAAAACCATTCAGTGGGAATGCACTCTACATGTATCCAGAAAAAAAAATAATGGAGTTAATTAACTGACAGACTTGACCATGTGGAACTTTGTATTGGGAGCATTTCTCAAAACTATTGGAGGAAGTGTGGAGAAGCAAGTCTTAAGCTGAAGGAAAGTGGCCTAAAGGAAAAAAATGGAAAATTATTAGCTACAGAAAAAAAAATGAAAATGCTGTACTTGAAATGAGTATAATAAACATCAATCCCTTAGCTACAAAAAAATAGTCTTACAGCCAATATCAGATTTAGTGGTAAAATACTTAAATCATTCTCCGTAAAATCAATAATCAGACAAAGATGTTTGCTATCACCTTATCTATCAGTTTTGAACTGGAGATTCTACTTAATACTGTAGTGCAAGTAAAAGAAATAAAATGCGTAAATTTCAGAAGGGAAAATGTTATTGCCATTAGTTGCAGACACTATAGTCTCATATATAGAAAAATCCAAAGGAGTCCATAAGCAAAATATTAAAATTAACAAGTGAATTTAGGAAAATCTCTAGATGCAAAGTCTATATACCAAAAAAGTATATTTATTTCTGAACAACAAACGATTGTAAAATAAAATAATTAATTTTACCTTAGCACAAAAAATATATAAAATACTAAGAGTAAATCTAATATGCCTTATACTACTTAGATATTCCTACCTAGAAAATATTTATGGGGGAAGATAAAACATATACATGATAAAATATACCATGTTTTTGTGAACTGGAAAGTTCAATATTGTAAAGTTTAAGCTCTTCTCAAGATGCTCTAGAGAATGGATGCAATTACAACTAGAATCCTAGTGGGATTTTGTTGCCATTGCTGACATTGACGAGCTGGTTCTAAAATGTTATGGACATAAAAAGCCCTCAGAATACTCAAAGCAACCTTGGAGGAAAATTAAGTCAGAGGTCTTTCAAACAGAAAGCCCTCACATTAAGTCACAGTCATGAAAACAGTGTACAGTGGATGTAAGGACAGACAAACAAAAAAATGAAACAAAATAGAGTCCAGACGCAGGCCCACAGATATAGGCCACAGCCAACTAATGTACAGAAAAAGTGCCCCGAAACTGTGGTAGCAAAGAAAGAGCTTTTCAGTAAACAGTACTGACTAAACTCAAATCAAATAAAATTATTTTTAAAAGAATCCCACAGGACAAACAGGACAAAGAGAGTGTAATAGAGACAAAGAGACAGTGTGTTTGTATTCGGGGATCTGCTGTGGACACTGCTTTCATCAGCTGTAGAAAAGGTGTGGGTTTTAATCCTAAACAAGGAACTCATTACATCTGCTTTCTGTTTTAGTACATTCTTGATTTTTGTGGAAAAAGGAGCAGCAGGTTTGTAAAACATGTTTAGGTGAGGAGAGCTCTGGAGACATTTAGGTGGGCACATTTTGTTGAATTTTGGCACATCTCTTGGAAAATTCTAGCAGTTATAAAATCGAGTCCATTCTCCTTTTAAAGTATTCCTAGTTCCTGGTGACACTAGAATGTTCTTTATTTTGTTAATTTTTAGAATGGCACTTAAAGTATAAATGAGTACAATCTGGAATGTTAACATCTTTGTATAGCAGAAGTCTTGTTTGTGTCTTTCTAATAGCAACACTATTATTTGCTCATTTTAGTTTATTTTTAACTAATATTTTTATTATTTAAACAATTTATTTAAGTAACACAAAAATGTCCTTTGTTCCAAATTTAAGACCCAATAAAGAAAGTTTTCTGTTTTCCTCACCCCATTCCTAGGGAGTTCCCAATCAAATTGAACAGTTATTTCGAGAATTCATCAAAGGAAATATAGACTTCAAAAAGAATGCAGTTTAAATAATTCTGATTTTTCTTTCAAACTCATAAAATTAACTCTGAAACCCTCCTGAACCTCTGCATATTTCAAATTCTAGTCCATAGTACAGTGCCATGTTCCCTGCAGGCATTCAAAAAATGTTAATTGAATTGAATTGAAATTTAATTTGAAGTCTTTGAGGAAACTAAATTTACCACTTTTTGTAGCTCTTTGCTTTACACCAAGGAGTCTTTTTCCCTGGATGTATTGTAAATTAATTTCTGAACTTAATGTTTAAATGAAGGCACAGCAACTCAATACACAGCTTGACAAAGCTGAAAATAAAAAGTCTCCCTGTGATAATCAAACTGCTTTGGTACTTTTGCAATAATTCTCAGCAGAGAATAAAGTAGATAATAGTCTATGTGTTTAGCATATTCTACTCATCACAATAATAGATCTTTCAGAATGGGTTCCAAAGGGAAGTACTATTGAGTATTTTATCGACCCACAGTAACAGTTTTGTTAGAGAGTGTTCAGGGAGCTTTGTGCCACAAAAGTGCATTTATGAAAGGCAATCGCTACTCAAATTATCTTTGACTAAATGTGGAATAGCAATGACAGATCCTCAGACCTTTCCACGATGGTTTAGAGCCTGTTTTCTCTACCTCTGTCTTTACTTGACTATAATTTTGATGAGTGGCTCATTCTCCAGAACTAATCATCTTCCCCATGAATCAGAGATGAAATTAATTGGAAAAAGACATTCTACCTATCCAGAGGGCTGTTGAATAAGACCTTTCCTCCTCACTCTTCCCAGTTCTTGTTCTGGATGCTCAGGTCTCTGTGTCTCCTTCTCAAGGTGTTAGGGAAAAAAGAGGAAGAAGGAAAATTGGTCTCACGTGGACAAGGAGGGTTTTGTGAATTTGGCAAAAATGGGGCTACACAGAATTTTTCCCACACTGATTTTTCTGGTTCCAGTATAACAGGTCAAATATAGAAAAATCCAATTCCATAAATCAGTACTATGTGTTTTAAATTTACTGAAAATTGTGTGAGGAGTCTGGGGAATGGTTACATGGCACGTTGCATGTAAAAATGATTTTTAAATCTCTCATAAGCATCTCTGTGGTACCCACCTGTGGTAGCCAGCCTCCAAGACAGCCCCAATGGTCCCTATTTCCTGGCACCCATGCTCTTGGGCAGCCTTCTTCCACACTGAATCAGAGCTGGCTCTGCGTGATCAATAGTGTACAGCAGAGGCCACAGTGTGCTATATTTCTCAGGCTGTCACAAAGACAATATAGGTTCCAACTTGGCCCCTTGGATAGCTTGCTCTGATGTCATATGGACATCAAGCAGCTGTGTGGAGTGGCCCACATAGACAAGAACTCCAGCCAACTGCCAGCACTATTTCACTGGCCAAGCTAGTGGGTCCTCCAGCACAGTCAAATTTTCTTTTTTTTTTTTTTTTAAGATTTTATTTATTTATTTTTAGAGAAGGAAGGGAGGGAGAAAGAGGGAGAGAGAGAAACATCAATGTGCGGTTGCTGGGGGCCGTGGCCTGCAACCCAGGTATGTGACCTGACTGGGAATCGAACCTGCGACACTCTGGTTCGCAGCCCGTGCTCAATCCATTGAGCTATGCCAGTCAGGGCCCCAGTCAAATTTTCACAAGACTGCAGCACCAGCCACCATATAACTGCAACTGTGTGAGAGGCACCAAGTTAGTACTGCCCAGTCAAACCTAACTCACTGAATTCCTGACTCACAGAACCTGGGAGCATAATAAATGATTATTTTATGTCACTAAATTTTGAGGGTGATGTGTATGTAGTATTAGAAAACTAGAACCCCTGCAACTTTTCTCTCTGGCTGCGAAGTACTTCTTCCTTTTCATTGCTTCCCCACAAGACTTCCATGCACCCTTTTCCACCTCCTGAATCTTCAGAAGTGATATTGTCCTCTTCCCTACCCTGTTCTTCCCTCTCTGCCTTTTTTTATGCAGAAAAATTTAGCTCTCTAATGATCTCAGTCCTCTTAGTAGACACAGCTGTTCTTTCTCCTAATGAAAGTACCCTTTCTCTTTAATAATATCGAGTGATTTCCTGAGTAATTTATTTTTTCTTTTACATACAGATGGTCTATCTTCGGTTTTACTTTCTATGCTTTCAGTTACCTGTGATCAACTAGGGTCCAAAAATATTAAATAGAAAACTCAAGAAATAAACGACTCATAAATTTTAAATCACATGCCATTCTGGGTAGCGTAATGAAATCTCACTCCTTCCACCAGGGCTGTGCAGCAATTTCACACTGTATACCCTATACGCCTGTTAGTCACTTGGTAGCTGGCTAGGTTATTAATTGACTCTCTCAGTATCACAACACTTGTGTTCAAGTAACCCTTATTTTATTTAATAAAAGCCTCAAAGCACAATAGTAGTGATGCTAGCAATTTAGATATGCTAAAGAGAAGGTATGTATGTGTGAGGAAAAAAACATAGTATATATAGGGTTTAGTTATACTGATGGCATCCACTGGGGGTCTTGGAATGCATCCCCTGTGGCTTGGGGTGGGGACTACTATATTGCACCATTCCTGTGTTTACTTTCTCCACAACAATTTCGATAAGAACTCAATGTAAGTTGTTTTTCTTTAATGCTCCAGTATAAGAACTATAGGTTGTAAAGATTAACACTTTAAGACCACAAACAAAAACTGGGGCAATTGTGACTTTAAAACAATTGGCCATGCAACCTAGTAGTCTTTCAGTTACTTTTAGTATGGAGAGAAAATTGAAACAACACATACCCATTTAAATGATACATGGAATGCTTAAAGGTATTCATTGTTTGAAAAGGGGACTTTCATATCTGATGTGTAGAGCATACTTAATTCCAAGAGATATTTGGCCTCAAAAAGTATCCTAAATATTAAATTTATCCAATTTAAGGGTTGTATCACTCCTTAGTTCAAAAACATTTCTCCAAAAAGTTAAATAAAATTTTAATATATAAATTTCTTTTTTCTACATAATTTCTATTTTTCTGTTGCCTTCATAAAATTAAATATCCATTCTAACAGAGGAAAAATGGTCTCCTGGATATTAAAAAGTCACACTTGAGCTAACAACTCTTTACAAAGAAAATACCAACACTGGCCCTGGCTGGTGTAGCTCAGTGGATTGAGCGCGGGCTGCGAACCAAAATGTCACAGGTTCGATTCCCAGTCAGTGTACATGCCTGGGTTGCAGGCCATGACCCCCAGCAACCGCACATTGATGTTTCTCTCTCTCTCTCTCTCTCTCTCTCTCTCTCTCCCCCCCTCCCTCCCTTCTCTCTCTAAAACTAAATAAATAAAATCTTTAAAAAAAAAGAAAATACCAACACTAGTAAAATAAAAATAACCAAAAAATATCAAGTGAATAATGAGTATTAAAAATATTTATTATTTTATTCTAAATGTCACAAATGAAAGTGAAAATGCCATTCAGCATCATGAACTATACAAATATGATTATTTACTTTCAGTGAGTTTTTAGCAAATTGCCTATTTTAACCATTTCAAACTTCCTTCAAACTTTTTAGCTGTCTTCATAATTTTCCTAGCTAAGCGTTTACCATTCTAGTTAATATTTTGCCACTTGGTCCATTGACTCTGCTATCCCAGGTGCATACTACATCAATTGACTCCTTGTAATTATTTCACAACATCCGTATGTAAGAGAAAGCTAACCATCTACCCAACTGTAGGAGAGTAACAGGAATAGCTAAATATGCTATTGTCTTTTTATTATGGATTCCCATGGGAATGGATAAAGATAATAAATCAAAATAAGTCCTGTATAAAAATATGTAACTATCAGCAAAAGCCAATCATACTCTTTCAAAAGGCAAAGCTTTTGAATGACAGGTTAACCTCCCTTTGAACACACACATTCAAATACAAGACTAATTGATATATGGAAGAAAAAAGTTCAACTATATTCAGAATGAAATAAGGACAAATTTTTTTAATTAGACGATTTTCTTAATTTTCAGATTGGAACAAATCAAAAAGTTATAAAGGATAAAAGGTTAGAAAAAGTAAAGAAATTCAGCACTTTCAATTTCTTCTGTTTAGAGCATAGATATTGAAGCTTCATATTTTTAAACATAAATATTTGTTGTTCCAGAAATTTCTCTATCAGGAATATGCCTTAGAGACACAAATTTATGTCACAAAATTATGTCATGGTATATTTATAGGTACATTCATCTTGTTATCTGTATAATCATTACAAAAATAAAACTTAGACATAATCAGTAGTGCCTCATTAGTTAATTATTAAACATGTGCAAATAGAATACCATGCAACCATTAAACAAGAACTGACTATAACTGTTTCTGCTATAAAAATCCTCTAAATATGGTATTAAGTGAAATCCGATATGAAACAGTAAGATCATGTCTGTGACATTTTAAAGCATATGTGTGTGTATGTGAGCATAAAGAGAGAATATACATAAAACAAAAACTATATATAGTATATATTTCTCCATATAAATGTGTGTGTGTGTGTGTATATATTATTGGGTCTGTTTGGAAAAATTCTAGTCATTGATAAGATAATGAGAATGGTTTGCGTGACATCAGTGTAACCTGGCAGCCAAAAAGAGTGGGCTGGAATGCACATGCATGAACAATGATGACTTCACTGTACTAGTCAGTGGTGGTGGTAGATGCTGTTGAGTAAGCATGTGTACTGTGTGGCCGTCTGTTGGGAACCACCCTGACTGGTATCAAAGCTGAAACCCCCACCTAGGCTAAGGCTAAGGGAACGCCCTTGGAACCATAAGCCAGCAAGGAGACAAAAGCTTATCTCCCTGGCAGGAATGCTGCTTCTGCTGCTTTATTCATAACTGAACCCCCAAAAGCTTGGTCGGTTAGCCAAAGACGGGTAAGATTCCCCATGGGGGGAACGACCTAAGACAGGCACGATCACTTTGGGAGGCCCCCCAAAAGAAGGACTTGGGGGGCTGCAGCAAAAGGGGGTGATGGACCCTCGCTCCTCGGCTTTGACATAGCCTGAGTTCTCTTCATCTGGGAGAAAAACTCCTTATCTCTTGGTTGCCTTAGTTCCCTTGCTCCACCTAAGCCTGAAACAATGACAGGGTGGTGCAGCTCTGTGCTGAAAAGGGCGGGTTCCCTGGGTGATCAGGCCTAAGAAAGAACATGTAAATTACTGTGAAACCTTCTTTGTTTAGAATGCTCTCAGTTGAATGAGAGGGGTCCAAGGAAGAAGTTAGTCTGTTCCTCAAAGTCTTACAGCTCTTTGACCCCAACTCAAAATAGACCAGCGGAGTTCTTTGTTTTCAATGGTTCCTTACTTCCCCTAATGAGTACTGTACTTTAACTGAATTATTATGCAAAATGAGCCCAATAAAAGCAGGTATGGATGGTAAATCGGCGCGCTCCCCACTGGGGGGGGTGGCCATTTCATCCCTACTTCCCCACAGAAGCTGGTCTGTCTCTGTGCATGTTTTTTCTTGCGTGTTTATCGTCGAGACATCCACAGCGTTCCGTGGTCACTGCTGGCCAGTGACCCACGCACCAGCCGTCACATTCAAAATGACTGGGCAAGTAGCGTAATGAATCTGCATCAAATTTTGCATTAAGCTTGAACATTCCTCCATAGAAACTGTTCAGATTATTCAGAAGACCAAAGCTATGGGCAACTGGTGATTGGCAGCTTCATTACAACAATGCACTTGTTCATGCATCATGTCTCCTGCAGAGAGTTTTGGTAAAACATCAAATTAGTCAGGTGACTCAGCCCCACTACAGCCCAGATTGGGTGCCTTAAGACTTCTAACTTTTCCCAAAACTAAAATCACCTTTTCAAAGAATTTTTCCCTTTCAAAAGAAGAGATTTCAGACCATTAATGAGATTCAGGAAAATACAAGGCGCAGCTGATGGTGATTCCAACAAAAAATTTTGTAGTGTTTTGAACAGCAGAAGAGATGCTGGCAGAAGTGTGTGAGGTCCCAAGGTGCCTACTTTGAAGCGGAGTGAGGTATCATTGTCCTATGTACAATAGTTTTGGTACCTTGCATCTTCTTCAATAAATGTCTCTATTTTTCATAGTAAGTGGCTGGATACTTTCTGGACAGACCTTATAGAGTCCAGTTATCTCATATATGTAATATATCTGGGTAATGCCTAAAAGTGCACCCAGAAGGCTACTTTGGGTAGAAAGACTAATTCTAATTTTTATATCTTTCTTTTTAAATATTTCTTTTAAATATTCAGCATGTAGCATAATTTTTATTTTACAGTGAAAACTTGGAAATAATTCTGGAAGTAGTAATAGAACACTAGGAAAATACAAGACCCACTCACTCATTTATTCTGAAATATAAGCCCTGTAATTATTAAGGGCTGACATATCCAATCTCTCCTTAGTAATAGAGGCTTCCCCAGTGTTTCCTAGGATGTGGTGTTGCCTGGCAATTAACTAATGTCCAATAATGATCTATAAATTAGTAGATTCATCAAATATGCAGCTTCTGCCACAAAACTAATGGTTTGTTTAACAAATTGGCTGATGTCTCCATTAGAGGCTCTTTTGTTTCTGAACAGCATTTGTTGTGCTTGGCAAGTACCCCAGCATGGGTGTTTGTTGGCTGGCACTGCTTGATTTGTACAACAGAAAAAGTGTGTTCTACAGCACAGGGCAGTAGCAGGGGAGTGTGAGAGAGGGCCCAAAATTCTGAAACTTCAGGGGAATTCCATTACAGACCAGGACTATGGCTTAATTTGCTTCCCTTCGTTGGCCTGCCTCTGCCAGCCAGCCAGCCAGCCAGCCAGCCAGCCAGCCAGCCATTCATTAATTCAGCAGGTGTTTTCTGAGCACACACTGTGTTTGTATAGTGTTCCAGGTACTAGGCCTAACTAAAACCAGTGAAAACCCTGCCTCATGGAGCTTACATTCTAGTATAAAGATGGATAAAATAAAAAATTTTAAAAATAGTTAATTTAGACCATATTTAATGGTAATAAGTGTGTAAAAAACATAAAGCAGAGAAAAGGTGAAATTTAAAATAGACAATCTAGTAATTCCTCTCTGAGAAGTTGACCTTCAGTGAAGATCTGAAAGAGGTGATGGAGCAAGCCGGAAGATATGTGAGAAGAAGTATGTTCCAGATGAAGCAAATAGCAAGGGGGCAAGCCCTTCCTTGAGAGTGTACCTGGAATATTTGGGGAAGAACAAGGAAGTGAGTGAGCAGAAATATAAGGTGAAAGAGATGCCTGGCTAGAAAGGTGAGCACACACTAGGTAAGACCTTCCTTGTAGACCATTGCAGGAATTTGCACTTTTTCTCAAGGTAAGATGAAAAAGTATTAAAAGGTTAGAGCCATGAAGCAACTTGATATGACTTGCATTTTTAAAGAATCACTGTAGGTCAGAGGTTCTCAACAGGGTTTATTTTCCCACTGCCACCAGTTGGGGACATTGGCAATTTCCAAGGACATTTTTGATTGCACAAGTTAGAATAAGATGGTGTACTACTGGCATCTAATGAGTAAAGATGAGGGATGCTGCTAAGCATCTTACCAATCCCCACAACAAAGAATTATCTGGCCCAAAGGTCAATGGTGCCCAGGTTGAGAAAAGCTGTGCTGGGCTGTGAGTAGAAAGAATGCAGGGCAGGCAGGGGAGAAAACAGAGGCAAGCAGGAAGTTGTTGATATAAACCAGATAAGAGAGTTTGAATCAGCTGGTAGAAGTGATGGGAAGTGGTTAGTTTCTACATAATTATGAGTGTAAATTTTATATGACTTATAAACGATTAGATGTGAGGATATAAAAGATGAGCCAATGGTGAGGGCAGGGTTTTTGGTCTTAGTCTGTCCTTTGACCATGCCTTCTAGTTTCAGTTTTCTTCATGCACCACATGCTTTAAACTTCCTTGTCCACCACCCCCCCCCCCCCCCGCCATTAATGCTGCCACCCTTGGCCCTGCCATGTCCAGTTCCACAGCAAGGCTTCCAACGTTGATCCTCAGTGTCATACTGCATTTCACACTTTGCTTGGTCCTCAAACACTGTGTCCAGAACTACAACACCATTTTTCATTACATTACACTATTGACCCAGAGTCCTTTGTTCCACAAATCAAATCCCCAAACAATATCTCAGTGAAGACACTCCAGTTTCATTTCTAAACCTCATCTTCCTTTCACCTTTCATTCCAAACATGTTAACTTTGCCATCTCCTACAGGGACCACATTTCATTCCCTTCCTCTGGAATTGTCTCTCCCTCCTTACCTCCAAAATGGTTTTGGAATCTCACCTATTAACAAAACATAGCTCAATCAATGCCCATTTTTCTAAGCCTTCTACTATCAAGCCTGGATAGTTCTGTAAACACTTCTGTAACAAAGTGGGCTAGATTATTGCTTAGTGAGCTGCTTTGAAAATTATTGTTCCATTGAGTTCTCTGCATATGCCAGAATATTCTGTGAGTTTCATGAAGAAAAAAAACCATGTCTTCTACTCCCGTTGTGACTCTTCCTTGAGATTCTATACAGTGTTGTCCACATAGGAGAAATGAATGAAATGCCTTGATTTACTGACTGATGAAAGAAATGCCAACTTAAATTTATCATAAAAGAACATTTTGTGTAATATAAAAACTTTAAGAGACACCGAATTGTCTGAATAGATGATATAAAAATTCACCTATTTAGGATCACTTTCTCTATTGAAACAAAGAGTTTCCCACCAAAAGAAAATAAGAACACAACATGAAGAGAATTAGAAATGTAATGAGTGGGATGTTGAAGACAAGAGATGGAGAGTATTGATGGGATAGGGCAGTACCTAATAAATGTATAGACACTGTATTAATCCTCAAGTTAGGTGTTATCTGGTTAAACAGCTAATGAGAAGGACTGCAGGCACAATTTAACAAAGGAAAACTGCCAGTCAGCTTGCTTAAGTCCTTTTTAGTGAGTGCTCTTGATGACTTCCATAGGCACAATGACAGTAGGCATCAGATTTTAGTAGGAGGATAGCCTCAGGTCTTACCCAGCCAGTCTCCTAAATAGGCAACTATTTGCCTCAGAAATGCAGAAGTTTATAACCTGGCCTCATCTCCTTCGTTTATCTTGTCCTCTGGCTACTTTTGCCTCCCACTCCTATGGCCACATCTCAACATTGTCATTACCAACATATGCCATTTTGCTATTCTCATAGTCTCTGCACTGGTCTCCCTGTTTCCCCCTTGTTTCACCACAGACTATTCTAAATGCAGCAGCCAGAGCAATAAAACAAAGTCAGATCACATCACTCCTGCTCAACCCAATAGTTCTCATCTCATGCAGAGAACAAGACAAAGTCCTTCCAATCACCTACACAGTGTTAAAGGATCTAGATCCCTCTTATTTCTCTGATCTCATCCTCTATTATTCCCCATCACTAAATCTGTTCCAACTACTCTGGCCATGGTTTTTCCCCAGCATGCCCAGCCTCAGGGCCTCTGTAATTGCTGTTCCCTTTGCTTAAAATACTCTTCCCCCAAATAACTCACTTCAGCATGGGTTCGGCTTTTCTTGTGCATTCTATTGAATATAATTGTACCTTCCACAGTATTCCTTTTGCCTCTGCCACATATTTCTTTTTTCTTTATAATGTATCTGATATGCAATTCAAGGGACTTATTATTTTTATCATTTACTGTCTTTCTCTCCCCAGTAAATAGAAGGTCCACAGGACAGAGATTTTTGTGTTTTCTTCACTCCTATTCCCTCAGCTTTCAGAACAATGCTTAGAGGGTGCTCCCTAATAGTTGTTGAATAGATGTTGCCTGCAGTGCCAGGGCCAGTGCCCATGCTTGTGCATTTGCACATGCACTTGTGTGCACATGCCCACACGCATGTACCCACAGACATGCATGCATATAAATTGGGATCAGAGCTGCATCTGTGGAAGTTTAAGGGCCTTGAAAAACTTCCCTTTTCCTCCCACTTTTGGCTTTGCACTGAGTTTGCACCTTCATTCACATGCTATAGAAACTGTACCTGAACAAAAGACAAAATGTCCAACTCAAACCCTCTCTCTGTTGATTCATTTCTCTAAGCACACTCCACTCCTGAAATGCCTGAGTTTTCCACTCACACAAACACTCACATCTCCTCTAACTTTGCAAAATCTGAAGCTTCAAACCTTTGCAACTAGAGATCTAAATAGCATCCCCATCTACTTGATAAAAAGAAATAACTGACTTTATCTCTGATGGGATATAAAATTGACTTTTATGCATTAGTCATTCAACCTTGTATTGAATTTTGACAGGCTCTACAGGGTATTAAATTGTTCCCGCAAGGATGAGAAGTGTGCATTCCTTATTAGATGTGTAACAGAACTCAATAATGCCTGTCATTTTCCACTGCAGAGATGAAGTTGAATTAAAGCAGAATTAATTCAGCTAACTTAAGCAGAAGTCTAATACCAAGTTTATTTCAGTTAAGGTATAAGACAAATAAATCAAATTCCTATGCAAAGCTCTGTAGTAGTTCAAACAATAATTTCTAACTCAAAATGATAGCTAGAAATATGTCAAAATTAAGAATTTTATGAATCCTTTATAGCCTACAAAGATGATTAGATGATTGGCATATATTAAAATAGAAATGAACTGTATCTTTAGAAAGGACATATAGTTACAGAAATCAGCCTGTCCTGGATTTCCAGTCAAGATGGAGGTATAGGTAGACATGTTTGCCTCCTTACACAACCATAAGAAGGATCACAACTAATCTCAAAACAAAATAAAACCAGAACTGCCCCCAAATTGAACTGTATGGAGGTCTGACAACCAAAAATTTAAAGAAGCCATATTCATCTAGATGGGTAGGAAAAATGGAGACGAGGAGCTGGGGTGGAGAGGATGTGGTGTGGCTGTGGCAGTGAGGTGGCAGTGAGGCAGTGGTAGCTGGTGGAATGGGAAGTACCACATTCACATGTGGTGCATAAAAACTGGGAGGCATACCTGGGAAGTGAGCAATCCTAGCCCCAGGTGAGACTGTGGAACCAGGGTTCCAAGGCTGGGGAAATAAAGTCCCATAACTTCTGACTATAAAACCCAGCAGGGATTGGGGTGGCAGGAAAAACTGTCAGTCTATCAGGAGAGTCCATTTAAAAGGCCTGCATGGTCCTAGAACATACACAAACACACTTGCTTGGGGAACCACCACCAGTGCAACAACTAGAAGGGTGCCAATCACATATTGGAAGTGGGTGAGGTAACCAGAAATGGGGTGAGTACTGGGCAAGCCTCCAGCAGCCAGGCAGTGGCATCATAAGCACTCGGACCCTTCTTCCACATGCAGAGCCACAAAGTGATGAAACAGGTTGCCCCACCCTGATGAATACCCAAGGCTCTACCCCATACAAGTTAACAGGTGTGCCAAGACAGGGAGTTAAAGCTGCTTTACCTAATACACAAAAACAAACACAGGGAGGTTGCAAAATTGAGGAGACAAAAAAATTTGGTGCAAATGAAAGAATAGGACAAAACCACAGAAAAAGAACTAAATGAGAGTTCTGGCCAAGATGGAAGCTTAGACAGAAACACTGTACTTCCTCACACAACTAAAAGAAGGATAACAACCAATTTAAAAACAAAGAACAACAAGAACTGCCAGAAAATCATTTGCATGGAAGTCCAACAACCAAGGAGTTAAAGAAACATTCATCCAGACAGGTGAGCCAAGACAAAGAAATATGGCCCAAATGAAAGAACAGATCAAAGCTTCAGAAAAAGAACTAAGTGGTGAGGAGATAGACAACCTATCTGATGCAGAGTTCACAACACTGGTAATCACAATGTTCACAGAATTAATGGAGCTCAGTCACAAGATGAAGGAAGAAATGAAGGCTACACAAAGTGAAATAAAGGAAAATATACAGGGAACCAACAGTGAAGGGAAGGAAACAGGTACTCAGATCAATGATTTGGAACAAAAGCAAAAAATAAGCATCCAACTGGAACAGAATAAAGAAACAAAAATGAAAAAAAAAATGAGGAGCTGGGTGAGAGCATACCATATGATCTTACCATTAACAGGAACCTAATTAACAAAATGAACAAGCAAACAAAGTATAGCAAAGACATTGAAATTGAGAATAGGCTGACAGTGATCCGAAGGAAGAGGGGAAGGGATAATGGGGAAAAAGGGTGAAGGGTTTACAGGAACAATTATAAAGCACATATGGACACTAACAAAGGGGGTGGAAGTGGGGGAGGGAGGCAGAGAGGGTTGGGGTGGTGAGGAGGAGTGGGGATGAAGGCAGAAAACTGTACTTGAACTACAATAAAGAAATTTTTTAAAAGAATTAAATGAAACAGAGATAGCCAAACTATCAGATACTGAGCTCAAATCACTGGTGACAAGGATGTTCAGAGAACTCACTGAGTATGGCAAAAGGATAAGGGAAGAAATGAAGGCTACACTAAGTGAAATAAAGAAAAACCCACAGGGAACCAAGAGTGAAGGGAAGGAAGCCAGGGTTCAAATCAACAATTTGGAACATGGGGAAGAAACAAACAGTCAACCAGAACAGAATGAAGAAACAAGAATTCAAAAAAAAAAAAAAACAAGGAGATAATAAGAAGACTCTGAGACTAAAAGTGTCAACATTCAAATCATAGGGATGCCAGAAGGAGAAGAGGAAGAGCAGAAAACTTATTTGAAAAAAATAATGAAAGAAAACTTCCCTAATTTGGTGAAGGAAATAGACATACAAGTCCAGGAAGCACAGAGAATCCCAAACAAGTTAGACCCAAAGATGAACCTCCAAGACACCTCATAATTAAAATGGCAAAGGTTAAAGATGAAGAGAGATTCTTAAAAGCAACAAGAGAAAAGCAGAGAGTTACCTACAAAGGAGTTCCCATAAAACTGTCAGCTGATTTCTCAAAAGAAATCCTACAGGGAAGAAAAGGCTAGGAAGAAGTATTCAAAGTAATGAAAAGCAAAGACCTACAACCTAGATTACTCTGTCCAGAAAAGCTATCATTTAGAATGGAAGGGCAGATAAA